>NC_141224.1:22067557-22407557 GCF_054856515.1 Filicampus tigris | reverse complement strand
GAAAAAATTGTATTTTCACAAAATCGGATAAGCGATTTGGAAAATGGATGGATGGATGGTTCACAAAAGCCACAGTTTGGTCCGATTCACAGTTTTGTGTTCACGGTTTTTGGTTCGGTATGTGTTGACTTAAACTTTTATTGTAGTTAAATGTGAAAGTGTATATTCACAGCATTATTTTTAATTACTATCATTATTATTTAAAATTCGTATTGATTCTCTATCTATGCCAGTAGCATATAAAGGCAGGCAGGCATAGCAAATAACTTCTCTTCATTTGAATGGCAAAATGTACAACCAACATGTGTATCCATCTGTTGTCATTCATACAACAGAATAAGCCATGGTTCCCGGCAAATACCGGTACGTCATCTTTGTGTTCCAACTATACAAGCCTAAATTCACATTGAGTAAGTACTAAACTGAGACAAGATCAGTATTTCAGGAAAACATTGACCTTATGACTCCCCTTAATAAAACCTCATTATTAAATATGTGATATTCAAATTTTCTATTCTAATATTCTAATGACTTTTTCTTAAAATAATTAATAATTCCTGCACCCGTGCCGAAAAAATGTCTCTTCAAAGTATAAATATCGAATTATTACAAAGTTTATCATTTGTGTATTTGTGGCCCAATCCCAATACTCACACTTGCACCCAATGGTCCTCGCTGAAGTGCACACGCAGAGTCCCAATTCTGCAATTTTTTTACACTTGTAACCTGCGCCCTCGAACACTCCGTGCACTACGTCTGCGTGTACACTTCAGTGACGTCCGTAGAGTACAATTGTGTGGGTATTGGGATTAGGCCATAGACGCCGCCGTAACCTTGCACACCGCCATCTTGGATTAGCACTCATGAGAAGGGAAAAAAAAGTCATATATATATATATATATATATATATATATATATATATATATATATATATATATATATGTCATCTTCCAAACCGCTTATCCTATATAGGGTCGCGGTGAGTTGCTGGAGCCTATCCCAGCCGTCAATGGGCGAAGGCAGACTACACCCCGAACTGGTCGCCAGCCAGTCGCAGGGCACACATAGACACTGTCACTGAGCGGGAATTGATCCCACGCTGCCCGCACACAACTCAGGCGTGTGTACCACTACACTATCAGCGGACGTTTAAATATATATATATATATATATATATATATATATATATATATATATATATATATATATATATATATATATATATTTATATATATATATATATATATATATATATATATATATATATATATTAGTGCTGTCAAGTGATTAATTTTTTAATCGTAGTTAATCTAATTTTTTCATAGTTAACTGATAGTTAATCGCATATTTTATTTATTGTAAAACAATCCCTTGATTTTTCTGTCCCATTATTTTTCTTGAATTGTAATACCCTTAACATGAATAAGAGGATTGATTTTCTTCTTCGAAGTCAACCCAAACATATTATTTTTTAAGAATATGCTCCATGCAAGTCCACTAGTTGAAACAAGGCATTCTGATAAGTATTGCATTTGTGTAATAAGAGTTAATCCACCTGTTTTTAGTCAACACCGGGGGCGGCCATGTCACATCTTTCAACTGAAAATGATATCACAGTTGCACAGGGCTCACGGAACTATCAATCACAGCTGAGCAATGATTGGTCGTTATTTGAGCCCTCAGCACATCTGTGATGTCATTTTCAGTCGACAGAAATAATAAAATGGCCGACCCCTGAGATGGTAAAAAATGGATGATTTTTACGACTTAACTCATATTCCACAAACACAATATTAATCAGAATGCCTTGTTTGAACTAGGGGGCCTGCATAGAACATATTCTTGAAAAAAAAAAGTTTGGGTTGACTTTTTCTTCAATTGAAAAACAAGCATTGGATTCAACTCACGCGAACAGCCCCTCATATACTCACGCACATACGCGGCTTTCAGCTGTTATTTAAGGCATGCAACTGAGCACCAATTGATTGGCTAACCTTGTCTTGCTTTATAGAGAAAATATATTTGACAAACAACGCTGCATTTTAAGGGCAATCTAAGCAGTCTACGTAACCATAGGATGTATCTGTATGTACAGTATTTATGTATATGCTGCAGCTACGTATGATCTAAGCCACATTTTAGCTGGATATGTGCATTTGTGTGTTGAACTTGTTGGTTCAATGTTGCAATTAGACGTACTTAGCCGATTCGGACTTTGGGCCGCATCGCGTCATTCTATGGCTAGGCGTCGGCCGGCCCGGGCAGGATGACCGACCCCGTGTAGGGCGACTGCTGTCACCGCGGTGTCCCAGCGGCCGCGCAGCTGTGGAGACCTGTGGGAATTGGCCCGCCCAGAATCGCCGCCGCAGCCGCTGCCCACACTCCACGAAGCGAGGACCAGAGCGCGAGTGGGGGCGAGGTAACATGCTATTGCTACGCATCTCCGGCGGCAGGAGCCCGAGGCTGCGCGCTTAGCGCGCACACATTTTTTTTTTTTAATCGGTCGTACTTTGTTCATAGTTCTTCCGCGAGGCTAACCAGGAATCGAAATTTAGCGCCGACATTCTAAAATCCGCTGGTTGCTATGGTAACCTTAATCACGCGATCAAAAATTTGGCAGCGTCAAAAGGGGGTTGGATTAACTTCGAAAATAACGCGCTAAATTGACAGCCCTAATATATATATATATATATATATATATATATATATATATATATATATATATATATATATATATATATATATATATATATATATATATATATATATATATATATATATATATATATATATATTTATACACACACACACACAAAAACTAATGACTCCTGATGATAGTAACCATGCCCTGCCACTATACTGTATAGTAGCAGAGGCCACAGCAACCCACAGTACTTAGAAAATTACATACATTGCGATTTTGTAATCATGTGGAAAGGAATATAAATTTTAATATAATTATAAACTTCGAATCACAATAGTTGCACAATTATTTACCAACTAAGATCTGGTGATGATGATAGTAATAATATTAATACAGTATATATAATATACATATTTTGTAGTTCATCATTATTTTTTGCATTTATTTTATATTATTTTATAATCATTGCAAATGACATCAAATACTACCTACCTGCCTATGGAAATGGAAATGCTGAGTCAGCTCGAGTGGAAGGTTTAACACCATGGAGGAAAGTATGCGGCTATAAAGACACTGCGCAGCAAATCAGTGGTGGCCTTTTGATGCTTCAGTGGAGTATGCATTATTCACTTTGACTCCAGTGTTTTACTAATCTGGATCTCTGGGTGTTGTCTTGTGACTATTGAGGGCTGAGCCAGCGGTCCAGCCTGGGAACCAAAGTCAGAGGAAATATGTCTGAGTGGAGGAAGGGAACAAGTGTAGAGGGAGGTAAGAAAGAAGAGAGCAAGGATGGATGGAGCAGAATAAAGTACAGTATCAGAAAGAATGTAATAAAAATAAATTGTTTGAACCTAACCTACAACAAAAATAATTGTTGTGCCATACCATAAAAGTAAAAGTGATGTTAGGGACTTCCATTCAAGGATGTGACATCAGTTCAGTGTGTAATGGCAGGCTTTGGAGAGTGTGATTTAATTCCAAAATATAAAAAGTGGGGCTTTTTGCTGTAAAGATGCCAGTTTGCTTTCCAAGCCCTTGAGGAAGGTATCAATTCTTCAAACTGTGGCAACATAGCAAGGCCTACTGTATTTTACCTGAACTTCCTAATGAATGATCATCATAAAAATCTTTACTAACGTGTATTTTTCCTGCAAGTGGTTGTATGTAAATACTGTAAATAACAGATTGTGAACTTTCTCTTGAGGGATTTTTAAGGAATAACCTAGTAAAGCTTTCCAATTCATCATACCAAACAGTGTGCATGAGCCAAAGAGGTCACAGGCTAGCTAGCATATACTTGCTTTGATAAAACCTAACAGCAGGGTGTTGTTGTGATCTAGGGTCATGGTCAGTACATTTAGGGAACAATACTCTGCTTTATTTCTGAAAACTGCTGGCCTCTGTGTTTAAAGCAGTATGACTGTGTTTACAACTCTGCATGCTTGTGGAAAGATTAGTTTTTTTTGACAGAAAGAAAGCAAATTGAGATGAGGATCCACAGATCAAATTTCTGCCACTGAGACTTGATCATTATATAACACACAACAGAGGTCTATGTATGCATGTATAACTTACATTTTCACATAGCAGCACCGCTACTTCTGCTCTATTATAGCCATCAACTCCACTACGGCTACTAGTGCAAGTACTACTACATGTGAGGGCAAACATGGTAAGTAATGGCAAAAAACAAAAACAAACAAAAATACATATTTGCAAATCAAATCCACCAAACTCAGAAAATGGCTTGCTTAGTGCTTGTTTGGTAGAACCATACTAAGGTAATAATCACAACCAATATTTGAATTTTGTATCAAATTGGATTTATTGGTACATGTACACAGAAAATGATTAGTGACCTAAATCAAGAGGTCGCCAAAACTGGACATCGTAATGAGTGCTGGGTAAAGAAACATTTACAGTAGATTAAGTTAAGGGTGCATAGTACTGTAATTGAGATGAAATCTGGGTTTTTTTGCCCACAGTATAACCCATATCCCAATACAAACAAATTGAGGCCAAAAGTACATTAGGATAGAAAGGAGTATTGTATGTTGTAAAAATATTGAATGAATCCGTTCAACTGCATAGACCAAATGCGGATATCTGTAATGTCAGATCTGAAAAACAAGAACAAAAATGGCGTGTTTATGCTGAGTTTTTCCAAAGGAAGCAAAGAGGTATAGTGTTAACACTGACCAGTTTGTTTCATTGTAGTGAACTGAAAATTTTCGAAAGGGAAATTTTATTTCATGTCACACTAGGGTTGCGTGGTATCTCTCATGTACCACATTCGGGATCGAACAATCAAGCAGTGGGTGCAATTGTGTTGTTGTGGCGTTCCACAGACATTCCACATTACAGAAAGAAAAACAAGCAGCAAGACACACTTTTGGTACAGGATGCAGGCTGGAAAGCAGAAGCAAATACTGTAAACCCTAAAGTCTGTATTGTTGGAAAAGACAGATTACTTTATGAATATATACAAAAACATTAGTTTCAGATTTGAACATATATCTCATAACAATTACGTTTCTTGCTTATAAATCCAACTGTAAAGTAGTCAGACACAGAAAGTGCTTAATACATGAATAAAATAAAAGAAAAAGCAGAAACCCTTACTGCAGTAAAAAGGAAATAGAGCTATATGTTCACAGTAATGTTCCATAAAAATACATCAAAATCAATCCTTACAAAATAATCAGCTTGTCAAAACGTCATTGCATTGCTGGATACAGTTTCCAATGATTAAACTATTCTAAAACGGGTGAGCATTAAAACAAGGCATGATCACTTAAACGCACGGCATCAGAAACCGTAAAAGTTTTAAAGGTGTGGCCCTGCCAACAATATCATCTTCGCAGCAAAAAACAATTCACATTTTACAAGTGAGGACCAGCATACAGTAGCCTCGCATACTCGTAGTGGTTTTGGTATGTTGTGTTTTTGGATACTCAGTGGGCAACACAAAGTGAAACATACTCTTTTTTTTTTTTTTTTTTAATGTCAGTCCCATACTATAAAAATGTTCATGGCCAAGCATTGATGTCCACTATTAAGTTAAACAGACAATTACTACATAGCAGTTGACACTTTCTGATTCTGATAATATTAAAATCAGAAGAAGGGGGAAAATACTGCTCATAAGGCTACCATGCATTTTGTTTCCATGCAAAACCTTTACAAAACTACTCTGTATGAAATTTACACTTGAAAGGACAGTTTCAGTGTCTTTACTTCCCACAGACAAAGGTGCAGATCTTTCTGTATCTTGACTTTGTGTAGTTTCTCTTCAGGCTCAGTGTTTTGTGTTTGTTTTTAGAGCCCTTCGATCCCAACACTCCTACTTATCATTGTGTCCATCGTTCAGGGCCATAAGGCTGTTTGGGTTCAGTGCACACATAGAGCGTGGAGGCAGAGGCAATCATGTGGGAAGCAGCCTCTCAGCTTCTTCTGGAGGGTAAAGAATGAAAACAAAGTGAGTTCGTGTGTAAAAAAAATACACTGTACACAATCATGATGTGAACAATAAACTGCATGACATAACAACTTGACACTTCATATACCGGTACAGTAACTGCGGTGATTGCCTGACCTGATGGTGATAGAGAGTTGTGCCCCTCTGTTGTGACAAACAGGAGTTCAGATCCCAATGCTGCAATGGAACTTCGAGGACGAATGCAACGGTCGCCTGAAAAACTTCGGCGCAGTAAAGCCTAAAAAGCAAAAAAACAGTTTGTAGTCAGGTGTCATTGGTAAAATAATCTACAATGGTAAATGTCAATGCCATTTGATTATTTAACATGCAAGGGAGTGGACTTTTACAAACCAAAGGTGACAAAGGTTTGAGTAAGTAATAGCTTGCCTTGCGTGTCATGGGGCTAGTGGGGGCAGAGGCACTGCTGTAGAGACTGAGGCTTGAGTTGGACCTGCTGACAGTCAAACCTTTCGAGGTGCTCGCTGTGGGAGACAAGTACTTCTCCTTGATCTTCAGGTTGGTCCGACCTTTTACTGTGGGCAAAAGAGCAGTTTTTAGAACGCTGTAAAAGTGTTTATTTTATTTTGTAACAGCCATTCATCAAATAACAGTCTGATGTTGGCATGTGCACTCTAGACCAATTTGTTGTTACCCTTTAGGTAAATAATTCCCCAATAGTCACTGAAATAGAAAAAGACAAAGGTAATGATAAACAAATTTGACTTAAACTCAGCTAATGTCAATCAGCGTTGCTTTTGAATTATGGTCCAACAGAATAACACAGCGGTACCTCTACTTACGAACGTCTCTAATTACGAAATTTTCAAGTTACGAAACACCTCAACAGGAAAATATTGCCTCTTGTTACGAAAGAAATTTCAAGATACGAAAGGTAAAAATACAGTATGGGCTGCCATACTGAAAAAGTGGTCCAGTAAACTACCGTTACCCGTCGCTCATCTTGAAGCCATCGTCATGGCCACTGCCTCTCTACTGAAACTAGAAATGTATTTCATCTCTCTGTCACTCAATAGAGGAGACAGGGAGAGGGACAAAAACCTCGATATTTACAGCGCTACAACAACAATCTTGAACTGTTACTAGTTTTTTCCGCTTCTTTGGAGAGAATAAACCCTTAACTGGGTCTGAAAAGTCAGTAAATCTCACAACAAAGTTATATGGAAACACTGGGCTGCAGAACTGTTCTAAGTTAAATATGTGATTTGATTGGTTGATAGCGTCACGCTCTGCCGGCTAGAAGCAGAAAAGCTCTACAGTTAATGTTGCCCATTGAAGACAGCTGAAAACAGACATACATGTCTGTTTAACCCGTTTGCATTCACCCACAAGTCAGAGACAGGCAGAGGGCGGGAAAAATAATTTTCCAGGACTCGAGCTTTTCCAGGATATTCTACTTTTTTCTTTATTTTCACAAAATATTCTCATACTATTGCCATTTGAATTAATGACTTGCTTATCCTTCCATATTTGTTTATCTTTATAAATACATTTGTTATGTTTATTGACACATTCTGGCCTTGAAGTAAAAATGCTATTAAGGCAAGTCCAGTTTGCAGTAACCTTACCTCTGCAGGGATCATTCTTCACCAGAAACTCATCTAGAGCAGTCCAGCCTCCTCCCACTCTGACCATCAGTGTGCTCCGCAACATCCGAACCATCCGCAACTGTTGGGAATCTCCAAACTGCACATAATTAAAACTTTGCAATGACAATTGGCTGTTCAAAATATTGCTTGTTAAGTAAAAATAGATGATCAAAGAAGCAAATGTAAAGGTAAAACGATCACTCACTCTGTATCTGCTGGCACTGATCTGCTCCACTTGAAACCTCTTGGGACAATTACATTGTGATACCTGACGGCTCACCTGCAAAAAGAAATTTAGAAAAGTCCGTAGAACCATTTGAGTCCATTTGAGTCACGGTAAGTAATTGTATCGCTTGTACGCATTGTTTGTACCTCTTCATTGATTTGATCCGCATCCAGAGTTTTCCTGTAAGGATCTCTGCTGGGGTGCAGCGCGCTCACAAATTCGTAGTAATCAATGAAACCGTCACTGTTCATGTCAAAGATGTTTGCCACTGCATTCATCTCCAGCGAGTTGGTGGGGAATTCTGCAATGAAGGGGAATTGTTCAGAGTTATGACAGAACTGTGAAGTATCTTGTGTGATAAGCTCCCTAGGATTTGGATAGGATATACTGTAGGATATGCATCATTGGTCAGTTGATACAGGGAAATAAGAGAACTACAATACAACATAATACTCAGAGTACAGAAAAAACATACTGACATGAGGTCGTTGACAATGGTTTCTAAAAATTGTTGCATTTAATTTGAAAAATCGGTACGTCCTTTTCTGCACTGGATCTAGAGCGCCTTTCGAAGGATATTTTTTTATCATAAACAGACACACTTTTTTTTATGCTATTTGTGCTTTAAACTGCATAACAATTACTTGTCATTTGTCATTCAAATCAGGTAATTCTTTTCACATTTACACAAAACAACAAAAGGCAAGAGCCAATGGGTCTTACTAGAAGCCAGGACATAGTCGATGAACTCTTTCTGGCTGATGCGTCCATCCTGATCCCGGTCAATGTTGCGGAATATATCTAGAATGCGAGACTTCAAATGGCTTATCCACTGATTGTAGCGTTTTCGCCAAATATTAAAGTCAAAGTTGGCAAACTCTTCTATCTGTATTCAAGAAAAAGAAAAAACGTAGGGCTTGGTTTCTCATGACATCAAAACAATTGATAAAAAATCATTACAATGGGTGCATAGTCATACATGTTGGACTCTTCTAACAGTGTACTTGTTTCATACTGACATGACATCTTGAAAACACAATAACCTCTTTGAGTTTTTGCCGGTGTTGTTCAAGATGTTTTTGTCTTGCTAGCGCCAGGAGCCAAAGTTTCTGCCACTGGCTGACCAGCTGACTGAGCTGTGGGGTCTGGGGGTCAAGGTGCTCCAGGGGGAGTGGTGCTGGTGGCGCAAACCTCAGAGAGCTCCGCCTCTCTGGGTAGACACAGTGTGGAAGTCTAATATCAGTTCAATCAAGTAAACACTAAACACAACCAGTTTATATTGCTTTATGGGCATCTATATTAACAATGGTGTCCTTACTTGTGACTGGCCATTTTCTGGGGGAAACCTGATGCTTAGAAACTCTCTTGTGTTTGCAAGATTTTGTTGAATGTTCAACTTCTGGCAGCTTCTTATTTAGCTCCTCCATGAATACCTGCAGGAGGACATCACATTTAGTAAAGTGCTGATGTGTGGTAAAGGTTACACTGGAATCTGATGATCTGAGTAGGCATCCTTCTAAAGTGAAACATTTTACATGATGGAAAAAACATACAGAGTGCTGCTCAATAAGTTCTTGGTTCTGCTCTGCATTTTCAGGCACAGGCTCTTCATCTCTGATACTGAGAGCTTCTTGTGCTGAAGATATCCATTCCAAGAGCCTCTGGACTGCCTCTCTCTCTTCTTCCAGTAAGGCCAAACCGGTCTGGATCCTCAAGCCTTGTTGCTGGGCCCATGTCAGAACCTATCTCAGAAAATCACAAGATGATTCTCTGATGATGAAAACTGTACTGTACATTTAATTGACCTTACTGACACCTTTGTCTGAAGAAAGAATTGGTCATTTTTCATGATGATGTCACAAAATCGCTCACCTCCTCATAGCGGTTCTTGGTGACACCCATCCAAGACTTGAGGGTTATAATTGAGTCTGGGTGACAAGATGAGAGGATCTTTTCACCCAGACACTGGATATTCTCTAACTCTGCTGACTGAGATTTTAAGCTAAACATTGTCTCCTGTGGAAAAGGAAGCAAAAGCTTTAGTCAGCATTTCATTCATGTAATCAAACATTCAATGACCTAATACAATCATGGGTGATGAATAGCCACATTGCCAGACTGACTGCCCTCGAGCATGTCACTAAATCCTAATCAGACTTGTTCTATGGGTCTGACCTCCCTCCACATTTGACATTCAAGTATTTACTGCATACAAGCGCAAATGGTGCTTACCTCATTCTCTTTGTGGAAGGCAAGCAAACTTTCCTCTTCTTCTGGTATGACTCCGTATTTAAAAAGCCTCTCCACCTCAGTGAGACGTTCCATGAACGAGTGGACAAGGCCATCAAATTTCTCAGCCTCATGAGAACAAAGATACAATACAAGAGTTACTATCAACTTTTTTTAAGTAAACAGAAAATTGTCAATCAGCTATAACACATCCATATAAAACCTAATTACTTTTTCAATTTCATTTATTAAAAAATAAGTAAATGTGGGGACTCTGTCTTTGTTATGATTGATTTGTTGTGTTGCAAGGAAACTGGACAATACAGTTCAACTTATTTAGTGAAACAAATTTCAGTATCAAGTCTGTGGTCCACATGTTACTACATAGTAGGGGTGTAACGGTACGCTAAATCACATTTTGGTTCGGTTCGGTTTTTTGGAAACTTCGGTTCGGTATATTTTTGGTACAAAACCAGATTAAAAAAAAAAAAGTTTATTTTGAAAAGATGACAAGTAAATGGTACATTTTTGGTAAAAAAATAAATAAAAGCAAACCATTCGGGTGATATTCTAAGCAATTACACCAGAATAAAAAAATACACTAACAATAAAGGTCTCTTAATTTGGTAAATTATTAAAACACTGCAATCTTTAAACACTCAGCAGCAATAGCCTTTGACACATCTAAGTATTCAAGTTAAAGACAAGTTGTCATTGCAGTACATGTATACACTTTTTGTGATAAAAATAATACATACAATAAAAGTTACAATTATTGCTATTATTAAAACTTTTTATAATGAAAAAAATACAGTAACTTTAAAAAGTGTTTATGAAATTTTATACTTATAGGCATTGAAATCTTTGAATGTTCAACAGCATATTGTAACGAATTGGGTTATCTGTGTGTTGCTGAGTTGTTATGTTTCCGAGGTTCATGAATGCATCGTACGGCAAGCGAGTGGAGCAGCGGAGAAAGAAGAGCGCGAGCAGTTGTACTTGGATTAATAAAAAACGTGATAATTAAACTACGTCTGACAGCGTGTTCCTGGAAGACACTACAATATGATAAATCTCGCTATTTAAGTTTGACGTTTTTGCTCCCTCGTTTAAGAAACATTCAGTCTACGTACAACATAGCCGCCAATCTCATGTAGCAATGTAGGCACACAACTTTGGGACTCCTCCACGTACCTTTCCCCATCGGCGATTTTAACAGGAAAGCCAGAATGTTCCCAAACAGGAGACCGCAGTGTACGGGCACCTTTGAGCTCTGGCTCTTTTCTGGCTCTCTCTTTTGTGCCGCTACCCTCCTCTCCCGCGTGCAACAGTCAGTAGCGCTGTAACTCGCGCTGCTAATAAGAGGACCGAACCGAACGCAAGTGGACCGAACCGAACATGCCATACCGAAACGTATTAATACACCCACGTGTACTGTTACACCCCTACTAAATAGTATGTGTGAACTACCTGCCGAAGTGCAGCTTCAAGTCTGTCTTGTTTGCCGACTGACAGCTTGCACACCACCTCCCAGCGGCCCTCCAGTTCATCCATTTGCTCCTGCAGCCAGTGTGAATCAGCCGTGCTGCTCCTGGTCAAGTCCTTTACAGAGCGCTTCAGGGTCTTGATGCACCCTGCTCGCTTACCCAGCTCCTTTTGAAATGCCTATGTGAGAAGAACAATGGTGAGAACTTGTACAATTGTGACATTAAGAAACTGTACATGCAAAGCATGTGCAATATAAAATAAAATCATTTTGGAGAGGGCATTGTTATCTGAATGAAAGTGTCGACTAATAGTTCCAATAGTTTTAGAAAGCTCTCAGCACGGTTGGGAAGAAAATGAGGAAAGCTGACAGCACATTAGCTCCAAATCACTTCTCACAGTTTTAAAGAGACAGAAAGAACAGAATGAAATGTGGTGATCAGCAGGGCAACAAAAGAAAAAAGAAGATTCTTGGGCATGTGATACAGTTAAAAATGCAGTATGTCTTGCAGAACATGGAACTTGACATAGTAATGTAAAAATTCTGTTTTGGTGCCTTACTTTATGTTTATCTATCAGATTGTTGACCATGTCCTTGTCACCACTGAGAGGAACATCCTCAGCTAAGTGTGGCTCGGCTCTATAAAGCCAGTCGTTCAGTGCTTGAAGAGCATCTGTGAACCTTCCTGAGAACAGCAAAGCTTCCTCCAGTTTGTGTTGTCTGCAAGAGGAAAACAATAAGCAACTTTTAAACTCTGTCGGAATAAATGTTCTCCTGCCAACAACAACAGATCTCGATACCTCTCCATAGATTTTCCACTGATGGTGTCCCACGTGTCTTTCAATTCAGCCAGGAGGTTTTCCAGGTGCTGTTGGTCATTGCTACTCTGAGCTCTCTCATAAAGTTTGCGGCCACTCTTTAGTGTCGCCTCATACATGGGCCTCTTGGATCTCAGCACTTTCTGGAACTCCTAAAGAAAATGATTGGGATAAGTGAATATGCACAAATGATAAAAACTTTGTTGTTAAACGCGGACTGCACCTTCTGCTCAGTTAGTTGTTGTTTAATCTCCTCATGGGACGGTGCAATCTCTTTATGGTTGTCTAAGGTTTCTTCTACCTCAAACATCCAATCCACCAGGAGGCGCCAAGATTCATTAAACTAAAATAGAGTAAAGGTGACTGTTAGTTGAAACATTATTTCATGTTTTCCAGTTAATTTAAACCAGGGGTGCCTAAATCTGGTCCTCAAGAACCCCTATTCAGCCTGTTTTAGGTGTATCCCTACGGCAGCATACCTGTTCAAATCATCAGGATCATTATTAGCAAACCTTGCTGATGAGCTGATCATTTGAATCAGGTGTGTTGCAATAGGGATACACTTAAAACAGGCTGGATAGGGGCTCTTGAGGTCCGGACTTGGGCACCTCTGATTCAAAGATTCACATGGATGGTGATAGTAAATGCAGAAAACCCTATACCTGTTTGGCATTCTTTTTGACCTCCTCCAGCATGATGCCTCTCTCTGAAATACATTGCTGTAGTTTTTTGTAGTGATCCTGGACAGTCATGATGAGGTTATGAATGACATCACACTCCTCTTTCTTGCTAAACTCAGCAAGTCTACTGCCAGCACTCTCCACTGTGGTCTTCTTCTCCCCATAACCATTCACTTCATCCACCAGTGTCTGGACAGATACCCAAATTAGGGAAAAAACAGGTATTACATTATGTCATGCTGAAATTAAATAATGATATATACGTGGATACAGTCACATTCGTGTGCACTTAAGGGACCACTCGAAAAACATACACTCTAAGATTACAAGGGCCACATATAAATGTGTACATTACACACAAACACACACACGCATACCCCCCCACACACACACTTTGTTTGCACACATTTGAAATAATTCTGTCCCTTTTCTGAGGCCCTTTGGGTTTTTGTTTTTGTAGTGAATAAAAATACTGTCTACTACAGAAAGAATGTTAATTTTAATTTAAAAATGTTAATTTTTATCTTGTGGATATATTGTTATAATAAAAAAAAAATTACATATGAACAGTATGTTGAATGTATATATCCGTCCTGTGTCATTTATCTTTCCATTACAACAAGAATTTACAGAAAAATATGGCGTATTTTGAAGATAGTTCGAATTGCAATTAATTACGATTAATTATTTTGTAAGCTGTGATTAACGCGATTAAATTCGATTAAAATTTGTAATCGTTTCATAGCCCTAATATATACATATATATTAGAGCTGTCAAAGTTAAAGCATTAACTATGGAGATTAATTCAAATTCAATAACGCACACAAAAAAATTAACTCAGTTAACTCAGTTTTATTTACTTCCTGTAGCAGCTGAGCTCTGCTCACTGTGCAGCCAAACTTAGAGGAGAGTCACTGTCGCAAAGACAGACTTTTACATAGTTTTACCTTACAAAGTTGCTTGACAGCTCATTGGAGAAATCCAAAATAATTTGCACACTTTGCACAGCCAAATTCAAATACCATATTAGTTGTATGTCTTTGGTGTATCGTTCAACAGTTGTATTTTAGAGGAAAATAATTATATTCAAAGATCAAAGAAAGCTACGAGAACAGTCTTTGAATCAAAATATACTTTTATTTTTTTTCTACATTAATTCCAAGATTTTAGTCAAGCAAATATCGGTTCCAAGTTTCTTAAAAATTGTCGTTGAAAAATACGCTTAATCATGATTAATTATGGAAAATGTTGCGATTAATTTGTTAAAGAATTTGAATTAAATATATATATATATATATATATATATATATATATATATATATATATATATATATATATATATATATATATATATATATATATATATATATATATATATATATATGTGAATAATGACCTACCCTATGATCCTGCAGTTGGTTGTAAACTGTTTCCAGAACAAAGCTGGGAGCTGGGAGGAGTCCAGCAGACTCCTTACACTTGGACATCTTGGTGAGAAGGTCCTGGATGTCACTGTGGAATTCCTTGGCCAGACTCAAGCCTTTTGTAAGCTTTACCTAAAAAATAGCAATACACACTTATAGTATATGATTTAATGGATAAAGCATTTAGAACAGAAAACAAACTGATGAGTTGAGAAACCTTTCGCTCTTGAACTTTGTTGTACACAGAAGACCACCTTTGTTCTAAGATCGACATGCTGTGTTCTGTACTCGATCCCGGCACAACATTGCTGCTTTCCAGCATTCTTTGAATTGCATTTTTCACATCTGTGTAGGTGTGAAGCTTCGACTCCATCTCATTGCACAGCTCCTGTTGCGGGTGTGCAGAACAAAGGAAATAGGAGGTGAACTTTGAGCTACGTCAAATAAGAGTTGTGTTTGTGTCTCTCACCAAATGAGCATTAAGCCTCTCGGTGGTTGATTCTGGCATTCCCCACATGTATTTGGAAGATGGCAAGCGGATGTCTGTGTTGTCCAGCCACTGTAGGAGGTCCTGAATCTCCATTGTAATATCTTGCACCTGCAAAACATGACTGCATTTCACTTGAGTAAAAGTGCACAGACATATACGTAATTGGCAACCAGAGATGGGAAGTAACGAAGTACAAATACTTCCTTACTTGAGTAGTTTTTCCAGTACTTCACTGAGAACTTCCCAGTAATTCACTGAGTATTTAATTTTTAGAATACTTTTTACTTTTATCCTTTACATTTAAATAGCTGTATCTTTATTTTTTACTCGATACATTTTCAAAACAGGGTCGTGATTTTTGTCTTACATGATGTATGACAATGAAAAAAATAAATTAGACCAATGTTCGTGGCTACGGCAATCATATGAAGGGTTACACCCGGTCCCGCACTTCCTAGCTCCTTGCTCTATCTCAAGGTATAACAACACGCGAGAAGATGCTATGCTAGCCGCTAAACAATATATTTTAATTGGAAGGTGAGAAGAAGTAAAATGATCGATGACGTGGAGTGTGTCGACGTTGAAACTGTCAATGATATGGGCTTGACTCAGAATGAACCAGCGCCAGCAAGACAGCAGCGGGCTGATGCCCAGCCATGGCCTTATTTGAGAAAACATATCGAGGTAAAGCTAAACGATTACCCTTTTGTTAGCTTGGCCCTGGTTAATGATGTTTGTTTAATACTGTTTGGATGAACAAACAGTTCATAAATAAAAACATGATTTCAAGAGGTGGGACCTGCATGGTGTGTTAAGTGACGACCTGTTGGAATGTTTTGCAGGTCTCGAAGGCATAAGCCCAATTAGCAATTTACAAAACAACTACTTACTCAATTAGTGTTCGTTTTTTCTTTCAAGAAGGTATCCAATGTAAATAAAGAGTCGCACAAGTCGATTGAATTTTCTCGTCTGTTTTCTTTTCCATCTCTGAAGTTCAGGAATCATGCAATGACCAGATCTGGGCAGATTTTCCATCCGCGCGAATGCTCTCACCCGAGACAGGCGAGGGCAGAAAAGGGGCATGGTCTAACATGCGGCCCTCACATTTATACTGTCTTCAAAATCTAAACATAATGTGGGCTGGTCTCCTCCCTGGCTGGCCCTGTCTGTAGGGCTGATCCTCTCTAGCTGGTCCCATGGCCAGATCGGGGCATTTGAACTGATTATACAATGTCTGTACAGTGGTACCTCTACTTACGAAATTAATTGTTTCTGGAAGAAATTTCTTAAGTAGAAAATGTTGTAAGTAGAGACGCATTTTCCATGTAAATGCCCTAATCCGTTCCAAGCCCCCCAATATTCAGACATAAATATTGATCAGACATCATCGCTTTTTGCCCTCTTTGGTTCATGTTCTCGCTCAGAAGTGTTTTTTTCCTGGCGTTTGTGAAGAACTGATTTAATAATGTGGCGACTGTCGATACATTACAGTCATATTCAAAGGCAAGATCAACCAAACGCATCCCTTTTTCATACTTTTCTATTATCTCTTGCTTTGTTTGTATGGACAAAAAAACCCGATTTTCTTCTTTTGTCTTTTCCTCGTTTCTAATTCACGTAAAACTATCGGAACACCCCATGGCCCGAGGGGGCGAATGACGAGGACGCTGCACAGACATATCTATCACATATATATCTATCTACCTTTCTATCTACACACATAGACACATAAGGTAGAGGTCCCTCTTAGCCAATGGGATGCCAGGAAGTTGTTTTGTAATAGCCAATGGCAGAGCAGCGATGAGTATGTTGCGTTCAGGAAAATCTGGAACTGCGAGTAGCAGCCCATACTGTTTTTTACCTTTCGTCTCCTGAATTTCTTTCGTAACAAGAGGCAATATTTTCCTGTTGAAGCGTTTCGTAACTTGAAAATTTCGTATGAGGAGACGTTCGTAAGTAGAGGTACCGCTGTAAATGTGTAATTGCCATATTGGTTTTTGGTTAACCTGATGGCTAATATAAAGACATTCATATATATTAGATCTTTCAGACCTTTGAAATTTAACAGACTTCCATTTACATGGCATAAGGAGCAAATATCTGGCAAAAAAACGTTTTACTTTTACTCACAAAGTACATTTCAGAGCCTGTACTTTTTTACTTTTCCTCCATCCATCCATCATCTGCCGCTTATCTGAGGTTGGGTAGCAACTTCAGCAGGGAAGCCCAGAGTTCCCTCTCCCCAGCCACGTCTTCCAGTTCTTGCGGCGGTACCCCAAGACGTTCGTTCCCAGGCCAAAAGGGAGACTTAGTCTCTCCAGCGTGTTCTGGGCCATCTTCTGGGCCTTCTGCCGGTGGGACATGCCTGGAAAACCTCACCAGGGAGGCGTCCAGGAGGCATCCTAATCAGAGGCCCGAGCCACCTCAAATGGCTCCTCTCAACATAGAGGAGCAGCGGCTCGACTCTGAGTCCCTCCCGGATGATCGAACTTCTCACTCTATCTCCAAGGGAGAGCCTGGACACCGTGCGGAGGAAACGCACGACAGACCGATACAGAGTCCGCACCACAGCGGATGCTTCATTGATCCGCCTGTCGATCTCCCATTCCATCCTACCCTCACTCATAAACAAGAACCCAAGATACTTGAACTCTTCCACTTGCGGCAAAATCTCATCCACGACCTGGAGAGGGCACTCCACCCTTTTCAGGCTGAGACGCTAGAGCTAGTCTCTATAGCCGGGGATCGGACCGCCAAGGTCCGTGCCTTTTCCGCCGCCCAGCTCACAGGGCACCCGACCCATTTGGTCCCACCCACTGGTAGAGAGCCCATGGGTGCAGGCTCAACCATCAGGCGCTCGCCAACGAGCCCTACCTCCAGGCCTGGCTCCAGAGGGGTGACCCGCATTTGAGCAAGGGAAAACGAGGTCCATATATTTCATTATAGGGGTCTTCTGAGCCGACCTTGGTCTAGTCTTACTTTCACTTGAGTAAGTATTTGAATGAGTACTTTTTCTTTTACATGTAGTCATCTATGTCCAAGAGTCTATTTCCCCAAATAAGGTGCTTTTTTAATCATTCTTTAACACTTAACCCACTTACCTCCTCAAGCTCTTACCTTAAGATTTCGGTTATGGAAATTCTGAATGTGCACATTATTTAAATGCAAAACGCAAAACATGAAGACTTAACATTCACATATAGATTCATCATTTGTATATATTTCATTATAGGGGTCTTCTGAGCCGAGCTTGGTCTAGTCTTACTTTCACTTGAGTAAGTATTTGAATGAGTACTTTTTCTTTTACAGGTAGCCATCTATGTCCAAGAGTCTATTTCCCCAAATAAGGTGCTTTTTTAATCATTCTTTAACACTTAACCCACTTACCTCCTCAAGCTCTTACTTTAAGATTTCGGTTATGGAAATTCTGAATGTGCACATTATTTAAATGCAAAACGCAAAACATGAAGACTTAACATTCACATATAGATTCATCATTTGTATTTAGATTTAACTTTTAGATTAAACATTTGATATTGGGGTTCAACATTTAATGTTTGGATTTAACAATTTAAAATATCTTTAAATTGAAAAATATTGTTGTAAGCTAAATGGGACAATATGTTGCTGTTATTTTCCTTGTGAGATGCTTTACAAACGGCACTGCATCATTGTACACTTAGTGTGCAAGGGAAGAGCCTTACCTGACTGAGCCTGTTCTCTAACTCCAGCTGATAGCGTTCAGTTTCACAACGAACAAACTCCCAGCTTTCACTGAGTTGGTCCAGTCGAGACTGAAGACCATGTGCGCAGTCCCCGGACCCAACCTCCAGCAACTCCTTGCCTGCCTGGTTCAGGGACTCCATTGTGCGAACATGAGACATAACATCATTACGCAAGACCTTTAAGAAAAGGGAGAGATTCCATATTTAATTTCATAAGCAAATTCATTTGTTTTGTCTGTTGGTGTAGCAATGTGGTTGTTAAAACCAAATTTTTTTAGGATACAGTACATACAGGTATGTTTCTGTTTATCATTGAAGGCTGGGAGATACAGTTTTACTGTTTCTAGATGGAGAGATGTGCCTCAGAGACTTTGTTTTACGGGCATTTTCAGTATTTACTGTCTGTTTATTCTCTCATCACCAACCTTGTGTTTGGCCAGCTCTATTTCACAAGCCTGCAGGTCGATGCTGATTGTTTTTTTGCCCTGCAATTGTTCAGCAGTATGGACAAGCCATGTGTGCAATTCATCCAGTGTGTTTTGGAACTGCCCCAGACCCAGTAGAGCACACTCCAGTTGATGCTGCAAACAGAAAAGTAAGACTTGAACTGCATAATAATTTCAAATGTATTAATGCATACATACTGTACATACTTACATATATATTTATATATATTTTTATATATGTATGTATATAGATATACATATTTATATATATACATATGTATGTATACATATATATACATACATATATATATACATATATATATATATATATATATCCCATCCATCCATCCATTATCTATACCGCTTATCCTCACAAGGGTCGCGGGGCGTGCTGGAGCCTATCCCAGCTGTCTTCGGGCAGTAAACGGGGGACACCCTGAATTGGTTGCCAGCCAATCGCAGGGCACACAGAGACAAACAAACAACCGCACTCACAATCACACTTTACACACTTTAGGGGCAATTTAGAGAGTTCCATCAACTTACCATGCATGTTTTTGGAATGTGGGAGGAAACCGGAGTTCCCGGAGAAAACCCACGGAGGCACGGGAGAACATGCAAACTCCACACAGGGAGGCCAGGGCCGGGATGGAACCCACGACCTCTGAACTGTGAGGTGGACGTGCTAACCAGTCGACCACCGTGCTGCCATATATATATATATATATATATATATATATATATATATATATATATATATATATATATATATATATATATATATATATATATATATATATACACACATACATACATATCTATACACATACATACATATCTATACACATACATATATATACCGTATTGGCCCGAATATAAGACGGCCCTGATTATAAGACGACCCCCTCTTTTTCAAGACTCAAGTTTGAAAAAGGTTTTTTGAACACCAAATTAATTTTTATACAGAAAATAATTGCAGTACATCTGAAACAACTGATTATAACAATATATTTGAGCGAAAGGGCATGTTATTTTGCCTCATTCAAATCTTAATATACAAGTGCAATCACATTCGTAAAAGAATGGCTTCTGGTTTTTGAAATGTAAAAAAACCAATCTATTGTGATCAAACAACAAAATTGCAATAACTGCATTAACCATGAAAGTGAAGTGTAACTGTAACTGTGGTCTTGAAACAAATCTCAAGAAGGAAAAACATTGCAATAAAATAATGCAAACTGGTTTAATTTGAGAGTAGCTGAAATCTATCATGACAGAACATTACTCCTCACAAACAATTATCTGCCTCGCTGTGTTCAGTGTCGCTGTCCTTAACCCCATCCTCTGGCCCCTCCCATACCACGTCATCCTCACGTGACAGGCTTTGGCCTGCGGAGTCAAATTCAGCATTCGCTTCAATGATATCTGGCGTCATCAAGCGTCGTGAATGGGTATAATCTCTAGACCTCGAATGTAAAACGACCCCCACTTTTTCAGTCTAATTTCAATGCAAAAAAAAACGTCTTATATTCGGGCCGTATATATATATATATATATATATATATATATATATATATATATATATATATATATATATATATATATATATATATATATATATATATATATATGATTTGATTTTATTGAACATATAAACAACATGAAAAACACGAAGGAAACAAAAATCCAAAACAAAAAATCAAAATAAAGCGGGCAGTACTTATCTTAATTCAGTAAAGTTTATATGTTCAAGGGGATAGGAAGAAGTAAAAAAACTTGTCGAGTCCTACCCCTTGTTCACTATAAAATAATAAGTTTGGATGTTCTCCCCGCGCCTGCGTGGGTTTTCTCCGAGTTCTCCGGTTTCCTCCCACATTCCAAAACATGCATGGTAAATTGATTGGACACTCTAAATTGCCCCTAAGTGTGATTGTGTGTGCGGATTTTTGTTCGTCTCTGTGTGCCCTGCGATTGGCTGGCAACCAATTCGGGGTGTCCCCCGCCTACTGCCAGAAGACAGCTGGGATAGGTTCCAGCACTCTCCGCGATCCATGTGAAGATGAGCGGTATAAATAATGGATGGATGGATGCATATAGTCATATGCTCACATGTCTGCTGACGGTCTCTGACTCCAGACTGTCCCAACGCAGTCGAAAGTCGCACAGGGGTGAGACTGAGCATGGACGCTCTGAGCCTGGAGACAATCGACACACAAAGCGATGGTTTTGGCTTTCTATTTCAATCTTCTTCTGGTACAGTTCTTGCTTAAATTCCTGAGGAAAACAAATAGAGGATTAATCAACTAGGGATATGCAGTGGAGACCTGCTATTCCCGAACAATAGGGACTGGGCTTGACCATGAATAGCAAACATTTGTAAAATAATTGACAGATTTTTGCTATCCATGGGCAAGATTTTTATTTTTTACTAAAAAATATCTTGAATGAGTGGGGATGTACTCCCAATAAGCACCCCCCCCCAAAAAAAAACCGCCGGTATACAGGGTTTCACTGTATATGAATGCTATAATAGCATAACCAAAATATTTTTTTCAAGGGAATATATGGAGGAACTCCTATGGTAACCATAGTGGTGATCTCTTAGGGAATCCTTACCTTGAGTTCACGCAGCTGCTCTCTGACTGACTCCAGGTCAGTTCCAACCATGAACTCTTCAGTTGACCTCAGTTCTGCAGATTTCAACCACTCAAAAAGTCCCTAAAATATAACACAATAATCTGATTAAATTCCACAATGAACAAGATGCACAAATGAACATTAAATATTTAGGACTTGCTCTTCCATTCAACACAAAAGACTAATATTCGCATACAAACCTGCATAGTATCTTGATAATTTAAGGCCATTTGCAAGGACTCCTCCAGCTTCTCGTGGCATTCACTCCACAGTTTACTCAAATTGTTCCACAGGCAATAAAGCTTAAAAAGGTCAAACACGTTGTTATTCTCATTACATCTCATAACATCACAAATGATTCATTTCAATGTAATGATTACTTCATCCAGGTTTTTTGTGACATCTGGTTTGTCTGTGTCCCCACACGCTGACATCAGATCCATTCCAAGAACACCAAGCGTGTCTAGATCTCCTTGTAAAGTGTCAATATCCTCCCTGAGAGTCTGTTGGGTGTCAACAGAACGAGGATAATTATGTCAAACTTCGTATTTTATTACAATGTGAGGCTTAAGATTTCCCAAGCTAACCTGCATGGTCTCTAAACTCTGGCGGATTGTTTCAGGGTCCGTCTGGCTTGCATTAAGATCCAAAACTGCTTGCTGAGCATTATTTAGAGCTGCTGTGACATCAGCGACATCACTCCAAAACTTCATGGACAGATCCAGTAGTTTGAGCAACCAGCTTTCCCTTTCTTGAACCTGACGATGGGTCTCACCCAAAAGTTCGGAAAGAGTCGAGACTTGCTCCTGGATTGCTAGCATTGTAAGGATGGAGCAAATATCTTGGTGAGAAGCAGCACTGACACAATAAATGTAGAGCAGGGGTGCCCACACTTTTTCAGCCTGAGAGCTACTTATGACATGACCGAGCCAAAATGATCTACCGCCTACTAAAAATGCAAAACACATTATTTATAAATATATTGAGAATTATTTTTGTATGTACCGTATATGCTGGTGTACCTTGCATGACTGCATCAAACTATACAGCACAATACAACAACAAAAAATGTTTTGTAATTACCTTACTCTGATGACTTGCTCTGAATGGAATCAGCCAGGGACGCATAGTCCAGACAGTAGCTGCTGATAGCCAGCCTCAAGCAGATATGCAACAACAACAATCCGCCCATTCGCTCCATTCGGCGCGTATAAAACAAGTAAGCATTTTTGGGCGGATTTACGGTGCTTCGCTCTGCGTCCCACCGCTCCAAACGCATCATTCGCGCCACACCGCACGCAACCGCGCCCGCCCGCGCCCGCCCGCGCCCGCCCGCGCGAACGACATTGACTCCAATTCAAACGCGACAGCTGAAACACTGCCAATGCAGTTAGTGTGAACATAGCATGAACGTAGCAATACAGTAGTGAGGACGGATGATAGGCTGGCGATCTACCCACAATGCCTTTGCGATCGACCGGTCGATCGCGATCGACGTAATGGGCACCCCTGATGTAGAGTATTAATTTGAACAGATGTATGTAAAATGGATTAGGGCAACATCTCTATTTGGAAAAAAGTTACATTCTGGCAATATTTATCACCTGTGCCGATGGACGTAACCCCTGCCGCCTGTGTGTTAGTTAGCAAGTCTTCTGCCTGTGTCTTGACATTTGTGAGGCTGAGCTCCAACTTGGACAGTTCAGTGAGCATGAGCTTGTTGTCATGCAGCTGCTCTTGAATCCTCACGGTCAGGCACTGAAGAGGTGTTGGAGCCTGGATACGACTGCGCAGGCGGTCAAGACTTTCTCTCAGAAGAACCATCCTCTCATTCAGCTGCAGTAACAAGAACGGTTGCATTATTATCTCAACAAAAAAATACTGTCAATGTAACACTTCAGTTTTTGCTGTGATTTTTTTATGCAAATAAAATGCTGAACTATATGGTTTATTCATATTACATTTTGTGGAAAATATGTACATAATAAAATAGCAATTCTTCCGTCATTCAAACTACCTCATGCCATTTTGTTTATTGTGTTACTGTGTTAGCCATCTATTTTTTTATTAATTCATTATTGCATTTGAATGCTCTTAATTTGCACTTGGTGTAACCTTACTTGAGTGAATCTAGGTAAGGACTCTTCAAGTAGGATGGCGGTCTCCCTGACACGGTCTCTGATGGCTTTGTGTCGCTCCTCAGCCTCAGTAGCTTTGCGACAAAATTCCTCACCCTGTATTGGATTTAGCTCTGACAGGCGTTTTGCCAAGGAGCATAATCGTGAGATCAAAGGCCGATGTTCAGCTATTGACTCTCTCAGACCCTTAGCATTGGGGGAAAAGAATTACAGTTAAACATCATAGAGTTTAAACGCTTTAGGCCCAATTTGCAAAATGTTTGCGTGTGTAAACGGGCGCAAACTTGATTGTTGACGGAAACAGAAGCTGATCTGCTGACTGGGCACACCTTGGATTGTGTCTGCCAAATGCGCAAAATTTCTGTACACTTCTTCTTGCAAGTGCTGGGAGAAGTATTATGCCGGTAGATAATTTTATCTCGCACAATGCGATTTGAACCTGAGACGAATTGTAATGGCTCTTTAAATAGGTTGTACATAACAAGGACGAGGAGGCGCAGGCTAAATAGAACAGATGTTTGTTGTCCCTTGTACAAACATTTTTGAAATGCCATGAACAAAAATTAGCATGACATATTGACTCTAAAGAAATAACGATCTAAGGCACAGGTGTCAAACACAAGGCCAAGGGGCCTGCTAAAGTAAATACTGTAATGTACTTCATGTTCGTTGCTAAAATCTTCAGTTTTAATTACGTTGAGATATTGCAAGCATTTTTGTTATTAAATCTCTTTAAAAAAAAAAAAACATTCAGCAACAGTTGAACAAACGGTGAACAACAAATTTGCCTTGACTTTGCTGATGAGCTGATCATTTGAATGAGGTGTGTTGCAGAGGAAGAACAGATTTAACGCACTAAAGCCTAAAGCGCCTGGCTCAATAGCTCTCTCCAGAACCTATGGTCGTCTTTGGAATTACCCTTGAAAACCTGAAGTTTTCTCAGTAATTCAACACCTACAAAAATAATTAATATCTCAGCCCCTGTAGCAGATAGAAACATCATTCCAAAAGAATTTGAGAGCTTAGACATGTGGCTTTCACACAGGCCCGAGTTTATTCATCTTTACTGTTTTCATCGAAGATGTAAAAATAAAGTGTCAGTGCAAGAGAAGCACTATTTTTAATTTAAAGAATCAAGTGATAATTACCATCCTCTATTCTGTTACAAAGACGTCGATATTGCCATTGTCTACAAACATATATCTTCGTTACGTTCAACTGGTTCTACTGTTTAAAAGTCCGCAAGCGCATCGTCTATATCACTAATGTTACTCGTTTCAGAGGACCCGTGCTCGACGGCGTTCGCCATTATGACTCAAAAGAATTCCAAAACATCCTCCGTGGGCTCACGACACCATCACATGTATATACTGATGCATTTAATTGGTTAAAAAAAAACTGAAAATGACGTATATGCTCTCCAGGCTTTGGGTATGTAGTGAAGATGCCTCCATGTGGACCACATCTCCAGGGCTGGAGACAAGATTCAGTCAGATGCCATCAAGTCTGCTACAACCTCACTTGAAAACAATTGAATCACCAGGGGACCCCGGCAATTGGATTTTACAAAGACATGAAAGTACTCAAGAAGACACAAACTCCTGATAAGGAGCCACTCTTCGTCACCTGGAACCCTCTCCAGACAACAGATGTGGATTCGAACGGGCTTAAAACAGACTTTTTGGAGCCTCCTCAACTTGGAATGGGACCAAAGCGTGGTTGGGTTCTCATGGAGTCCGGCCACTTGCACAGTGTCAGGCTCCAAAAGGCGGCAACACTGGTGTGTTGCTTCAGCTTTTGCTGCCCCGCCGGAGTTTGGCGCATCTACCATGTGTGGCGACGAAGGTTTGGAGGACTCCAATCCATAGAAGATGCTACGACGTGTTAGCGTACCAAATAGGAGCGTTACATCTAACACACCGTAACATGTGTATGCTAACTGCAGCTAGCTTCTAGACACAACTGTGCCTATGTCAGATATGAAATCAGGCATAAGCCATAACTTGCTTCCTTTTTTTAATTGATTGGGCATGCCCATCGTGCTGCCATGAAAGGCACGTTTGCATTGTCTTGAGTAATTTTGTTGAAATGCACCGTAACTTTCGGTCTCTGTTGCCAACACGAATTAGCCCTTACAGTGTAAGGCTTACACTACTTTACCCACAATGCTTCTGTTTACATCACCCGGATTACCACCACTGCGCATGTGCGTTGCAGATAAGAAAACAGCCAGCGGGAGAAGAGCGAGACGCGGCAGTCTGGAAAGAAAAATAATGTGCCAAATAAATAAATATATAAATAAACGACGCATAGACGATTGAAATTAATTGTCGACGATTTTGATCGTTGACGTCGTTGTGATTAGTCGACTAATCATAGCAGCCCTAACCTGCACAAAGATGAAAACTGGGGTCCTCCGAACCTCTGTCACCACACACGTGGTAGAAGCGCCGAACTCCGGCGGGGCAGCAAAAGCTGAAGCAACACGCCAGTGTTGCCGCCTTTTGGAGCCTGACACTGTGCAAGTGGCCGGACTCCATGAGAACCCAACCAAGGTTTGGTCCCGCTCCAAGCAGCCTTCTTCTACTTTCCCCTTTTTTGGTTGTTCTTCCATCTGCAAATGAGTGAAGGTCCTTCCCCTCTTCGCTCATCAAGTGAGCTTCAGCAAACGTAAGTGACTACTTTGTGTCTCGCCGAAGCTTTTCACAGTGGGTGCATACAAATTGGTAGTGAATGCTAGCAAACTTTGTGCATTTCATAAAGTCCACCGACTTGACTCTAGTCATCCTTACACTCATCTAAAGAAAATATATGACAAACAACGCTGCATTTTAAGGGCAAGCAAGGAAAGTCTATCTCATCCAAGCAATTTGTGTAATCATATGGTACCTGATGTATCTGTATGTACAGTAGCTGCTGCTACGCATGATATAAGCTAAATATTAGCTAGATATGTGCATTTGTGTGTTGAACTTGTTGGCTCAATATTGCAATTAGACGTATTTAGCCGATTGTGACTTTGGGTCATGAGCTGCATCGAGGCCGCGTCGAATGAGCCGAATGAGCCGGCTGGGCCGGCCCGGATTACCGACCCTGCGAAGGGCGACTGCTGCCACTGCGATGTCCCAGCGGCCGCTGTAGCTGTGGAGATCTGTGGGAAGGGCCCGCCCCGCCCAGAGTCGCCACCGCCGCTGCCCACGCTTGCCGGCCGGGACGAGGTGCTATCGTTGCTACGCAGCTTGCGGCAGGAGCCCGAGGCTGCGCGCCGCACATGTGGTTTCTCATCGCTCCAGGAGAGTGGTTGTAAGCGGGTTTATGCTTACAAAGCCTACAGAAGACCTTGTTGTCATCTGCTGCGTCAAAATACTGCCAAACGGTGATGTTGTTTTTCGTGGGAGCTTTGACATCTCTTTTCCTCCCCAAACATAGTGTCCCCGCCCCCTACTATGTGTGCGTGTGGGCAGGGCGGAGAGGAGCAATTCTCTCTCTTGGTGCTTGGCCTGTTTACAGAGGCAGAGAGACGTGAGGAACAAGATGCGTGATAATGCAGCGTTTAACCGACTAGTAAAATACTAAACGTTTAATAAATCGTAGACGGTTAAATGGTTAAACGACTAGTTGCGCAAATCCCTAGTATTAACCTCTATTTTATTCCAAGAGCTCACAACTTATTTTATTGTAGCGCCTTCACATTTTATGACTGATTTAATGAGGTTTTTCGTCAAATTCCCCTCTAAATACCCTAAAACTTTGACGTGGTACCCCTAGAGGCGGGCAGGAGTAATGCAGGCATCACTCTTGGCCGTTCAACTATTTACACTCTTACGAGTGACCCCCATTTTCGCTACAGGTACAAAGACACAACAGCTCACCTGGCTCTAGTGGTAGAAACGCGGTTATGCGCTCCCGGCCTTAATGGGTATAAACAGGCAAGACAGCAGCCCTCGAGGACCGGAGCTGGACATGCCTTCACTAGAACAATGCCACGTCTCATACTGAGTCAAAAGCCAGGGAATAAAAATGTGTCTTCAAATGAGTTTTAAAAGTGGACAGAGAGAGGGCTTGCCTATAACATTTAATGGAAAAAGGAAGGACCGGCACCGGAAAAATGGTCAATCCCTTTTGAGCCTCTGTTTAGTCCTCGGTACCGCCATCATTTAAAGATTTGAAAAAAATTTAACTTATATTAAAATGAATGCTAAAATGTACAGGGAGCCAATGAAGGCAGACCAGAATTTGAGTTTTGGAGCATTTTGGACCAACTGAAGATACTTGAGGGAGGGCTGGCTGACTCCAAAATAAAATGCATTACAATAATGATGCAACAGAGATGTAACGTGGATTACTGATTACATGTATTACTGTTTTTAAGTGCTGTTGAGAAAGGAAAGCCTTTACCTTTGTCATTTGCCTTAGATGAAGAAAGCTGTATTTTACAACAGCACCAATTTGCCCGTCCAATTTAAAATCACTGTCCAATTTGAAACCCATGTTTGAGACTGTTGTCTTAAACTAAGACACCAGGGGGCCCAGGTCAACAGAGTGGGGTGTACAAGGGCCACTGGCACCAAACACCACAAGGTCCGCTTTCTTTTCATTGAAATTGAAGAAATTCAGTGTCGTCAAGGCCTTGATTTCCTCCAGACAGGACAAAAGTGGCCTTAAGGAGAAAGCCTCCTTTTTGCTTAGACTGCCATTGATAATGGGCAAAACTGATTTACCAATATTGTGGTGCCTATATATGACAAACAGAGATTTTTAGATAAGCAACAGTTTTGTGCCATCTTTGAATGGGAATGTCTGTGGAAGAGAGCCCTTTGCACGGGTGGGGGGGATCACAGTATGTGTGTGTGTTTTTTTGAAAAGTGGATGTTTTATGCATTTGAGCATTAAAATCAATTAAGATATTGTTCTATATGTTGGTTTAATTAAAAATATGCACATATTTTGGCTTGTGAACAAACAATTTAATGCCCACCATTTGGGATCTTAGGAAATCGGGCCCTTGAAATTTAGATAACAGGAAACTTAGTTCTACATAACATACGTACAATACTTTCAGAATGTAAGGTATAAATGATTTCTTTGTTAAAGAGAACCAAATGATGATGAAGTGATGTGGAGAAGATGGCTCCCTTTACCTGTAAAAGGTCTTGTTGTTCACGGAATGATTCAAAGCTAATTGTGCTGAGGGAGAGCTGGCCAACAAGGGTTTGTGTTTCTTCTAGCCAGGGTGAAACCTCAGCAAGGCCCTCTGAGAATTGAACAAGAATTGAGTGAGCATGCTCAAGCTGCAGAACGCCATGGGAATTAGTAGCTGACGTGGTGGCACATTGTTCCTGTAAAGCATCTAATGGGGTCTGCATAGAGAGATAAAAGGAGAGTTTAAAACAACAACACATTTTTCATTGAAAGTATCACATTTAATAAAGAGATTACCTGCAGATTCAGTGCTTCACTCTCCTCGCTGTATGTTTGCAAGATTTCAGCTATTTTGACCATTTTCTCAATGTTGAACCTGTGTTGAAGAATCTCCACTGCCAAAATCTATTCAGGAAACAAAACAACTGACTTGCAGATTTGTTAGTTGCACATTGCACATTGAAAACAAATCCCACACGGTACAAATTCAATGTATTGTTCATTGCTCACAACCTTCTGCTCATTGAGTTGTTCTGATATGACATCTGGATCCAGGTGAACAGATTTCATCTTTTCAAGCCTTAGTGCTGCGTCCTTAAACCAAGCCACCTCTTTCACGACAGCCTGTTCCAGCTATAAAAACATATTGGGAGGGGAAAAAAAAATAAAATAAAATATATATATATATATATATATATATATATATATATATATATATATATATATATATATATATATACACTAAGGTAACATTATTGCAGTGCATAAAAGTATGTAGCCCTACAGTATAGTGAAAAGTATGAAAATAAAATAATCACTACAACTCAAGCAGTAAGATGAATAGCCTATTTATAAAAGTAACAAACCCTCAAGCCAAATTAGTATAATGCCAGTCTGACTCTCCTAAATAATTGTAGTACGTTAGAGCTACTGAGCTAACACTGAATTGAGAATGCATTGTCTTGTCTCACAAAATGTAATGCTGGATTTGATATACAGCACTTATCTGGCTATTAGCTTACGTTACTGCTTTAAGTCATACGTGATGGGCTCAATTTAATAACAGCCATACTTGTTAAAATCAAAGTCAAACATACTGTAGCAAGCTAACTAGGACATTTAGGTTAACACTTGTTAACTCGTGACGTTACCCGCTGTCTTTCAGCTGCACATAGCATTGCATCTCCAGCATGTGTCTGTGCCCCTGCTGCTCCCAAGAGTTCTCTCTCAATGCGGCCCAGCCACAGGTGGAGATCCTCCTGGCTGGATGTACAGCGATTAGAGGCTTCAAGAGCCTGCTCCAGCCTTTGGAGTACATCCAGACTACTCAGATTTAACACGGAGCATCGGATACGAAGGCCATCTAATTTCTCCTGCACCTGGTGTTCCTCGTCCTCTGAAATTACAATCACACCAACAGTCATTAGGTAATAAAAATACATTAGTTTGGAATTTTCATGTGAGACAATCAATGCTGTGGCTGTGACTAATAAAGACATTTGCTAGAAATCTCTTAAATGAATTACTGTAGTTTTGCTGATGGTTGAATGGGGGTATATACTGTATTTAACGAACAGCAGAGAGCGGTGGGTATTTGAAATAGGGGTCAAATATTTTTGAGGAGACCTTTATTAGGTCTGGCGTAAAACATGCCTTGTTTGTTTGGTCGTATCGCTACTGATAAGCATGCTGACTTTTAAATTACTTAAAGTGCATACAATATATGAATGTGTGAATGTCTACAATGTGTGATTTGGGGCTTAAAGTGTAGGGAAAATGAAGTGGTGTGCATTGGTTGCAGATTTTAACTTTGTTCTGTTATTTTTGGAATGTAAAACACAAAAAACATGAGATTTCTGTAAAATGCCACCTTTTCAGCAAACATCATCAAATCCCAATGATTTTGGGTGGGCGTTAATTATTATTACCTGATATCACTTCCACGAGCTCATGACCTGTTTTTTGAACTTTTGCAAGCTCAGCAGTTTTAGCCTGAATCTCATCAGCGAATGCCTGAAAAGAAATGACTGCATGTCAAGTACTACTTCTCCAAATGAAAAATAGAGCATGTAGAAGAAGTCTACATTTCCAACCTTAGCCCTCACTGTGGCTTCTGAAAGATTCAGCATCACTCTTTCAGCATTGCGTAGTTCACCAAGGGCCTGCTCAACAGATAAGAGCCACTGCTGCAAATTGTCTACGCCATCCTGGAAGAGTTGGGCCCTAGGTAGAATGCCCTCCAGACTGTCCCTTCTACAAAAAGAATGTAGCTAAACAATAAATAAGAAGTGTTGAAGTGTGTGTGTTGAAGTGTGACATTGCCTGTCAAAAGTGACCTTTGATCCGCCTCCCACTGTATGGACTCCCACTTCTGTTTGAGAGCAGAGAGCTTGACCCTAGCCCGATCCCCCTCCTCGCCTGGGTGGGCCTCCACTAGCCGAGGACCCTCCAACATCATCGTATGCATACTTTTCCGTCGGTCTGCTAGGAGGCGCTGCAGGAGCTAAAACATACATTATTATGCTTCGTTGATGCTTTATGAATATACCAAAAGTGTCAAGAAAGATTTGCTGTGTCAACAATATTTGGCAAATGTAAACATAGAAATGTCACTATTGACATTTATTTAATCATACATATGGAGTAATGGGGGGTCCAAGGGGCCCTTCCTCTGAGGCTAGCCCACTGGCGTCATCAGAAACCTCCTATGTTACAAATCGGTCAATTTACATTTTATCACAAATCTGTTGGTCAGTCCACATATGTGGGTGTTATTTTTACAAAGTACTGACCAATCTTAAGTGTTGTAAATGGCTCTCACTCTTTGCCAAATACAATGTTAATGGTCAAAGAAACACCATTTTGGGTCACCTGAAAACTGATGATTTTGGATGTGCAAAGATTCCGCCCGACGCCAGAGATATTTCACTCATGTTCAAAAGCCTGATCTTGTTTGTTTTTTTTCTTTTACTATCTTTGTATCAGTGTGCATTTCTCATGTGTCAAGGTATTTTTTAGTGCCAGGTAGGGTTGACCTCATCGGCAGAGCTCACAATAGCATAGGTGGAAAGGTGTGAAATGTTTGGTTAATTCCCTAGGAAACGGCAAGTGAAATATATAAGAGGTCATTGTCGACACAAACTCTGCATACGCACCCCTGAACAGAGCTTTTTTTTTTCCATAATGGGTCTGACCTTGCTACACCTTTGTGTAGCATAACTATTTTGGTGTATTTCCCTACTGTAGGCAATTTGATATGATTATGGAGTGTGAAATGACGTGATAAGAAACAAACCTTTTGTTCTTGAAGCTGTGCTTTCACCACTTTGACCTCTGAAGATGGAGGCTTCTGATTTGCTGTGAGCTCCTCTATTTCACACACCCATGTCAGCAAGGTTTCCAGGCTTTGAAGGAACGTCTCAGAATCGGTGGATATGTTTCGCAGAGCCAATGTAGACTTGGTTTCCTTTAAGACGTTGCATAATATTGGCTACATCAATTCAAGTAATTGAATGGAAGGCAAAATCTGATCAGTTTTGTTATTGTGAAACGGTAAAACATACCTTCCATTTATCCACACAGGAATCTTGATCAGAGCTTGAGTGTCCATCACCTTGGAGCTGTGAAGTGAACAAGGTTGCATCATTTTTTTTTTTTTTTTATATTACAGTTGTTGGTAGATGCACTTTTTGGACATCAGACCAATGATATTCATTGAGACCAAGCATTGCTTAAAAAGACAGAATGTTAATTTAGAAAACAAAGGGATGAAATGGATGGAATTATGTGATTTAATAGGGTTAAAAGTTTTTTTTGTATCAACCTCAGCAAGTTCCTGGGCAACTCCATTGAGGACTCGAACAGTTCTTGTGATTATGGGGTCCCCTCCCTTATCTCCTGTTGGATACTCTGTCACTTCCACGATCTCAGTCACGATAGTTTCTGTCACCTCAGTCACTTCCGTCACTTCCCGTGACGCCACAGTCTTCCAGGACCAGGGACTCCCTTCTCTAGAGTCTCTTCTCTGAAAACTACTCCTTCTCTCTGCAGCAGTCTTGTCAGGGCAAGCCAAGGGAGATCTTGAAAACTCTGGAGGCATGGTTCTTCTTGTCAGTGTCCCATTGCGTGATGTTTTTATAGGAGACGGGGTGCTCTGCCAGGCATTATCCAAAGTACTGGTACTCCTGATTGTGGAGGCAGGGGAGCTGTGGAGAGGTTTGTCCGAAATTGGTGTATGTGCTCCTTCTTCCCTCATGTGATGAAGTTCTTGTGCCTCCTTTGCTGCCTCCTCCACACTGTCCTTGTTCTTATCCTGCCCATGTTGCGAAGGCTGCCACTCTTTCCTCCGTTGGTAGCACTCTTTCAGGAAGTCCTCATCCGATCGCACATGCTTGGACTTTTGGCCCAGGCAGCTAGGTCGGCTTATGAGGTTACCCATAATCCTTCAGCCCGGAGGCTAATGAGGAAATAATTGAGGTAAGAGCCCTCGGCCATGCATGTAGATTCTCCGTTAGCTACCTAAAATAAGACAAATGAATCATCATGCAAAAATACACAGTTTTTTTTTTCACAGCACTACATGCCACAGCTGAAATGAAACTGGCTCTCTGCATCACTCCTCTCTTGGCCTGAGGGAACCCTAGTGAGACACTTGGCTCTGATGTTTGCTGTGCCTTTGTTTTCATTTACACCACATAAACACATGCTCTATCACACATCTTAAATATTCTGGGCTTACAAATCTACGTGACAGGCTTGTCAAGGATTCCACTGTCGGCATGACGAACCAGCGGCAATGATCCAACTCATTCACTCTGCCAAGTCTAAAGGACCCACTTCTGTTAAAATGATTGTCTAACTATTCTTAACAGCTTAAACATATTTTTGACCCAATTTATGACGTACAAGAGGACCATAAGAAATACCACTGTTAGTTTCCTCCCAGTGCTATGCCTCATTGTTTTTAAGAGTGGTTAAAGGTGAATCTAGAGGAGCTAAGGTGAGCCCAACAGGTGATCACATGAAAGGTCCCCGGTGCAGGAGTGTCCTTTCTCCAAGGCTGTCCCAAATCAGAACTCTCAAGGTCACCTTAATTTTCTGACCAAAGTGGGTCGGTAAGATGGTAGTTTCATCAACAAATAGACAAATATATGGTTGGCTAATTAAACAGAAATGGGAATTAACTGTTTGGAAGTCTGTAGTTCATACTTAAGTACCGGTAAGTATGCATGCTTTTAATACTTTTGGGGTCCAAAGAATCTGTAGCCATGGAAATTAAGTAATCATTAATTATGGTATTGAATTTGAATCTCATTTTTCTCATAAATTTGAAACCACTTACATTCTAGAGACATAGCTTTTAACTAAATGAGAGTCAAAATATGATGCCCTCATGTGCATTAGTAATTACATCCCATGTACTGTATGTCTCACCAGGCAGCTGATGCTGTCAAGAAATCCACAGGGGAGTACTAAGTCCGATCAGAGAGTGGTCCCAGACAAAGCCCCAACATCTAGATCAATGATTACCCAGTTAGGTCATATCACTGCCCACCAGTGGGGCACAAAATTTGGCCATGTCCACATAGGTTAACAATTCAAGAGCAAGGGCGTGCTGTCTTTTATTGTTATATGTATCCATTTGCTAAATTAGCAGTTTGGCTCCACAGTGATCTTAGAAAACCATTCATTAAGCTGTATGAGCAGGTTTATCAATATACAGTATAGCAATATGTACAACAGTCAACCTATGCCCAAGTTTATCTTTTTTTTTTTAGGTCTGTTGCATGAGGTTAAATTAGAATGATGTTGCCTTTCATTGTCCTGACTTACAGTACATTATAATCAAGCCACCCTTGCTCCTACATATGCTATGCAACTAAGTCTGTGTCACTGTCTGTGACCTTGCAGCCAAAATACGACCACTGATCCATTTAATTCATCTTGTGATGACCTAACCATCTCATTACTTAACCAGCTTAGAGGTCTCCTTAATATTCTTTGCTCTCAACAGTTATTTCTGGTAAATCACTGCACTCAGTTTAATTTATGAAATAAAAAATATTATCCTTTGGTATAAATAAATAATGTAATTTGAATTAAAATAAAACAAATAATCAAAATCAACACAATTAATAAAACATTAGTTGATTTATAATAACAATAATAATAACAATGTTTAATAATAATAAATTTTATACATGTGTATGTATTTATATTTCTGTATGTATATACAGTATGTACAGTATATTGTAAACACACACACACACACTCATTTTTTGGGGGGAGTTTGTAATTAACAGCAGAGTAATAATCATAAATCACAGCAGCAGAGCACTATGTTGTTTTAAGTAGATTCGCTGTTCAGTGAGGTATTAAAATAGTAATCATTGTAGTGGTCCTTAAATGTGTATACAGAGCAGAGGTCCTTGAAATCCCCTATCCAGCCTATTTTAGATGTCTCTCTCTTCCAACACACCTGATTCGAATGATCAGGATTGTAACTACTAGTCTTCTCAGAGCTTTCTGATGAGCTCATCATTTGAATCCGGTTTGTTGGAGGAGGCTGGATAGGGCATCTTGAGGACCAGACTTGTGTACTCATGATACAATATAGAGCAATGCAGTCACCCCCAAGGCTCATATAACAAAATAAGTCCAAAGTTATCAATAGAACGCTTATCTAATGAATCAACAATGTTCAAATGTTAATCAGGACTGATTAAGGCCCAAGTATAACACATTTTTAGAAAATCTTTTTTTTTGCAGGAATTTTTCAGTCTGTCCAAAAGTGAATGCTATATGATAAAATATATCCAAAACCCAGTCAGTCCCTAGTCCTTCTTTTTAATGTGGATTCAACCACTGGCTAGCAACATCCAAACACACATTTTAGTCTGATACTTCGAGTTTTGGCAGTTTGAGATTAGGTGAACTACACTTACCCTATGCCAGGGACCAACAGCATGAGTAAAGGAATCCAGCCAGTCCCCATTCAGCATTCAAAGAGGAAAGAAAAAAAGCTTTGTCTGAGCATCCTTTGAGTGGCCTCCCAGTTCCAAAATCCCAAACTGAAGGCTGTGCACACAAAAACATCCATGCTCTCTTGAATACACACTCAATCAGTTCAACTCATTTACACATGCTCACCTACAAACCCACTTTCCAAACACATCAACGCACATGTCCTGATAACTCATGCTTTTCCGTTGCCCACAGTCACAGGGAAACAATGTCCTCCTCCTTTCCCTTCACAGTCCACCCCTCCCCTCAGCTCACTTCTCCTCCCACCGGCTCTGCTCCTCTCCCTTTCTTCTTTGTTGTGGGAGCTGTGATAGAGGAATTCCTTCCTTGTTCACGCCGCTGATGGGATAGTGCGCCTAGATGGAGACAATGTATTCCAACGACTCAGTTGAACTCCCACAGTTCTCTGCCAAGAGCAGCTTATACATGGGGGTCAGACTCGGACAGATCCATTTAACAACAAGACGATGTCATTCTCACCAGCTCTGATGCTGCTCAGGTTGCTCCTGTACCAGGCAGCTAGATGGCAAAGTGTCCCCTTTTCCCCTTTTACCTTTCCATTGGTTTTCCCCTCACACCCTCCCCCATTTCACCCGATAAAGCCCATCCTCTGGATCTGAATGCAGCTTAAAAACTCCATGCTGCTGTGTCTTGGAGGGTGGGGCAAAGAAAAAAAAAGAGATTTCTAAAGGCCCCCGGGCCGCCCTCAAAACATTCACATGTTAAGTGACAGCTGCCTCAGCCCATTTTCCCTTTTGGTGGCGAGGGAGAGAAGTGCAGGCTACAAAAGAAGAGACCCACACCCACTCTGATACCCACCCACTCATACAACGTCCCAACCCCCTTGCGCTGCTCATTCCCCATTCAACCAGTTCAGCAGTCTCCTCGGGAGCAAGAAAGGCGAATAATTACTGTGAAACATCTCAGATTACTTTTTATCTTACTTCCAGTCATTGTAATCCTTGCTCAGAAATAAAGACCACAACATAGATCCCAACAACATGAGTATTTTCTCGGCTTTTGTCCTTGAAAATCAAAGGAAGGAGCCCCATTGTGAAATTATATCATGTCTCGCTACGAAATGACACAATATTTTTCTGGGAACTACCAATCCAATTTTACTGCAACAATTCATGTTAACATTATTGGATGTTGTAATGTAAGCAAATCACAGGGCGCTTTTATTTCATGTATAAATTAAAAACTAACATTCTCACAAAAAATATGAAATTGAGTTCTGTCACACAAGAAGCATACACACTAGTCACTTCCCAGAAGTCTGTATGCCCTAAATTGTGCCCCCTTTATTTTGTTTCCTCTGTTTTTCTCCAGCCAGCCAAATAATGAACCAAATCAACTGATTCAACTAACGCATGCACACTTATACCGTGCACACACCCACACTCTATCCTACTTAGCAATTCCAATTAACAGACACGCATGCGGCTTCACTTTTTTTCCTACCTAATCCACAAGGTCAATGAGTTCAATGTTAGTTTGTTAACGCCAATTTAACATTCAGTTTAAAGCAAATCTAACTTTTTCATAAACAAGGGGACTCAAATCAGATTAGTTATATTAATAATGTGACCCTATTTAATGCATCGTATTTAGAAAACTCTGAACAAAATTCTGAGGTAGACAAAAAAAAAAAGACAACAGCCAATGTCTGTCACATGAAATGGCATGAATTACCCCTGTGGGGCGATGTTATTGAGCCCCTGGCTACAGCTGAAGAAGAGTTCCTCACAAACTACAAACACACCGTACTAGTGTGCATCGTACGGAAACTCACACATCAGATATAATGGACAATTTGGCTGCAATTGAAGTACAGTCCTTTTATTTCATTTCGTGATTTCAAGTATTGAACTTTTAAATGAAATCCTTGACCCTCAACATAGGATATGTATTAGAAAAATACTGGTAAGTCAAATAATAAAAGAAAAGCAGTTACCCAAATAGGTTCTCATTGGACGAAAGACGAAGACTTAAAAACAAAGAATAATTGTACATGATTGTTTGGCCACTCCCCTGCACTCTTAAATTAGGCCTGCCACTTTCTTTAAATTCAATTAAGACCTCAATGAGCCCTCCCCAGAACATGGTAATTAGCCCTTTTCATGAGATATAAAAAAGGGGGTTCATTCTTCAGGTCAAACCAGAGACCATTTTCACGCACACTCATTTATCACCTAACTGGTTGCCTCAAAGAAAACTGAATGAAAGGCGATTGTACTTCCCATTTGGGTTTTCTGGGCCGTGTCAGACTGCCTGGAAATTAAAGTTGGGGATAAACCATATCATAGGCTCTATATTTGATTGTTTTACACCCAGGGCTAAAGGACTTGACACCCTGTGTAAGAAAGACTCAAGGTTCTATGGAAATAAATATATTTGACATGCTGAGCAAGAGGGATTGGGGGGTGAATCAACATTTACCATCTTCAAGGAAAAGAAACCCCTTTTCACTGAGGACAAGACCACCCTTATGCAATGAAAATAGATTTCTCTATATGAACTGGTGATATATTTTGTGAAAAGTATGTTAGTGAAACTCGCCGGTCATGCTACGGCACTCGATAAGAAACTCTTTCTGAGAGTTGAACTTTTCAGGGTCGACTTCTGCGATCCAGTGTCGTTGGGGACAATACTGAATGCAACCTTCCTTCTGTACTCTCCTCGGCCATGTCAATAGACTGTTACTCCTGGCACCAATTGTACCATCCCATAAACCAGGGGTGTCCAAACATTTTGCAAAGAGGGCCAGATTTGGTGAGGTGAAACTGTGTGGGGGCCTCCATTCAGCTTCCAGTTGCTTTAATTGTTCACGGTGTTACCAGTCAATTTCTTAGCGAACGAGGCAGACACGGTTGTTTTGTATTTCAATGAAAAAAATATACCAACTTCGACTTGTCCTGGAAGCAACGGCCCTTTCTGTCAACGTTCGTTTTCTTCGCTACAGTCACTATTTTAAAAATGCGGTGGAAAGGGCCACACAAAGGTCATGCAGCGACGGGTTCACACCTAATACAACTTTGAAAGTGTTCCGAGAGCCGGCACATGCTCGGAGCGTATTTCCGAAAGCACCAGAGAGCACGGCCACAGGTCTGGTGCCTTCTTATGGTGAAATATAGAGTAGCTTTTTTTACATGTGTATTTTCTACTGTGGTCAACAGTACTGACGGGGCATACATTATTCGTTTTAAGGCAGAGGCTGCGGGCCAGTGGAAATTTGAACGCGAGCTGCATTTGGCCCCCGGGCCGGGCTTTGGACATATCTGCCATAAAACATTGCACCTTAAGGTGGTCATGGAAACAACTAGCTCCAACAATCGGAGACGTTGCTTTTGCCACCATAGGATTCTGGTTGTTTTTTTTTCATATATATATATATATATATATATATATATATATATATATATATATATATATATATATATATATATATATATATATATATATATATATATATACTATATATATATATACTGCATGTATATATATATATTTTTTTGTAAGTGCGCAGAACACATTGAGCCCATGTTTAGCCTTTTTTCTAATTTGTGTGTACACGAGACCTGTTGTGGATGTGCCATATGCTGAGGGAAACCAGAGAGTTTTAAGACAGACTGTGCTTATACTTAAGTTTCTCAATGGTTGGCATGATGACATAAAATAAATTTTGGCCCTAAACACAATGGGCTAGCCGCAGTGTTTAAGTCTTTTCGACAAAATTTAGTGAGGTAACATTGTACTACCACCATAATTTACATTAGTGCCGGTATGAATGTGTAACCCCGATTTAAGAAAAAAACAACAACAAAGCCAGTTACAACAAGCCAAGCTGAAAGAATCTGAATTTGAAGGCTCTATTGATCACTGTGAAAAATTTCATCCTATTGTCTTGAATGACTCAAGCTTTTGTATGGCATGCAACATAGGGTGGCAGTAGCTGGACTGGACTGTGTTCAAGTCCCACAACAGAGAAGGAGATTGCTCTGGTTTCTGCCAATTTGTTCCCTATGGACTACCCCAAACTGTGTTTGGGATATGTGTTGACCCCCCTCATTATAGTGCAACTATTTTAAGTGTGTATTTCCCAGCCAAGACTCACCCAACAGTCTTATGTCTAATTGCAATAACTATCCTAGCTGTCTGCTAATAAAATATTACGGAATGGTAGACTTTAGAGTAACCCATAATGTCGTTTAACTGCAGGGCATCAACTGATTTAAAGTCCATAAAGCTCAATAGACTATACAAGTCCTTTAAAGTCTGTGTTGTCATTTAATGGTTTTCTATAGTGAAGGACATTGTGTTGACATTTTTAGTGAAACCAAGTTCATATGCCCATTCACTGCATTTACACTAAACACTAAAGGCAAGCCACTGTAAACCTGAGAGAAGAAGGAAAACAATCAGAGCTGTTGCACAAATATTGGCCTAGCAACAACAGCCAGTTGGAATTTCCTAAATCAGAAATAAAGCATTGGTTTGACGGATGTCGAATGGGTAGAACGAAACCGAGAAAAAAAAAAGTATTTGATGGCAAGACAGAACATTTTGGGAACTGTTAAAAAACAGACTTTCCCCTTAAATATAAGTGCAACTGAATTTTTCATCTACTCGCGCATGTGTGACCAATAGATTTGCAAATTTATGATTGTAATTATTTTTATTTAAACTTGATTATTTTCTATTGCGGACAAATTTCTGCTCCACACTTCCGCCCATTCACAGTATAAGTAAGTACTGTATAGTGAAAATTTCAGGTTTCAGGGGCCACTGTGGTCATAGCAAAAAAATACAAAATAAATAAAGGTAGTCTGGAGCCCTGTTACAGAAAGCAAGAGTGAAGGTCATTAACATAAAAGATGCAAACCACTCAATAGCAAGAAGAATAAGAAGGCCCAGCTGGGTTTGGTTAAAAAAAGAAAAACAAAAGCATGTGAAAAATGTATTGATTGATGAAACAAAAATCTCCTAGGGTGCAGAGCTGGTCCACTGTTCCACAGCCGGAACGAAAACCACACTGAATCTGAGATTCGACTTCCTGATGGACCCTCATCTCCAGCACCCCTGAATAGACCTTACCAGGGAGGCTATAGCCATCTATCCATCTGTCCATCTATCGATTTGTCTATTATGGCATAGTTCATTCTGTACAGGTGCAGATGTGACACCCTCTCTTGTGTAATGTACAAAGGTCTGTATCTGGGTCGTCATTCATGCAGATGACTAACGAGTCCCAAATGTCCAAATTGAAAACATAAAAAAAAAAAAAGAAAAGAAAATCTGAGCAGCAGACTAACAACATTACCATGACAAAGGTCTTTAACCGGATGTAGTATGACAAAGGCATTACAGAGCCAGCTGCATATTTAACACACTCTGGGGATAGTATGCTGCCACCTAAAATGTTTAAGGCAGAGAAGTGGTTTATTTTGAAACATACAGATGTCACATAACATGACATGATTTAATCACCCCAAATGATGACAATTTATCTATGTCTTATGTTATTCTTTCTCACTTATACTGCAAACCCTCTAGGAATTAGAAACATTGAATATCCCTCACCGCTAATACAGTATATTACTAATTACACAATTAGGGCAATTCACTTCAGACAATATTTTTTGCTAGACATCCCCCCCCAAAAATAAAATATTTTTAAAAACTTTTACACATTTAAATTAAGTATTGTAAGTATGAATAAGTATGAATGACTTTAATTTATGTTAACCGTTTTTTGTTTTTTTTCTGCCATGGGGCCTGTCATTCCATGTGGCACAATAAACCTACTTGATATAAACATTCAAGTGACAGTTGTGATCAATAAAACAGTCGGATACGAGCACATTTACTGCAATGATCCTCCCTCCTTTCTTATTTTTGCGACGCCCTTTCCTTGTCATCCCCAGAGAATTTAACGTCTTTTCACTGTGTTCATTCATGTGAGCAGAGGGCCTCCTGTGAGAACACTTGTGTAGCCTGGCTGCCCAGACCAAGCACAAAAAGCCTGATTCCCCCGCACCTCTGCCCCCATGTGGTCTAAAGAAGTTTCCCTGCAGGAGTAGAAATTCAGGTTTCCATCGCAGGAAGTTTTAAAAGAAAGAAGAAAAGAAAATACCCATCTATTTTCTGTTCAGGACGTCCTGGGCTGAAGTCAATGTGACAGACAACCGTCCACACTTTACAGTGCATCCGGAAATTATTCACTCCATTAACTTTTTCCACATTTCGTTATGTTACAGCCTCAGACCAAAACGGAATAAATTCATTTTTTCCTCAAAATTCAACACACAACACATAATGACAATGTGGAAAATGTTTTTTTTTCTCTAATTTATTACATCCATCCATCCATTATCTGTACCGCTTCTCCTCACAAGGGTCGCGGGGCGTGCTGGAGCCTATCCCAGCTGTCTTCGGGCAGTAGGCGGGGGACACCCTGAATTGGTTGCCAGCCAATCGCAGGGCACACAGAGACAAACATCCGCACTCACAATCACACCTAGGGCCAATTTAGAGTATCCAATCAACTTACCATGCATGTTTTTGGAATGTGGGAGGAAACCGGAGTGCCCGGGGAAAACCCACGCAGGCACGGGGAGAACATGCAAACTCCACACAGGGAGGCCGGAGCCGGGATCGAACCCACGACCTCTGAACTGTGAGGCGGACGTGCTAACCAGTCGACCACCGTGCCGCCTAATTTATTACAAATAAAAATAAATTAACTACAAAAAGAAACTGCCTTCATAAAAATATTCAAATCAATTTTACAATTCATTTCGCATTTGTAGTGGTTCTTGTGACAATAAACTAACTAGTACCAAATAAAATAAAAACCACCGCTGCTACATTTCCCAAGTTTGGACAGGACCACCCCTGCTCCCTCTCTGGCCACCCCACATCTAGGGTAAAATGTTGATGTCATGTGACATGTGACTTTCCGGTCATTTTGACATATTTTGATTTTATCAATATGATAAAATATGTCCTTATTTTGATTTTATTTTGATACAGTATTCTTAGATCCCTTGATAGTCTTCCACAATTCACTTATATTAACTGTATATCGTCGCTATCCTGTGAAACACACGTATGTCCAATACTGGACATTTTTTACATTTTCACATTACTCTGATGTCTAACGCGGAAACCCCATTCACATGAAAATAAGAAAAATGAAAAAAAATGGACATTAAGTGTTTATCACCTGACACGACAATATTTAAAGAACACATTGAAAACCAACCTGAATACAGACTCTATAAGCATCTGCCTTTAGGAAAGTATGTTTCATTCTCACTGACAACTTCATTGAAAATGATACTTTCTCACCAACAACATGGCTGAGATAGTAATTAGCCGGGTTTACATGGTGACTTTTTTGTCATTCGGATTGAAATCGTTCCGCATGAAGACCTCTGGTCACCTGTTTATACAGGTATGTGACGTGATCTATTCCGATCTGCCATTGACTTGCTCCACCCTGTTAATCAGATCAGCCGTGTTACAGCCGCGTGACATGCGGGGATCGATGTCTGATGTGCTCCTCTGTACCACAGGGGCCTCGCAGGGAACTGTCTTGGCTCCCTTCCTGTTCACCCTCTACACCTCGGACTTCAACTACAGCACCCCTACCTGTCACCTGCAGAAGTTCTCTGACGACTCTGCGATTGTCGGCCTCATCACAGGCGGAGATGATCGGGAGTACAGAGAACTTAATCAGGGTTTTGTGGACTGCTGTCAGCAGAACCGCATCCTGATCAATGCGGGGAAATCCAAAGAAATGGTGGTGGATTTCGGTAGGCGCCATCACTCTGCACCTGCACCAGTGAATATCCGGGGAACAGATGTTGAGAGAGTCTCAACTTATAAGTACCTGGATGTTCATATGAACAATAAACTGGACTGGAGCGACAACACGGACGCCCTCGATAGGAAGAGTCAGAGCAGACTCTTCCTACTCAGGAGACTGAGGTCTTTTGGGATTCAGGGGACACTCCTCAGGAACTTTTATGACTCGGTGGTTGCATCGGTCATTTTCCAGGGAGTGGTCACCTGGGCAGGCGGCGTCTCGGCCCGGGACAAGAAGCGGCTGGACAAACTGGTCAGGAAGGCCTGCTCTGTCCTGGGCTGCACCCTGGACTCTGTGGACTCGGTGGGGGACAGGAGGATGATGGCCAAGCTGTCATCAATGCTGGACAACCCGGCCCACCCCAGGGCACCCTAACACCACTCCACAGCTCCTTCATTGACAGACTGTTACACCCTCGCTGTGCAAAGGAGAGATTACGCCGCTCTTTCTTGCCTGCTGCTCTCAGACTCTTTAACAAGAACATTGTGTAGTCTCTACAAACTGGCGGACATTAGTGCAATTCTGCAGTCCTGCACCTGAGCTTATATCGTGCAATACTCAACATTCCCCACTACTGTTAGTCTAGTTTTATTTTTATCCAATGCTGTTCCTTACATTTCACTGCAGCACTGTCACTTACTTTAGCAAGTGTATTTTTCCTCTGTACTATGTACAGGCCAAAATGAGTGTTCCTTCATACTTTTTATGTGGATGTATGTTGGTGTGTATATACATGTGTATATACACATAGTTACTGCGTATATTTACATAGGTTTGATCCTGAATGTTTGCTGTTAATGTTATACATTAATGGCTACATTATGCCACCGTCCCTGTGTGACCTATATCTTTGCTGCTGTAAAACTGAAAATGTCCCCACTGTGGGATCAATAAAGGCCTTCTTATTCTTATTCTCTTGAAATTAAATGCACACATATACTTCATACGACATATCTTTCTCAACACATTCATAAGACAAGCAGGAAAGTAAAAAGTAACATTCAGAATTGTGAAAAATTAAGATTTTTGTTTCATTGTGCCTTTTAGATATGATTTGAATGAATGGCCAATCACGGTATGCAAAAGTGTTGGCCCTCGGTGACAATTGATCACTCTGATTGGGTGTTAGATAATAAATCAGTACATGAGATATAAGAGGACTATGAGATACACAAAACCAAAGCAAGGACAAGTGAAATGTCATTATCTAGTAATTATCTACTTGTATTATGAGTGTGTTGGGCAAGGCTCTGAACATGTGTGCATTTTTTTCATGAAACCCTGCCTGTAGATGGTATGATAAACCAGCGTTTCTCAAACTTTATTGAGCCAAGGCACATATTTCACATCTGGAAAAATCTCACGGCACACCACTTAGCAAAACGATTCACAAAAAGTGGCTATACAGGGTTATTATGTCCGTCTGTCATCTAGTGGAAGAACATTTTATTGTTTTGCCTGTTACTATACGTGGTTAATTAGGAAATATATATTTTTTGCCAAAATAATTGGCATTGGATGATTTCCCACAGCACACCTGATGATCTCTCACAGCACACTAATGTGCCACAGTCACCGGTTGACAATCACTGTGAAATCCAATGACTTCTCAGTTATGGAGAGGGTTACGAGTAGGGCTGCAACTATTGAATATGTCTGTCAAATCTGTCAAATAATGGATAATCGGATATAAAAATTATAAAAAAAAATTTTGGGGGGGTTAACAACAATTATGAATGCGGAAGACAAAAAAACACATTACCACTTAATGAATGAACAACTGGTTTTCATTTTTAGATTTTATTAAGTTTAAACTGTGCTTAGCAGCACACTATTTTCCTCTCCAGAAACATTAGTGAGATTTTCGACAAATCTCTCCCCATAGATTTCGGTCTATGAGACAAAGTGACGTCAGAACCAAAGTAGCAATTTTGCCGGCTCAAACAACACACTTGAGTAAGCCTGGTTTGTTAAAAAGTGATAAGTAGGAATGGACACTGCGTCAGACTGTCAGCATCAAAGTCTGCTAGCCGCTAGCACTGGAGCCACCACTAAACGCTGGCAACAGGCGCTGTACAATACAGTGTCAGCATAATTAATTCCTTTGTTTAGCACCCTTAATTAGCATTTTAACATTATTTCAGGATGATTTTGTGTTGTTGGTGTCTGTAGCAACAGTTTGTGACAGCAATATAAATGCTCCGAACATAGTCTGGAACACTAGTCAAGTCGTTACACCGTTACACTTCGACACGCTGACAGGAACAACTTCAAAATAAAAGCCTACCGAAGTCTTGATATTCATGTATTATTTGGTAGTGTAAGGTTTATTTTGAAGTTGCCTTCTGGACATAAACCCACATGTACATGTGCGCGCTGATGGCCACCTCTCAGTGAGATTTTTTATCACCTTGGCCACCCCACTGAAAATCTTCTGGCTACGCCCCTGGTGCTGGCAAAGATGAAAATGGGATGAGGAGATGGGATGAAAAGAAGTGTGGCAGATAGGAGTACAAGGACAACAATAAGAACAAAAATAAAAACTGACCCTGATGTTAAAGGGGTGCAGCCTCATCTCCATGCACATCAGCCATTGTCTCAGTGCTCTGATTTGACCCCTGAACTCACACTGCCATTGGCTTAAATCCTCCACGTCCCTCCTAAGATAAAAACAACAGTTTGTAATATTGACACTATTAAGTAGCAGTGGTTATTATTATACTCATTAACCAACCTTACTGACAAAGAATAGGCAAGCTTCAGAAAATGATCTTCATTTGTTGTTTATCTTCAATGTAAATGACAAACATATGAGCTTGATTTCATTAACATAGCTAAAAGAAATGTGTACATTTCTTCTGCATACGCACAAATTACGTTAAGCAAATTTGGACACACACTTTGTCAGTAGGGTGACTATGGTGATGGAACAGGTTCATGAATTGTTCAATTCTGACCACAATTATTGGCACTTCTGACTAATAAAATAATATGTTTAAACAATTCTAAGAAAACACAATTCTGATTAAAGCAGCCAAGTCAAAAAAGAAAATAAATTCAAAATGAATTGATTTTAAAAAGAAAATTGTAAGAGGTAACCTTCCTTAATACTTTGTTTCTCATTCTTTAGCAAGGATGACCACCTCCCATAGGTTTTTTTTTTTTTCAAGCAATTTAGAAGTGTCTTGCACCTATCTTATGATAGTGGACCCCATTCTTAACCATTTGCTAAAAGTTCCTGAATGATTGCATTGTTGCTTTGCCCCATTTCAAAAAAGAAATCCCCTACATATACATACAACATATTCCTTCTTAATCATATTTGTCACCTTAGTTTGTATGGTTCTGATCTTTTTTTTTTTTTGAAGAACCCATTGTATTCCACCCAAACCTCAAGCCGATGTCAGAGTACACGATTAGGCTATAGCCCGATTTTGGGCCGACATTCAAACATAGGTGCTCGTAGCCGATTTTGAGTTGTGTTGACGCATCGTAGCCCGTGTAGTGTGACATAATCAACGATTGGTCGTTTGGCGTCTAGGACGCTTCACGACCACCACGGTGAAATTCTGGCATGTCAGAATTTGTATTCATTGCCGCATAGTGTGACATGTCCTACGTTGTCCTTCGATTGGTTCTTCGGCATTGACCAATAGGAAGACAGTGCCATCCTACTCATGACGAGCGACTGGATGCGGCGCGCACAAACAAACGGTATCCTGGTGGACACAGTATTCAAAAAGTGACTTGAACAAATGGGGAAATGCTGTATTGGAAAGTATACGTAGCATTTCAACTCATGCTACGTTTTTATTGATAACTGCAAAGCTAGTAGCTGATTAGCAAGCGTGGTGTCATTAAATAACTTCGTTACCTCAAGTTCTTTTTGGAGAATTGACAGTCCGTGCTGCCCTCTCCCCACCATCCAGGAGCGGGTCCATAGACTCTTTAGACACTTTTTGTTTGCCTTTTCTGAACTTGTGAACAACGCACATGCATGCACATAACGCTGATGACTACACGACTGCTTGTCCTGCCTCCGTTGACATGACTGACAGCTGCTTGTCCCGCCTCCGCGATGGAACTGCGCCGATGCACAGAATCTACATACCGTACGTATCTTCACATGTAGCAATTTATTGAAAGAAGATAATAAGCTTCTTCTAAATACAGTAAACATAATTTAGAAAATGCTGAGGTTAGCATTTTGGCTTGGCCCTCGGCTTGTGTTCCAGTTTTTCATGTGGCCCCATTCCAAAATGAATGAATGAATGATTGCTGTGTGTGGTGGCGTGGACTGACGCTGACTCTGGAGATGTGCCATGAGCTTTATTTAACTCCATATGTCCCTGTTTCGTCTGACTTGACAGACCATGAACGCCATGAAGAATCCCATCAGTACATGACAGCCATTGTTCCAGAATGTATGCTGATTGCCACACCACTTCCATTTTTACAGTATATATTTTATGCGTTGCAAAAATCTTTTTGCACATCTGGTGGCCTGAGAAAAGTTAGAACCCAGCAGCACTTGTATCTATTCTGTAAATTGTGTCTGCTATTGATGTGAGGTGGCCCCAGATGTGAGGTAGATGTTTCTTATCAGCATGCTACAAAGCCACCATTTTTTGAGTACATAGGCCCAAAGGAAAAGAAAGACCAAGATGTTGAAGTACATAGGTATGGTATAAGGTAATATTTGGCCATGTCAATGTCATTCTATTCTATTCTATTCTAACCGACTGTTAGGCTACTGCTAATCAATGATTGTTTTAAGGGAACCATATTTATGTGTTGTTTTATAATTGTGTTGTTCCAGACACTCGTGAATGGTTGAAGATATTCAACTTTTTGTGCGAAATTTTAGGATTAACCTGAATGTCTAACAGCACATTTCAGCCCGTCTAGCATAAGCCACTGTTGGCTAACTAGGAGGATCTGTGTTTGATCCATGAACATTTCCAAGGACATCCACTTGTATACCTGTCTGTGACTCTTTCAACCTCTCTGCATCACTGTTGCAACCTGCTGATGACATGCTAAGATCAGTGGCAACTTCCTTCTGAGAACTTTGAAGCCTTGCAATGGCAAAGTCCTATTCATTGAGCATTGTTTAAATTAGTGGTACTCCGCTCAATTGGCCACTGATCGTGATCGGCCGATTTCCGTGGAAAGGTAGGTGATTTTCATTGACGATCAACCGCAGCTCGCTCTTTGCAGTCTGCAGCCAACTAGAGACGAACCTGTATGCAGAGTGCATTCTCTGCGCATTTCCGTAACACTGCACAATAACAGACCAAACAAGTAACTGAATCATAATGTACGTTTGTGCATTTTCTGCACTGTCAATTTGAAACAATGTCCTCTTTTTGTATAATAAATGGATGGAAATTTTGATTGAATTTCTATCCATCCATTATCCAAGCTGCTAATCCTCACAAGTCGCGGGTGTGCTGGAAACTTTATTTCTGAGATTGTCCTAGCACAGGAATTGAAACCAAAACCTCCATGTCCAAAGTCAGGTGTGCGGCCCACTCATCCACATAGACGTCTTGAATTGTTTTACTTACTTTTTTAAATCTGATTTATCAATTTATCAATTAATGTAAATGTAAAATGTAAGATTAATGGAATTTCATAAAATAATCGTTAGTTAACAGCTCTAAAATACAAAAATGTGGAGCTAATCCATGTGGTCATTGTCGGAACCCGGGAATCTCACTCATGGATGATCAATATCGGAATCAGCAGCATAAAACCCTGATCGGAACACCCTTAGTTTAAATACCAAATCTAATTAAATCAGGAAATGTATTTGCCACATCATAGATCATGCCACTGTCGTGAATTTTGACATTTCAACTCCTTGTTGGAGCACAGCAAGTTGTGGATCATTTATATGAATGTAATGAAACACTGAATTGTTGGAGGTGTGCAAAAGTGTGAGTAGTGTTTACATTTTAGTTAATTAACACTAGGATTTCTCTTTCAAGAATGCATTAAAGTCTTCATCATTTGCTTGTTTGTCCCAGCTCTAAGCATACCAGCATTGTTGGTCCTGTGATGTGGGTGTTGTTGATTCAAACAAATCACCTCCTATATCCTGAAACAACACATGAACCATCCTTGTAGTACATTTCAAATACACACGGTGTATGACGAATAAGTGGCTTGATGCTATCCGATTGTCTACAAGTACATGCTTACCTCACTGCTTGCAGAAAGTTCTGAGATGGAACAATTCAAACTTGAGAATTCATGAAAGTTGTGTGAAGAACTAATTGACATAAACTCCTCGTTGCCTTTGCTTGAAGTCTTCTCGATTGGTGTTACTGGCTAATGTTAACACACAGAGCAAAATATGCATGTATGCAAATTCACAATACCAACATTAACATTCATGTCCTACTACAAATATTTCATTGGTAAATAAAACTGGCAGACCAGAGCAAATAAAAAAAGTGAACAAAAAAATATGTGGGTGTCACTAGCCTTCAGAAAAATCCAAACCACATACAATAGTGGGCAGTCAGTTTGATAGGATATTAAACAGGATTTGACATTAACTGTGACCGGATGGCCCTTGGCCAGTACACAGTCGTCCACTACTGACGTTCAGGCACTAGCTGGCCCGAGTGGGCCAGTAAGAATTTCCAAGTCACGGTTGTCAAAAATGGCAAAAGTGTATTTTTGTTTCAGACCAGATTACTTTTATCACCGAAAAATGTAACTAAAACAAGATGTTTGATGCCGTAAATTATAAGCACGATCTTCACATGCTCGACTGGCTAAAGGGACAACAGGACAAGCATCATGTTGCTTGCTTCAGCCTGCCTGATTGCCGCTTCCTTAATCTATTCATACCAGCGGCAGTGGAATACAAAAACAAGGGCAGCAATTCAAAGTAACACTTTATCACCAGAATATTAAGGCTCATAATATGTGGACAACAACTGTGTGCTAACGAGAACTTTATTCATCATAGAAGATTTAGGACATGCAAACGACACTTTGCGGCAATGTGTCGTTACTGTCGCAACTTTTGTCAGGATACGGTATAAGACCGGGCTCATTAAAGTGTAGCTAATGGTGAGTAAAATTTGTAATCATTTGTTCTTAAGCCAATCCATATGTAATATATGCTTTCTCATTAAAATGGTCCATGGCACAAAAAATGTACGGGACCGCTGCCATGATTAAAAAAAACTACATACGTTTCATGTAGTGCATTGTTGGACTGTCAATGCAGAGTAAATATTTTAACAATTTGGTAATTAAATTTAGCTTTGAAAAGCATTCCTATTAATTTGGGCAATTATAATGTCATGATTTTAGTGACGTTGGTATACACACGCCATGAGTGCATTTATACTGTATAAAGAGGCTAAATATGAAATAATAATATCACGAATATACGGAGTCGGTCCACTTCTGACAGGGCCACCACAACTTTCCTCAAGGAGACTTTAAAAAGTCAGACGCTGTTAAATATGGTCCACTTATGGAAACACTGCCCCCTTGTGGTTAATTCACTACAGCTTTACACTTGGCCAGTGTATGTCCTATGCTTAGTAAATTGTGTGCATTTGTATGCATTTATTAGATGTTTTTTTGTAGTGACTACAGTATATAAATAAATGAACCAATACTGAAAATATAAATATCAGATGTTTTAGATCATGTTGATATAAAATGACAAAAGGTCATCTCAAAACATTTATTTACATATTTTACGTCAAGAACATTCAACAGTCCAAAAAAAACATGATACAAAGCAAAATCTTTTCCGAAAAAGCAAACTCCTTTTATATGATTGATATTGAATATCCATACCCCCCTAATATTACCGTAGCAAAAAAAAAAAAAAAAAAAAAAAAAAGCATCATTGTTGCTCCAACAAAATAAAAGATTTAAAGGGTCTCTATCATGCTATTTTAAGCTTTCCACAGTTGACTATAGGCATATACAGTAAATAATAATGAAGTTGCCGGCTCCTCGGCCACACAGGGCACTCATAGCGGGTCTTTCCCTGATGCGCTTGTTGGGTTTCCCGTCTGGTGGTGGACTTAAAAAAATTTCGAAAAAGTGGCCGGGGAGGCCAGTGCCTGGCTGAAGTGGCCGCTCATAGCGCATCTTTTCTGGATACATTTGTCAGGTGTCCTGCTGGCTCTGAAAAAGTGGGCGTGTGTTTAGTCTGCGGTGCCTAACCCAATCTTACACGTATAAGACTGAGGACCCAATCATTTACTTGAATTGGACAGAGCTGGCGCTTCGAGAGTAGGAATGAGCATGAATGCTCAGAGATGGGTGAGTAAAGTAAAACACCACTTTGGGGGTGTTTTTTGTCAGAAATTAGCATTACCTAAAACCTGAGTTGATTTAGCATGATATAGGCCCTTTAACAAAAACAACAATGATTGATATATTTCAAAGACTTGTGTAACAGAAAACGTATGACTAATATGGGTGTAGCAAAAATATTAAAGCTTCATGTTGCTGTTTTTTTTTTTTTTTTAATATAAAACACAATTTAAGAAATGAAAAGTATTTGGCGGATGAGGGGTGATATTCTGGCATCCTTGATGAAGGTTCCAGTACAAGCAAGCCGAGGAAGTGGTGTCAGGTTGAGTCTGTCTCAGCTCTCTTCAGTTGCGAAATACACAAAAAAAATGACGGCAAAGCTACAAAAAACAACAACAAACAGACAAACAAAAGAAAAACAAACAAAATTCTAAATGAAACTCAAGCTAAACAAACAATGAAGTTATGGCCAAACTTTGAAATTAAATAATTCAAAGAAATCATAATAAAACTGAAATGACCAATTTCTAGAAATTCACTGTACCTGTGCTCCTATGTGATGTTCGTACTGTTTGAAAAATCCATCTAGTTTGTTGGAGTCATAAACTGGGGCCATCTGTGAATCCGTGCTCAGTGGAGGAATTCTTATGGACTGAGGGAGCTGTTAAAAAAAAAGAAGAGAAATGTAGTTTAACAGTAATGGAATGTTAAAATTAAACTATTCTCAACTCATTCACTGCCATTGATGAATTTAATTGTCTTTTCACAGTCCAGCTATTCAATTGCAGGAAATTATTTATACTTTTTTTCAATTTTGTTCAAACATTAGGGTAAAAAAGGTTCTGAAAATCTCTGGCAGTGAATGAGTTAAATGTATCAACTTGATATTGTATTGCTTGCTGTAACAATAAAAATGAATGAATATAATGAATTTGAGGAACACAACACAAACAACAAAAGAAAACATGGGAAAGCAAGACAACTTACGACAAAATTAATAAAAGGCAGGTCTGCATCACGTGTAGGATGAAGTCTGACATCATCTTAGTGTTTGCAAGGAAGGATGATTATGAAGAATCCAAGATGTGTAGGGTGTATAGTGAACAAAAAGCATGCAAGCAAGTCCATTTTATATCAAGTACAAATTATCACAAAGACTCATATGAAAGCACTGCATATATACAGTATATATATATATTTTTTTTTTCAAAACTTTAATTCTGACAGTAAATCTCACTGTTGTATTCTGGTGTTTTTTCATTTTAGTGTGTGTTTGATACTGCAGTTACACAATCCAATGTTAGAATCAACAAAACACAACATTTGTTTAGTCCCTAAACAAAGATTTAAACCTATGCATTAGATACATATCTAGATTTTGTCAAAACATCGTAACTATGCATCTTATTTAGTAGTGTCAAAAAAGATACAAAATAAACATTGTATTGACTTTCAAATAAAACAAGGGATACAGGAAAAAATATTTCAGTTTGACAAACAAGCAGCATTAGTTCAGAAAACAAAAATATAGAACTTCTTACATTTTTAGCCATAAAATAAGAGCTATGGAGCCACTTTGAAAAAGCAGAAATTTCATGCTGAATATGCTGAGTTGTTTATTCATACTACAAAAATATATCTTTATATTTGTAGCAATGCTTTGTTTTCCTTATTTTCATATAGGAATACACTTTAGACATGGTTCTTTAGAAACAATGACTAGTCAAGGTAAGGCTTGATTTGAACAAGGCGGGAAAAATAAATAAATTATAATTTCTTTGGATGTTTGTCTCTGTGTGCCCTGCGATTGGCTGGCAACCAGTTCAGGGTGTCCCCCGCCTACTGCCCAAAGACAGCTGGGATAGGCTCCAGCACGCCCCGCGACCCTTGTGAGGAGAAGCGGTACAGATAATGGATGGATGGATGGATAATTTCTTTGCTTTTATTTTTTTCTGAAAGAAATGAACTTATAAGATATACTGGTACTGTTGATTCCTATGTTGAATATGCCAAATTATAAAGTGGTTAGAGGCTGGTATGGCCAATCAAAATTTGCGGCTGTAGCCAGTGGAGGAGGATGTGAAAGAAGAGGATGAGTAGTTTACACTGAAGCTAGAGCCTGCATCAATACTGCCTCTCCTGGATCCAGATCGGGAACCTGTCCTTGAACCTGTCCGTGAACCATATGCAGATCCAGAGCCACTGGCATTGTAGGGACTATAGAGGCCTTTGCTGGACTGTGAGGAGGCCTCCAGAAGTCTAAGACTAGAACCTTCCTCTACCATGCTTCTGTCCATAGCATCTCTAAAAGAGATTTTGAGTTTAGTTTTTGGACATGTTAGGTACCTTGAGTAGGAATTGACATCTCTTAGTTTTTGGGCTGTGCGGGCATCTATTGTACCCTTCTTGATTGATTCATCCAGTGAGACTCTTCCCTCAACATCAGGCTCAACGAGTCCACCTGTCAGATATTGTACCTCAAGGAATCGCTGCCCAGCTTCATAATATAACCAGCCCTTCTTTAGAGCTTGGGAGGCAGACATCCTTTCTTTTGTTCTGGGGTCTTCAAATCCATTGAATGCTTTTTGAGCCAGATTAAGACGATCAATCATGACTTTGTCAATGAGACCTTTTTCTGCAGCATTGGCGACTGAAAATCTCTCCCCACTTGAAGGGTCAATTATGCCTCCAGTACATGCTTGGGCCTCCAACAATCTCTGGCCCGTAATATTGTCAACCAAGTTTCTGCGGATGGCCTCAGTTATTGATACCTTCTCCAATGTGTCTATGTCCAGGATTCCAGCTATAGGGCCAGTCTGTTCTGTTGGATCATTCCATATAACTGCAGGTTGTTTTATGGAAGGTATTGGGCTCATAGGAGAGGAGAAATCAGAACAAGTGGTGGAGCCAAATGAAGATGAGCGAGACCGAAAGCCTCCCATGTTTCCGGAAAGCATGTCAGCAAACTCTGTGATGGACAGGTTTCCAGATCGATATGTTTCAAGAGCATTTTGGTCAATGAGGCCACGGGCAAGAGCATCATCAACATCATACTGTCTCCCTGACTTCCTGTCTATAATAATGGATTTGACTGTACCATCAGAGGATGTCATTGTGATTTCTTCCCATTCACATTCTTGTTCAGCGAGCTCCAAGTAGGTCTGGTGGTCAATGAGTCCCTTCCTGTAGGCCTCATACACTGTCATTTCCTTGCCTGTATCTGGGTCAACAATAATCACTCTTCGTTTACGAACAGAGGATTTTGAGGAAGTCTTTCTCTCCCGCTTCTTTTGTTTAAGGAGAAGGAGAACCAGGCCAGTGTCAGGATCAGTAATGCATCTCTCCATGAGTTGCAGGTATGTTAGGTTCTCTTCAGTGTTGGGGTCAAAGAAGCCTTTGGTGTCATCAGATGGGTCTGTCAGTATTTCATTCATTTCCTCATCAAAGAAGCCACGTTCATAGGCCATCTCAACTGGCAATCGGTGACTTTCCTCAGGGTCAATTATTCCACCAGTAGCTATCTGAGCCTCCAAGAGACGGATACCATGATCTTTTAGGATGAGTCCCTGTTGCATAGCCTGGAAGAGTGATATTGTCTTGCCTGAATATGGATCTCTATATCCTGTCACTGCACGTTCCGCAGAGAGAAGTTTGTCTTTGAATTCAGTTCCAACAATTCCCATTTTCACTGCTTCATTAACAGTCAGCTTGAGGTTTTTAATTGGGTCAATAACATAGCCTGTGGCTGCCTGGGCCTCAAGAAGTTCGAAGGCTGTACCTGGCCTGATCATGTTCTTCTTCATGGCTTGGTAAATTGATAGACGTTCCTTTGTGTTCTCTATGAACACACCTGCTATGCAACTTGTGCCCTCAAGGTATTTTGATAACCTATTACTGACCTCCTCCACTGAAACAAGGCCTTCATTTAGTTCTGTGACAGTTTTTTGGTCAATAATTTGTGAAAGGAGAAGTTCTTCCATTGTAATTTGTTTTCTAAGGCCCTTGAACATCAGTCTCTTGTCTCCTAGGGAGAGGAGACGCAATCCGCCTTCTAATTTGCATCTCTTAAGTAGCTGTGCATACGACACGTTCTCATCAGTGACAGGGTCAATGAAACCTTTAACGCCATCTGTCAATCTCTCATTGGTATCCTTGTTGATATAACCTCTTTGCATAGCAATGTCTATGGGTAGGTGGAACTGGAATTCAGGATCAATAATTCCTCCTGTGGCACATTGTGCCTCTAACATTTTCAGAGCATAATCCTCCTTTACAAGATCTTTTTTCATGGCCTGGAAAAGAGATATGACCTTTCCACTGTATGGGTCTTTGTATCCTGTAACTGCTCTCTCAGCAGAAAGTAGTTTATCATGGATCTCAGGGCCTACAACACCCTTACGGACGGCTTCATCAACAGTAAGTGTCTCGTTTTTTACTGGATCAACAATGAATCCTGTTGCTGCCTGTGCTTCCAAGAGGCTAAGGCCAATTTCTGGTTTAAGAAATCCCCTGTTCATTGCTTGATAGATACTAATCTTTGAGCTTGAGTCAGTTTGGACCCCAGCAACACAGCCAGTGCCATATAAATACTGTTTTACACTATTCATCTCCATTATGTCACGGATATCTCTTTTCCCCTGTTTAAGAAGGTTGTATGTTTCCAAGTCAATGATGCGGGCATTGTGCAGCTCCTCGATAGTAACATGTCTCCTCATTGTCTTACATGAAAGAGGACTCTCATTTCGGATGATCTCTCTCTGCTCCATGATTTCAATAATAATTATGATCATTCGCTCTTTAGTCATGTTTCCAGAACGATATTCATCAATAAGCCTCTGCCTCTGCTGTTCTGGAATCAAATTTGAGTTCATGATATCCCAGAGGTTTGTGGGTTTTTCAGCAACACCCTCAATAGGAATGTCAATTTGGGTATTGGCCAGGTCACTTTGTGTTTGTTCCTCTGTGAAGAGATATGTCTTCTCCACAACTGTAGGAGACTGAGGCTTTGAGAGTGTGAGGATGCACATGCCTGTATCTGGGTCTCTTTTGCACTTGTCTTTAAGCTGTCTATATGTTACATTTTCATCAGTTTCTGGGTCTGTGAAAACCTTGTTGTCATCAGATGGCTCATAGAGAGTGTTAGCTATTTCCTGACTGAAAATGTTCTTTTCAAAAGCAACATCCATTGGGACACGAAGACTGTTTACAGGGTCAATTATTCCTCCAGTGACCATTTGTGCCTCAAGGAATGGCATGGCTTGGTCTTTCAAAATTAGATCCTTTTGCATAGCTTCAAAGAGGCCTATTTTGTTGCCTGTAAATGGGTCTTTATACCCCGTGACAGCTTTTTCTGCAGAGAGCAATTTTTCATGTAGCTCCGGTCCTACAAGGCCTGATTTTACGGCTTCATCTACTGTCAAAAACTGTTTTTTTGCAGGATCTACAATGAACCCGGTGGCAGCCTGAGCCTCCAGAAGAGAAAGACCTGTGTCGTGTCTGATGAGATTTTTCTTCATAGCCTGATAAATGCTTAATTTCTCTTTTGTTGGCTCTAAGAAAATGCCAGAAATACTATCTGAGCCCTGGAGGTACTTCTTCACATTGGGATTCTCACTAACCTTTTTAGGTGTTGTTTTGCCATGTTGAAGAAGATCAAGTGTTTTTTGGTCAATTATTTTGGAGTCATAAAGACAGTCTGCTGGAACGGGCGATCTGAGACCCTTGAAGCTTAGCTGTTCCTGTTTCTTTGCCTCCTCTTCATCTATGAATGTGATTACAATCTTGAGCATCTTTTCAATTGTTATCTTTCCAGATCTAAATTGTCTGAGCAGCTCAAGTCTTTGTGCCTCAGTTACATACTCAGAGTTGATAAGTTCCCAAATGGTAATTTTCCTGCCCTTGAATGGCCCAGAATCAAGTTCTATAGTTTCCTGAGTCATAGCCTCTTTTGTCTGGGCTTCATTAAGTGCTGGCTCTTCCTTTGCATTGATGGCTTCATTAGTGAGAAAGAAAAGTTGCAGACCAGTCTTTTCATCAGTTAAACATCTCTGGAAGAGTTGCGCGTATGTGGCATTTTCTTTTACATTGGGGTCATAGAAGCATTGTACTTTGTCTTTTGCTTGGCTTAGAAGCCATTTCGTTTCATCATCAAAATAATTTCGCTTGCAGGCAACATCATGGGGAACACGATGGCTGTTGACTGGATCAATGATGCCACCAGTGGTCATTTGGGCATCTAGCAGTCTGATTCCGTGCTCTTTGGGAATTAGATCTTTTTTCATTGCTTGAAACAGAGACACGGTCTTTCCAGTGTATGGATCTTTGTAACCTGTAACTGCTCTCTCTGCGCTTAGGAGTTTGTCATGCAGTTCAGGACCAACAACACCTGCTTTTACAGCTTCATCAACAGTGTACTTCTTATTTTCAACAGGGTCAACCACATAGCCTGTTGCTGCTTGAGCTTCAAGCATATTTAAGCCAAGACCAGCTCTCAATATGTCCTTCTTCATTGCCTTATAAAACGACATCGGCTCTTTTGATGACTCAGTAACTATACCCGCAATGCAATTTGTGCCCTTAAGAGCTATGTGGACAGGTTCCATTTCAGATACCTCTTTGACAGTTTTATTACCCTTTTGCAATTTGTTGTACAAGTCTTTATCAATAATTTTGGATTCAAGGAGCTCAGATGCAGGTACTGGTGCGCGAAGACCACTGAAGTTAATTTCATTCTTTTTGTCTTTCTCTTCTGCCACAGTGATTACAATCCTAAGGATTTTTTCTATTGTGATCTTGCCTGTCTTGTACTGACGGAGAAGATCTTTCTTTTGCTCTTCAGTGAAGTACTCTGAATTTATTATTTCCCAAATGGTAACATTCTTTCCTTTGAATCTTCCAAATGGAACAGACACAGTTGTTTTACTGAACACATCCTTGGTTTCTTCCTCTGTGTACATACTTGAGCATTGTGCAGCTTTATCTGTGATTGGCAAAAGAAGCAAGCCAGTTTCAGGGTCAGGTGAACATCTCATCATTAATTCAGAATATGTCAGTGGTTCCTGGGTGCTTGGATCAAAGTAACCTTTTGTATCATCTGAGGGGTTTTCCATAGTCTTATTCATTTCTGGATCATATAGTCGCTGTTTATAGGCTACTTCATTGGGCACACGGTGACTATTGACAGGATCAATGATCCCCCCTGTTGCAATCTGAGCTTCAAGGACTCTGATAGCATGATCATGTTCTATCAGACCCTTCTTCAAAGATTCAAAGACAGATATTTTGCCCCCTGTATATGGATCTTTGTAACCAATTACAGCCCTCTCTGCTAAAAGCATTTTATTATGCAGCTCTGGACCAATTAAGCCTTCCTTGACTGCCTCATTAACAGAAAGCTTTTTATTATTAATTGGATCTAGCATGTAACCAGTTGCAGCCTGGGCTTCAAGAAGTACCATGGCTGTGCCTGGAGTAATCTTCTTCTCTTGGGATGCTTGGTAGATTGACAACATTTTATTAGATGGTGTCAAAATACCAGCAATGCTGTTCTTTCCTTTAAGAATGGTTTTGAGGTTTTCCGTCTCACCAAGCTCCTGCACTGTAGTTTTACCATTTTTGAGCTTATCAAAATCTTTCTTTGGTATAAGACCTAACTCGTGAAGTCTGCTTGCTGGGACTTTTTCACGAATACCATCAAAAGCTAAGGGATCAGCTTTCTTCCTCATGCTGTCTACTGCGTCACTGGCATTTTGCCCATTGAGAACATTGTCAACCAAAGTAACTGGAACTTTTACAGTCTGAACAGTGTCTTTTTTTGCTGTCTCCATCTGCTGCAGTTTCTCCCGCAGTTTCTGGTTCTCTTCTTCCAGGATTCTTTCCTGTTCCAGTCTCTTCCTTTCCAGTTCCTGCATTTCTTTTTGCTTGTTTATCATCTCCTTTTCAGCCTCTTTCTGTTTATTAAGAGCTGCATCCATGGTAGCCTGCAATTTCTTCTTCTCTTCCTCCATCTTTAGTCTTTGGCGTTCTTGTTCATCTTTCAGAGCTTGTGCCTTTTTGACTTCTTCTTCAAATTGGCTCTCCAATCTCTTTTTCTCATCTTCAATGAGCTTCTCCTTTTTCAACAGCATTTCCTTTTCTGTAAGGAATGTTTGCTGGAGCATTGTCTTCTCGTGCTCAATTTGTTTCTGCTGTGCATCAGCCATCTGGCAGGAAAAACAACATCAGAAAAAAGCAAGTAAGTACAAGTTTGTGCTGGGCTGCATATACATTCTTCACACCAGTCTTTGTGTCACAATACACCACACCAAACACCATACAGTGCAATCTGCTGATGCATGATACATTATTGTATATACAATTATGTGGATTGATTTCTGTCTATTTTGTTGTCATGAATGAAACTTTTGATGAAAAGTTTATCAAGCAACTTGTTTTGCAACTGAAAGAAACCAACATCTCTAGTCAACAGTACATGAATACGGTACCGCATTTATTCTTATGAAGTACCCGTGAGTGTTTTTATTCGAATCAAAGAAATTAGTTTTCTCTAGCTAATTATATACTAAAATGAAAATGATATTTCTGCAAAACTGATACATTATTACTTTTCACATTCTTGCTTAGACACCCTAGATGATTTTAATTAGGATATAGTTTTTATACTATTTTTTTCTAAACAAACAAATTACGAAATGCTCTCGAAAAACATTCCATGGCATGAAGCATTCAGGGTGGGATGTGCATGAGCACAGTGCACTGCAAAAATAAGATTAAAGTGAAACTAAAAATCAAAGATACATGGTTAGTTTAATCAAACAAAAAGGGAAATTGGAAGAAAAACTGGGTTAGTTTTCAGAGAAGGGTTAACAATGGCATAAACTGCTTTGTTATGCCATTTTTGACACAATACCTCTTTAGACATATTTTGAAGTTCTTCAGCTTCTTTTTTCAGTCTAGCCTTCTCGTTCTCAAGCGCTGTGATAGCTTTGCGTAAATCATTGGCTTCTTTGCTGTTATTTTGTCTCTCAACTTCCAATTTTTCAACAACAGTCATTTTTTCTTTGGTGGCAATTTCAGTTTGATGAAGACGGGATGCGATTGTATCAGCTTGTTTTTTGAATTTTTTTGCTTCTTCTTCCGCTTTGGCCTGGGCTTCACTGAGCTGAGAAACTTGGAGTTTGAGCTTTTCTGCCTCTGCTATGATCTCCAATTGCCTTTTTCTTTCTGCTTCCAGTGACTTCTGATATTCCTCAGTTTCCTCTTCCAGACGTTGTTGCATGAGCTGTTTGTCCTCAAGCAACTTTTGTGCCTGCTCTTGAGCCAAGTCCTTCTGCCTCTGGAGCATCTCTGCCTCTGCTCTGAACTTCGATGCTTCCTGAATGGCCTGCATCTTCTCTTTGAGCATTTTGTCTGCGAGAGCTCGTTGCTGATTCAGGTCTTCTTCAGCAATGTGCCTTAAGCGAGCGGCCTCTTGTGCTTCTACACTAAGTCTCGCAGCATCCTCAGCAAGCTTTTTCATGTTTTCAGCTTCGTCTGCAAGGAATTTCCGAGTGTTGTCTTTGTCTTTCTTGATGAGGCGCTGATTTTCCTCCTCAATTTTCATTTTAAGCTTGAGCAGCTCTTCCATCTGAACTTTTACTTTCAACAGTTCATCTTCAACCTGGGCTTTTTGACTGACAGCATCATCAACCTCATCCTTTAAGCGCTGCAGTTCTGTATCAAGGATAGTCTTTTGATTATCGGTCTCATTAAGCTGAAGTTTGACCTTTGTGAGCTCTTGTTCCACTATGAACTTTTGCTTCAATGTTTGCTCTGCCAGTTTTTTGTGCTTTGCCATTTCAGCATCCGCTTGTTGCTTCTGCTTCAGTGCTGCGGCTTCAGCTTGGGCAAGTTTAGCAGCTTCTAATTCAGCTTCTTTCCTGAGTCTCTCAGCATCCTCCTGAGCTTTGGCTTGGTTTGTGGCTTCCAATTCAGCAGCCACTTTTTGCCGCTCTGCTTCCTCCGCTTGCTGACGGAGCAGTGCTGCTTCCCTTTCTGCCTTATCCTTTGCAGCCTCAGCTGCTTTGGCAAGCATTTTGGCTTTCTCATACTCTTCTTTAAGCTTCTTCTGCATGATACTATCCTCCTTCTGTTGAGCGAGAACACTCTGTGCTTGCTGTTCCGCTGCACTGCATTTCAGAGCAGCTTGTTGAGCTGCCACAACCTGTTTTTCTGCTTCTTTATCAGCCTCTTCTTTCTGCTTCCTGGCTTCTTCTGCCTTTTTTTTCAAACGCTCAAGTTCATCCTGGGCTGCCTTACGTTGCCGAGCTGCCTCTTCCTCTGCAGCAGTGATCTTCTTAACTTTATCCTCTGCTTCCCTTCTTCTCTTTTCCTCCTCAAGGGCAAGTTTTCTTAGTTTTTCAGCTTCCTCCTCTGCTTGGAGCCGGCTTTGCTGCGTTTCCTCTGCAATATTTTTCAGCTTATTTAACTCCAGTTCCAGATCTAGTTTTCCAGATGATGCTTTCTCAAAGTTTAGCTTAAGGATTCTGATCTCTTCTTCAACAATTCGCCTCTGTTTGAGTGTGTCATCCACTATAGCTTTTTGCCTATCCATTTCAGCTTCAGATGACTTTTTCAGTTGGATTATCTTTTCCTCAATTGCTTGCTTGTGTTGATTGGCTTGGTCTTCTAGTGCTTTCCTCTGGTAAGACTCATCTTCAGCTTGTCTACGCAGTCTCTCATTTTCTGCTTCTTTTTCTTTCAGCGCAATTTCTGCCTCTGTTTTCAAACGGGTGGCATCGCTGATGGCGGCTAGCTTCTCTTTGAGAATCCTCTCAGCTTCTGCTCTCTGACGAGCTGCTTCTTCCTCTGCAACTTGTCTTTGATGCTTAGCCTCCTCTGCAATGGCTCTAAGCTTGCCTGCCTCTTCAGCCAGGTCCCTCATTTTGGCGGCCTCTGCCTCAAGAAGCTGTTTGCTCTTCTCTGTGTTTGACATGGTCTCCTTTTCTGCCTTTGACTTAAGCTGAAGGAGTACATCCATTTCACTCCTCACTTTGGCTAGTTCATCCTCTAGTTGTTTCCTTTGTTGTTGAGCTGCGATGACCTCATTCTTCAGACGGTAAAGCTCGTCTTCTAGCAGAGATCGTTGTTGTTCTGCGTTGTCAAAGTCTGCCCTGAGACGAATCAGCTCCTGTTCTGCAGTGAGCTTCTGCTCTGCCGTGCTCTCGGCTAGCTTCCTTTGCCTTTCAAGCTCATTCTCAGCCATATCTCTCTGCTTTAGAGCTGATTCTTCAGCTTTAGCTCTTTTTTTGGCCTCACGCTCTGCCTCATCCTTCTGTTTCTCAGCTTCTTCTTGTGCAAGGTTCTTTTTGTGAGCTTCTTCCTCAGCCTGGAGCCTTAGACGGAGAGCCTCATTAGCTTTTTGCCTCCATTTCTCAAGTTCCCTTTCGGCCTCTTCCCTAGCCAATTCTGCATCTTCGTGTTGTTTCTTAAGGTGTGATGCTTCTTGTTGCAGTTGAAGGACAGCACCATGCTCCTGTTTGAGAGACTCTTCCAACTTTGAGGTCTTTTCCACAAAGGACAAGTGTTTGCTCTGGAGCTCAACGGCGGCACTCTTCTGTGCCACTTCATGAGCAACCTTGATTTGTCTTTCCTTTTCAATTTCTGCTTGCTTCACTTGCCTTTCTGCTTCTTCTGCCTGCATTTTCAGCATTTCAAGGTCATCCAGTGCTTTTTGCTTTTGCCTTGCTGCTTCCTTTTCTGCTTCAAATTTTAATTTGAGTTCCTCCTCTGCCATACGCTTTTTCTGGGTTTCTTCATGGACTTGTTTGCGTAACTTTTCTGCTTCTTCTTGGGCAGCCTTCCTCAATTTCTCAGCTTCAGCTGCTCTGTCACGAAGTTGCTTTAGCTCTGACTCAGCAGTGGTTTTTTGTTTCACTGTTGTCTCAAGCTGGATTCTTACAAGGCGTATTTCCTCTTCAATTTTTATTCTGCTTTGAAGAGCATCATCCACTTGCTGAGTTTTGTCTTTGATCTGCTGCTCTGAAAGGTTTTTTAGCTCATGAAGTTCCAGTTGGACATTGTGCTTTTGTTTTTCTGCATCTACAGCAGCAATTTCTCTCCTGCTAACTTCTTCCTGCATTTTGAGTTTCAACTCTTGCGCCTCTTTTTCTGCCTTGGCAATGGCCTTTGCATGTGCTTCTGCTAACTGCTTCTGTTTGTCTAACTCAGCCTGCATCTCTGCCATTTTTTTCTGTTCTTCTGCTTTGAGTTTCTTTGCAGCTTTCTGCATTAGTGGAAGCAAATGGTAAAGAAAAGATTATAATTAAGCATGACATGTGGAAGGTAACAATTTACATTCACCAGCTCTAAACAGTGCGGGTTTAAAATTGTAATTACAATGGTAATCACAACATAAACACACTGGGGTAAGAGCAATGCAATGTAATGTATTACCAGTGTAATGTTAATGTTAAAAGTTAGCTAATAGAACAAGTCAAAGATCAATGTCAGATGCAAAATAGATTTACATTTAAGCGAGGTTAAATTCACGATGCAATGAAATTAATTCATGACAAGGCAATGCAGTGAAAATAGATGATGTTATGAGTTAATGAATGGAATGGACATATTTCACTATAAGAAAATCACATTGCATGCAAGTCTAATTGGACTGCTACTCTTTCTACAATAAAGTATCACAATTATATAACACAATACCACAATCATACATTTGGGGATATTATCGAGTTGTGAAATTTACAAAATGTATTTTAATGTAATTCACAGTATCGATCTACCACACCAAATCATATATACATGTAGTCCGTTGTTGGCACACCAAATTTTTAAAAATTGGGTTCTTTAAATCACAGTATACCACAAAATAAAATGAAACAAAGTCAAAGTCAAAGAGAAGAGGCTTCAGAAAACTCCACTGTTAGTCAGGACACCAAGGTTAAGTATAAAGCCCCCTCAACTTTAATAAGTAAGCTTCACATGCTGTTATATTAACCCACCCGTTAAGACCTAAAGCACCTGGCTCAACAGCTCCCCAAAACCTAAGGTTGTCTTTGGAATTATCCTTGAAAACCTGAAGTGTTCCCAGAAATTCAACACCTACAGAATAATTAATATCTCAGCCCCTGTAGCAGACAGAAACATAATTCCAAAAGAATTTGAGAGCTTAGACATGGCTTTCACACAGACTCGAGTTTATTCATCTTTACTATTTCAATCAAAGAGGTAAAAATAAAGTGTCAGTGCAAGAGAAGCACTACGTTTAATAAAAAAGAAAAGAAAAATTGAGTGGTGATTACCATCCTCTATTCTGTTACAAAGACATCGACATTTGTCATCATCTACGAACATATATCTTAACCATATATCACGTTCGACTGGTTCTACTGGTTCAAAGTCCACAATCGCATTGTCTATATCATTGCCGTTATTCATTTTAGAGCTCCCCCGATCGACGGCGTCCACCATTACTGCTCGAAAAAATTCTGGATATCCTCCGACAACTCACGACATCGTCACATGCCTATTCTGATGCATTTCATTGGTTAAGAGACAGAGAATTAAATAATAAATAGAAAAATACGTATACGCTCTCCCGGCTGTAAGAGTAGAAAGATGCAACAGCGCTCCCGGCTCTAGTGTTGGAAATGCGGTTATGCGCTCCCGTCCTTAATGGGTTAAGTATGTATATACATTTTAATTTTTGGAGTTTTCTCACAATTAACTATCGACTTTTCTCTGTTAGGAAACCTTAATATTGAGTTTAAGACGTGTAACCCCTTAACTATAATAACTGACAGAATTTACTGTATTTGATCACACCAGTCACCAAAGATGTCGAAATAATGCAATGTATTGTGAAAAATGCAAGAAAACCAAAAAGAAAGAACCTGAAAGAACATTCACCACTAAATATTTACCTGTTTAATGCTCAAACAAGTTCAAGCATTCATCAGGGCAAACCACTGGCAGGCAGTTAAGAGAAGCAAACAAACACACCGTTAGGGAAAGAAAAGAATGTAAAAACCCAAACGTGTGAATTTGACAAAGAAAACCCAAGAAAGCAGGAAATAGATTTTACCTTTCTGAAAATGACCGGGGATAAAAGTAAATAAATAAATAAATAAATAAATAAAAAGAAACTATGGTGAAAGAAAGAACCCCTGACCAATAGAACACTACATAAGCTGAAGAAACTGTGAACTTAACATTAAAAAAACATACAGTACATACTTCACCCATCTTAACCCCCCCATATAATTTAATCTTGTTTGACTTTGTCCTAGATTTAAAAATAGCTGTGTTGTTTCTATCAAACACTGTATATCCATGGTGTGTGTGTGTGTTTGTGATTGTAAGATTGTAGCATTAGCATCAGTATGAAACACTCAGACATTACATGAGTGTGGGGATGGGAAGATAAAAATATTGTTTGTTTGGTTGATTAGTTTGTTGGTTAACATCTTGTTAAATTTGAGTTTTTGGGGGATTCCCAGCTTGGAACCACGCACCTCCTCATTCTCCAGGCGTTGCTGTGCATCAGTGATAAACTTGATGTACTGACTGGTTAGAGTCATCAGTTCACTGTATCGGGTCCTCAGTGTTACATACTGGTATGGAAGAAGAGTCGTATGAGTAAGGATTTGATAAGTGCTACTGTAATACATTTGTTACTTGGATTTGAAGAACCATACCTCCTGAATGATGTTATCAGATGCAGAATCCAGTTTGGTTTTCTTTAAAGGAGAAGAAGCAAGAGGCTCCACTTGAGCTTTATAGGCAACCAACTGGAGTTCATAGTCCTTTTGGGGAAAAAAAAAACATACACTGTAGGTTAGTGAATAAATAGGCATGTATTAAGGATGCAATGGTATTGTAAATGTTGTGGTATCTTGGTTTCAAATGTTTTAAATTGTGGGAAGTCACAGTATCAGATGCCTTAAGTGTTACACCACACAATGAGTGGCCAGCTGTCAGAAAAATGAAACACTGTGCTCTTCTGTCAACTTGAAAATGCCACAAGCATTCTGGGGGATACTATGTAGGCTTTAGGGCTCATCTCATTTCTCTTCATGCCGAGTTGCTGTTTTTCTATAAAGAGAACTGAGATCCATCTTCAGCTTCTTGACCTATCACTGCACAGCTAAGTAAATTTGGTTACGTCATTAAACCTACTCGCTCCTTTGCAACCTACACATACTATACTATATAACTGTCTTAAGTATGGATGGGTCAATCCGCCTTTTGAGAGTTTACCATGGTTTTAAAAACTCAAGGTTTCAATTACCGCTAAAACTTTCCGTCACCGGTAATGAGTTTTTCTTTTGTGGGGACTTGTAAGCAGCTGCAATATGATTGGCTGCTTGCAGAGATCATTTAGCAGGTGACACTTTGAAGTCAATGACGAGGCCAGACATTTTGATTTTCCTCCTTCTCGGCTGAGAGAGGACAAGGGTCAGTAGTATCGTTGTGAGATACCAAGTAAATACCAGGCCAGTATTGATGATGCATCAAATTACTAAATCACAATTCGTTTTAATGACCTTTAAGTGATTTTTCCGTCACAGGATCCATCCATCAACAATCAATTTTCTATACCGCTTACCCTTTTAGTATAATAGTGTCAGGATGAGCTGGAGCCTATCCCAGCTTTGGGTGAGAAACAGGGTGCACCCTGAACTTGGCACCAGTCAATCACAGGCCACATACAGACAAATAAGGGCAGATTTAAACTAATGAACAATTTAGAGTCTTCAATTAACCTAACATGCATGTTTTTTGGGAATTTAGAATGTGGGAGATTGCTGGCGTACCAGAAGCACAGGGAGAACATTCAAACATCACACAGGAAAGCTGGAGGCGAGATTCAAACCCCAAAAGTCAGACTTGTGAGGCAAATATACTACGAAATAGCTCAGTGTTGCCTGTTGCCCTTCCCACCCAAACATTTACAAAACATACTGTAGTTTATAGTGACTTTTTCCTGCAAGAATGTCAAAAGTAAGATGCCAGACTCAAATAAGATGCTACAGTGGTGCCATGACATCCGCAGAAATGCATTTACACTCTATTAGATTTGTCTGATGCCATCCATATCCTGTACATAGAAGCCAGATAGGAACTCATATGATACACTGTAACAAAGTCTATCAGCATTATCTGCCTTAATTCTGTTTGTTCTCTGGCATTTTGGATTGGCGACCGCATGTAAAACCAAGAGAGCTACAGTCGGGTTAAAAATAACACAATTTTGGGTCAAAAAAGGACAATCCACTACTTGGGTAAATTTGGCCCAACTTTCTGGGTTGTTTTCTGCAAAAATAACCGCAAAAATGAGTAGTTTTGTTTTGTTGCAAAACAACGCAAGAAGGTGAATTAAATTCACCCAATGTGTGGATTGGTCCATTTTTTACCTAAAATTGTGTTATTTTTAACCTAACTCTTTTTGGAGTGTCGGGTTGTTTAATGCTCACCTTGATTGTGTCAATGTATGCTTTAGCATATTTTTGACACTCATCGACTTTGCCTTTGTTCTTCTCAATCTCCTCCAGTAATTTCTGTTTTGGAAAGCAGGATAAAAATGAAATTGAACTTTTTCGCTTTATGTGAAGACATTGCATTTGTCTCCTTGTAAAATCAAAGTACATTACTGACCCTTTCCAAGGCCAGTTGCTCTTTCAGTGTTTTGCTGTCAGTGATGGGTACAGTCTGGATCCTTTCTTGCCTTTGCTTGGCGTCTGCTATCCAAGTTATCAGCCAATCATAACTGTCACGGTAGTAGCCCAGCTGCCGGCCGAGCTGCTCAAGCTCTCTCTGGCGAAGGTCAATCTGCGTGAAGATGGCCTTCCACCGGTCCTGAATGCTGGACTGGAGCTGCCGATAGTGGTCCAGCTCAGCATCGCGCTCACTGTGCACGCGACTCATCTTGTCAGTCACAGTCGAGGCTTTCTTGAGTTCTTCTTCGAGGGAATCAAACACTGGTTGTTCAGCCTCAGCTTCAGCTCGCATTTTCTGCATTTTTGAAATCAAAATTATCACAAAATAAAATCTTGACAATGATTAGGTTAAATGATCAAAGTGCGCACTCTAAATAGCTGGGTGAAGAGATACATTGGGCAAAGTTTGAAATATTTGTTGTCTGTCTGTCTGTTGTTCATTCATATATAATCTATAATGTGACATTTTTTTCATATTTCCTGATTACCTTAAGCTTTGTACGGTACGTCTCAACGGTCTGGATGTCACTGGGTACAGTGTGGACTTCACGCAGGCAGTCCTCATACTGCTTGAGTACACCCTCAGCACCCAGACTGTTACGAATGACCATTTCCACATTCTTGAGCCTGGTGCAAGAGACAGTGAATCAGTAGAAAGTACACCACCGTGCAAGCAATAAGAGCTGAGCTTCTTCTCTTAATACTGTGTACAATCTTTTGAGGTCTCACTTCTCTATATAAATGGAGGAGAGCATGTATGTGTGATCCATCTTCTGCACGGTGAGGTCTAGCTCAGATCGCAGCACAGGACTAGAAGTAGACTCCTGTGGGGACTTCAAGATTTCTTGGGCCTTCACTGACATCTTATCAAGGTCCTTCTTGAGACCCTCAAGCTCTACTTGCACTTTCTGTAAAACAAACGGTCAATCATTTTGGTTAAGCAGAAAAAATTTATTGTGGAGATGGGAGATGAAAGAGGAGCCTGTGAGTTGGAAATTTGTTACATCAGTTCAGCTAATTTTAGCATTAATTTGTACTTTTCCACCCATTTTTGTCATTTAATGTTCATTGCGTGTCATGACCCGTTGTGGACTGTTTTCACAGTTTTTGGCCGTGGCATTCTTTGGCGTATAGTATCGCTGTTTGTTACTGCGTCTGACGAATGCGTCCCAGAGGAAATAAGGCTCTAAAATGAAGTTTAGTGAAGCAAGCAAGACGACTAAATGGGACAGAAGAATTGAACCAATAATTTTATGTGTGCTACTTGCCAATAGACAAACTATCTGCTGTCAGAAAACTACATTTGTTTGTTTGCTTGCTTTCAAACTCAGCTTGCAGTCAACGTAAGTGAAGTCATGCATGTGGTAATTGCGAGATTATGATTTCATAACCCTGACGCCCTCACACTGGTCAGTGGAGACTTCAATCTCGCTCCTCTCTCCTATCTCAATTATTTGTGTCATTGTTTTGTTTCCACGGCAACAACACAGAACAGGGGGACGGAATTGACCTCTGTGTTTTTTGCCTTCTGAGGTAGAATCAGATCCCTAACAGAGGTGGATAAGGGCACTGCACTATGCGGAACCAGACTCACTTCTAATTGATGTACAAGTATTTCATTCCGTCACAACAAACTTTGGCAATGACTGTGTAAATATCTGATTGTAAAATGTCTAGCGACAAAATGTACAGTAGTGGCAATATTCCACTGTCATAGGTTCTGTATAAAAGGCACAGGCCGATTCATGTTGCATCTATTTTTGAGGCTGTGATGCACACATTTTGTGGGAACATTTGTGTGAAAGAAGCAAAAGAGTGAAGCATACCTGCTGGTTTACGGTCTTTTGAACACATTCTTTCAGAGGTTCCTTTTCCATTGGTTTGCGTATGCGAGCCACAGTCTGGGCTTCAAAGTCCTCAATTCGCAGTCGCAGGTCCTTGAGCTCTGAGATATAGTTCTTACACAGAGACTCATTTTGTTGACCTATGAATAAGAGTTTACATTTCATTATGTGTGAACACAAAATAATGTATTCAGCCTAAATAGTTCATTAGAATAAGAGCACATGCGATTCATGTTCACAGCATATCGTCACTGTCCCGTGAAAAACACTTGTCCAATTTGGGATTTTTTAAATTTAAATTTAAATTTTCATGTTAATGCGATGTCTGTAACGGGGAAACACTATTCACTTAAAATTAAGAAAATTGAAAAAAAATGGTGTTTTTCACAGGACAGCGACGATATGCACTCACCTGTACTGAGGACCAATACCAATTGATAATAATGGAAATACCTTTAAATATTGATACAACTCTTGGATTTCATTAGATTATGAAGGTGTACAAGCATACTGCCTGTTTTATTTCCGTTCAGTGATGTGACTGATAAAGCCAGAATTACAGGCTGTACTTTGTGCAGACTTTTCAGTGGAAAACACCATGCAGTCACTCACCTACATCTACATCTCACACAAACATCTCCTTGTCTACTCTAAAGCTTGGAAGCGTGTGCATGACTTTACATCACTCACCTACGAGCCTAACAACCATTCGCCCTGGAATATGAATTAAGAACATAACATGTATGCTCTATATACGACAATAGATATCATTTTCCCCTTTCATCAAAGACCGACGTTGCAAGATTTTTACCTTTCTCCATAGAGCGAAGCAGGCTGTCAAAGTGCTGGGTGGACTTGGTGTAGTCTCCCTCTATGTGTAGGCGGTCATCAGGGCCAAAGAGCTGAGAGTCCTGGCTGTCACGCATGAAGTCCTGGTAGTGGATCTCCAGGTTCCTCATCATTTGTCTATATTCTTCTGGTTTCATTGACTTTAACTGGGAATGATAGAAGAAAATAGGGAGGAGTAGTGGAGTTCAAATTTAAAACATTGTTAATTAAAAAGGGAAAATCAACCCAAACATTTTCAAGAATATCCATCCATCCATTATCTATACCGCTTATCCTCACAAGGGTCGCGGGCGTGCTGGAGCCTATCCCAGCTGCCTTCGGGCAGTAGGCGGGGGACACCGTGAATTGGTTGCCAGCCAATCGCAGGGCACACAGAGACAAACATCCGCACTCACAATCACACCTAGGGGCAATTTAGAGAGTCCAATCAACCTACCATGCATGTTTTTGGAATGTGGGAGGAAACCGGAGTACCCGGAGAAAACCCACGCAGGCACGGGAAGAACATGCAAACTCCACACAGTGAGGCCGGGGCCGGGGCCGGGATCGAACGCACGACCTCTGAACTGTGAGGCGGACGTGATTTTCAACAATATGTTCTATGCAAGTCCATAGTTGAAACAAGGCATTCTGAAAAATATTGCGTTTGTGGGATAAGAGTTAATCCACTTAGCCATCTTTGGGGGCGGCCATTTTGTCACTTCTGTCGACTGAAAATGACATCACGACTACCCAGGTCTCAGGTAACGACCAATCACGGCTCAGCTTTAGAAAACAGGCGAGCTGTGATTGGTCGTTCCCTGAACCCTGGGTAGTTGTGATGTCATTTTCAGTCGACAGAAATGCCATAATGGCCGCCTTGTGAGACCACAAACTTAAGCCTCTGACAACTCCACTAATATGAATATTCTAAAAATGCTAGCAGAACTATGATCTCATATATCGTTTCATCCATCCATCCATCCATTATCTGTACCGCTTCTCCTCACAAGGGTCGCGGGGCGTGCTGGAGCCTATCCCAGCTGTCTTTGGGCAGTAGGCGGGGGACACCCTGAACTGGTTGCCAGCCAATCGCAGGGCACACAGAGACAAACATCCGCACTCACAATCACACCCAGGGCCAATTTAGAGTATCCAATCAACTTACCATGCATGTTTTTGGAATGTGGGAGGAAACCGGAGTGGCCGGAGAAAACCCACGCAGGCACGGGGAGAACATGCAAACTCCACACAGGGAGGCCGTAGCCGGGATCGAACCCACGACCTCTGAACTGTGAGGTGGACGTGCTAACCAGTCGACCACCGTGCCGCCCGTTTCATTTCATTTAAATGTAATTTTAAATGACACAACTTAAACAATGAAATAAAAGATCGGCTATCAGCTCGAAGCCAAGATAAATTTGATAAGAAATGTGTCAACACACACCATGGTGATGTTCCAGGAGCGAATCTGTGTAAAGTCTCTCATCAGGTACTGCCAAGATAGCAAACTCTTCATGTTGATATACAACGTCTGCCACATGGACACCATCTGCTGATGACCTGTTTCCAGACTGGGAGTAGCAGATCGGGAACAGCGATTGTTACATTATTGCAGATACCATAGCCTTGGATACTATTAGACTTGAGCTTTAATAAACTAGATGGAATCATAAAATCTATCATTTGTACTTTTTGGGGTTCTCACCTGGACACACTGTCCATGGCGTCCTTGTTTACTGGGGGGACCAAGAAGCAAACAGAAGGAACAGTTGCCTCATGTCCAGAGCGACTCAGAACCTTCCATTTGAAAGGCTGGGAGTTGTTGAGGAGCGCACACTCGTCTCCTTTGTGAACAGTAATCTGTGAAAGAATGTAGAATGTAACCCTACAGTGGTGCTTTGGTTATTCCATGTAATCATTTTGCACATTGCAAGCAATCCACACCTCTTGTTGTTTGAAGTCACAGACGGCCTGAATGGGCAGTTTGCCTTTGATGGACGTGGTGGGGTTACGTGGTTTCAGCTGAATGATGGAGCGAGCCCTTTTGTTAAGGCCATTCACGTGTGTCTTGAATTCATTCAACTGTTCTCGCTCTTCCTGTTGACATGGAAGATTGAAAGCAGGTGACTACAACTGCACTGTCCATAAGTTATGTGTGAGCAATTATCCCTACCACAGTATCCTGCAGCAGATCCTCCAGGCGTGTGGCTGTGGTGGAACGATCACAATTGTACTTCTTATTCATGGTCTCCTGCATTTTTTTCATCTTGTCCTGAGCCTCTTTCACATCGGCAAAGAACTGTAACGGGAGGACAAAATTATTCCACTTCAGTCACCCATTATCCAGTCACACCGATGTGCTGTTTTTTTTTCACCATTTGTTTGTTTTTCCACAGTCACAGCTTTGTGCATGAACATACAGTATGTTTTCTTGTTTAATAACATATTATCTGACAGTGATGACATGCCATAGCTGGACGTTTGTATCTGATTGCTCTGTTACCATCATAATGTTGCCAACAGACAGAAGGTATATTATCCCAATAAATGTGGAATTCAATGGTCTGCTGTAATACACGAATGAAGATAGTTCCCTTGGGCATTTAAATTTAGTGGCAACAGTTCTCACATGTCCTCCTTGCCATGAATGTGACTGAGAACACATTGTTATTGTAACATAAAATGAAGTATACCTCCACAACAAACAATAAACGATAGTTAGCATCACTAAACACAATATGTAAGTTATGTATCTGAATGGTTAAGGCACATTAAGCAGGACTGACAATATTGCAGCAATTATTTCAAAATCCAAGATCAGAGCAAATAGAAAGCACCAAGACTGATCTGATTTCATTCCCTGCGCAACTCACAATGATATGCTGTGGTGTAATGATTAGCTTCGCCGTTCACCATTTTGGTTCAGCGATAGCGTTTGCATAAAATTTCAGTAAAAATGGCCATTTGAAGTCATTGTTAAATCACTGATACCTGGTAGTAAGCTGTGTTCTCTTTAAGATGAGCCTCAATACAGCAACACAGTTGAAGAATCCAGCTCCACTGAGTCTGCAGAGCACCCGTGAAGGCCTGGTAGAGAGCAAGCAGATATGACCACAGCAAGGTAGTACAAGTCAAAAGCACACTTTTGCCAGTGTCCCTGTCAAAACAAACGTTTTGCTGTAATCACCTCCACTGTCTTCCTGCCTGGATGGCCATCCTTGACAAATTTGTCTCCTGTGGTCTGGATATCATTTACTTTTTTCTCCCTATTCTCCAACTCTCGCATAAGAGCCTGAAGGATAAGAATAAAAGGGAACATTGAAAGCATTAAAATACAAAATATGACATCACTTTAATGATATGAACATTAATCAAAAAGAACTCTCAAAAGCTGAATGAAAGACCACAAGAGGAGGTCTACTTTGGAAACACACCGAGTAATTGTCTTTCTTTGCTGCCATGTTGGTGTTTCGGTCACTCCAGTCAAAGTTGACCTCCTCCTCCTCTTTGTCATTTAACCACATGAGCTCCTTGGTTGCTGCGCTGACAAATGCATGCAGTGAATCCAAGTTGCGCAAGCGGGACTTGGACGAGTTCTGAGAGGAGAAAGAATATTGAAAAGATGAGCTTATACCAATTTATATAAACCAATTAATGTAAACATGTTAAAGGCATGTACCAATTGGTGGACATGCAATATTATTATACAAATATCACTGTCATGTTCATGCATTTTTATAAGCATATTTACCAGGAGTTTGCCATACTGAAGATCTAGTTTACCCAAGTACTCTCTGTATGTGCCTTTGCTGGCAGGGGATAGCTGGTTCTGAAAACCATCAGGGATGAAAAGGAGGTATGAAAAATACTTCATGAAGGTTCACCTAAATAAGAAGACTAGGACAGTAGAAAGATGACTACCTCGTCAGCCTTTGCACGTTCAATCTTTGACCTGAAGTCTTCCACTGTCTGGTGCAGGCCTCTGTGGCTGCCCAGCTGTGACTCCACAGAAGGCAGATCCGAACCCCACTCAGCTCCGTCAATACGCCGTTGATTCTCCTCCACCCAGGCAAGAAGATCTTGGACATAGCGCAAGGTCACGTCATCCAACTCTGGTCGTGCCTTCATGGTAGTCTTCTGGGATGTTTGGGTCAAGGCAATCTGGGAAGACTTCAAGCGAAGGTTGTAGTCGCTGCGCACGTTTACTAGGCGCTCGTGTAGGCTGTAGACCCTGTACAGAAAGAGGATCATATATACACATGAAGGCTATTTAGTGATCAAAATGTTGCTTCCTGCTAAATGCAGTAAGTAGAGTTCATGTAGAACCCACCTGCGGTACATCTGTTCAGCCTGAGGGTGGCGCCCATCCTTGAGCGTCTGTACGTCATTGAAGAGCAGACGAACAACGTTATCGGCCCTGTCCAGTTCGCGATCAACTTCTGCAGTGTGCTGAGCTGGTTTCCCCGCGTTCAGGAGGCGGATGTCCTAATAGAAAAACACAATTTTAAAGTCAGTGTCAAGTACTATCCTGTACTGTACATGGCATTTACAAATGTTATGTTGAGACTGACATTTTGACATTTTCAGCACAATTTTTCATAGTCTTGGGACTCACCGTCTGGAGCAAGGTCTCAAGGTGATTTAGGTGCTCATCATATCTTCCTGACTCCATCTGGATTTTGCTTGAAATCCTGTGTAGCCTCTCGAGTCTGGATTAAAAAAAATTAAAAACGAGAAAAAAAACAAAATTTGAAAAGCTCACAAATCAATCACTATACTTACATGAATTTGTGCTGCAGCAGGTACTCCAGTTTATAAGGCTCGCTCACAAATGCCATGATCTCACCTCTTCAGATTAACATCACGATAAACATAACAAAATACTCAACAGTGTAGCAGAAGAGAGTGTGACTGACAACAATGTCTACTTTCCACTTCTGAGAAGCATAAATAAGACTATTGGACTGACAAGATGACTGGACAATCTCGTGACACAAACCATCCCCTTTCTCAGTCATGACGCTATGTTTGTGTGAGGACATACAAAATCTACCATGGCACATCATATTGTGTCAAGCTATAAAAGTCGATTTTGGAAGAAAAGTACAAAAACCTATCTTGCAATGTACTATGGTAAGGATTGGTACTTAATACTGTCTTGTCCTTGTACAAGTTATTCCTTGTTTGTCTTGCCACCACCATGATTGTGATTTTTTTATTTACTACCATTAGTCTATTCCATCATTTTCCAGCAAGTCCACTAACTATACATTTTTGCTCTACACTATTATAGAGGAATTCCACTGAGACCTTCATACATATGTTATTATTTATGTGAGTCATCATGCACTCATCAAAATGGTCCAATTCCTGGACGCTAACATATCTAAAGCAACATGCCACTCAAAATTCATTTAACTTCATTCTATTCGGCAGTGTGTATAAACATCGAATGTGCAAATATTAATTGCATCTGATTCCCTGAAAAAAAGGCTTAAGCCGATTAAGTAGCAAAATAATGGCATATCCTGTACACCGCGATATAGGACATTTTTGACCCGCTCACGTAATGACTGCGTCGTGTTCCGTGCAGTAACACTGTACTGTTCATTTTGAACTTGTTTCCTGGTCTATTGTGCTATAAAAAGGCTCTATGGCATTCTCAAGGATTGCTATAATTTAGATGGCACTCCTACTCATGTCAGATTTCATGTTCATCCTTCGAGAAAAAAAAAAGAAAATACATTTATTGCAGGAGTGACTGGCCAAAGCAGCCAGCCAGTGTGTGTGCAGCCGTTCCATTGTGGTTGGATAATATACGAAAACCGCGACCGATTGTCACCCAAATGTATGTGCACATGTATGCATGTTCTAATCATACGCTGAAAATATTAGAATGAAACTCGCAATATTTTTTATTCAATTCACGTCGAAAGGTTGCCTCTCCTAGTTGCCTCGTACAGAAACAAGTATTTTAATGTACAAAAACCGTTACTGTATGTACACACAATAAATGGTTATTCTTGTCATAGTCTGAAAATTAATGAACGAAACTCGCAATATTTTGGATTACAGTAACGTCATATGGCTGTAAGCGTGGTCTCATGAATATGCGTATGAATGAGGCAACTCTTACAACGTTAATATAAGCCTAAGTATTGCGAGTTTTGTTCTAATATTTTCAGACTACGATTATGATAGATTATACTGGGTATTATACGGGATATACTGGTGACCTATTTTTAGAAGAGTCCCGTGGGCTATTCACGTGGTCCTTGGGGGCTACAGACATGTTTTAGCCTCGCATAGTTCACATCGCAGCTACGTACACACAGGAAACAAACAATTCTGTGGTAGCATAACATTGTTATTAATCATTAAAGACAAGTTGCAGTACAATGTTAATTGGATTACTTTTTATTTATTGCTGACTTTGTTGATGAATATGCCAGTAAATTCGAATTGAAAATGTGTTAATGTTCATGACTGTCTGTAATTTCTAATTAAAAACGTCTCTTTCCACATACTTTTTGTATCGATAGTTTGCTTTTCTGGCGTGAATATATTGAGATATGAAATTGTGTCCGTATCACCCAGCCCAATTGAGAGGTACAGTACATTGAAACATTTGTTTCAAACAAAATAAAGATTTGTATGATCAAATATCTGTCAGCTGACCTCTCAAACTCAGTCCTCAGCAGCCGTTCTCTCTCCAACATGGAAACATGAAGACGACCCCATTCTTTCTCCACATCAATAGGATGGTAGCCGGGAGGGACCTTCACCTGTCCAGCATGCACTGCACTCTGTGTGAAAGTACAGAATATGAGTTATTGTTTGGTACAAAAGGGTACGTGCAAATACAAAGAATGAATAAGAATGGAGGGTAGCTTGCCTCAAAGGTTTGGTAGATGTGTTTGGAGCGGTTCTTATCTGATTCTTTTGGTGGCAGTTCTGTCTCCTTGAACTTCATGAATTGGCGCCAAAGAAGCTAAAGCAAAAAAAAACATTAAGGATACAAACCATGAGTGTTTTTTAAAACATGAATTACACACACCGATTAAAAAGGCAAAACAACAGACTGCAGAACAACATCAGTGTAGCATTTGCAAATGGTCTCACCTCTATCTCCTCATAACTGGCTGGGAACCTCCTCTCCTCAAAAACCATGACATGGTGGCGGATCCACTGGAGCAGAATAGTTACAAGCTCATAGTACTCCCGCCAGCGCAGCTCCAACTCCTGAAGCCAACACAGCAAAACGGTTAGCAACAACAGTTCAGTTCAACAACAGCAGGCAACAACAGGGGACCTTTTCTTCTCCTGATTCACCATTTTCGATCACTCACACGCCACAGTAAACTTAATTAGGCACCACCAACAATCCAGGTATTGTGCAGAGGGACAAATTGGGAAGAGGGGGCGGGGTCAATGGTGGGAACAGTGGTGGTGGAAAGTGGGAAACGGAGAGTGGAAAAATAACGGGAGGGAAACAGATGTGGGTATGTTATTGCTTTGTCAGATTATACACTATGAATACAGGATGAATTTCCCTGTGCTTTCAAATACATGAATGATCAATTATACATTATTCCTGTCAAGTGCAGTCAACTTTTAGAATGAATAATGGATATGAAATTACCAAAGGAAACATTTATAATCCAGTTTCTGCATGAACGTCTTCCAATTCTGAACTTCACAAGACTTACAATTCTCTTTTAAAACAAATGTCACAAGACTATTCTGTGCTAATTTAATCTGCTCAAAATAGACCCATGCAAAGCCATGTAAATGCAGTTAAAAAGTGTTTAGTCATAGGTGATATGGCATGATTCCTGACTGTGACTGGTTTGAAGTCAGCCCTTAGATCTTTCAGTAGCTCAAAAATTGCACTGCTGAATAGACAATATGTCGCGATAGTTGTTGTCGCCAGTGAAGAAGTTCTCCCTACAGCCTCTCAATTGCTTGCGCTATATTGTCAATGCTTTACAGCTAATGTGAACCTGCCTTACGCAAAATCAGCCAGCGCAAGCTCAGGTTTGATAAACCTTATTGCACATGCATTGCATATAGGCACAATGCGTAACGTAATGCAATTCATCACGTTTTGCAGACGCAATTCTAGTTGCACACGTTCAGTAGATCAGTGCAAACGCGTATGCACCTGTTTTCACATGCGCAAACCTGCCAGGCCCATATGGCAAGTCTAACATTATGCTGTAACACAGTATTATAAGGTATCATTATGAACATTTCGTTAATATTTTATCAGCTAGAATCTCTAATGTGATATCTTTTCTCAGGGCAACAACATTTCGGCAACTTTAAAACATTCTGCTGAGATTCCTCTGTGCGACTTCACCAAGGAAACTCATCAATGCAGAAGTAGTGTAATACATATAGATGTAGAGCATAATACTGTTCAGTAATATTCTGTAATTGCTTACGTTCAAATGATACATTGTACAAGTAAACTGACAGTATATGGCTAGATTTGCACTATGACAGACAAATTCATGTTTTATGTTTCACTCACGTTAGCTCTCATGCTGTCGTGTGCAGTAGCCCGAGGCATGACATCATACAAAGAAGACACGTAAGTGATGATGGATTTTTCATCAGGGTGGGCAACATCAACATCTGAAAGAACAAGGTAAATTGCATTACAAGTGACTCCATATTACACATATTACAATAACACAATTTGGTAAACAAATGTTTCCAGATTAAATGCATTAAGTAAGACTTGTTGCAAAAATACTGTATTTTCCAGAGTGTAAGCCACTACTTTTAGCCCACTTTTTGAACACTGCGGCTTTTAATGTGACACAGTTTGTACATGCATTTTTCATGACGAGCCTCAAGCCATCGATAGATTTACCCATAGTCTCGTCACATCTGACCAATGTAACTGTCTGAGTCCGCTCTCATACTGATTACTCGTCAGACATTTGTGGTTGGAGTGCGCACGCCAACTGTGAGAGACGAATACAGAAGTGTTGTGTGTGCATAGCAGTACGCGGCGATGTAGGAGTGAATATAGATAAAAGAGTACATAGTTGAGCGAAAATATGCATACTGTTGAGTTTAATGAGCATAGGGAAGGAGTGCCATAAATACAGCTATCTCATCAGGGCAACCCCCATCTCTCTGTTGTTTGTTTGGCAACCGACTACTAATGATAGGACAGCAAGTCCGGCCATGAGTGACATCCCCTCATCAACTTATTATATATGTCTGTGCATCCCATGCGTCACTCCAACATGTAACAAACTGGTTTACGAATGCTGCACTGTTGCGTGGCGAAGCTCATCGGTGAATTGCCCTTGCGTGGCAACAAGAGATAGACTGAGAGATTCTGAGATGCTCGTGTGTAACTAGCTGTGTTTGTTTGGTAAAAAAAAAATATTAACGGTGTTTAAGGTAAATATATATATATATATATATATTTTTTTTTTTAAATCCATCTGTGTAACGTCTATATATGCATATATCCTGTGTTAGAATGTGGAGACCCACTGCTATTAATAGGAAGCGGCCAGTGTGTGTACAAATGTGTTTTTCTGGCTAAATTTAGCAGTTGCGGCTTTTAGTCAAGTGTGTTTTGTAGTCCGGAAATTCCGGTAACATATTGTAATTATTACTCAATGTTTGTGGGGTTGACAGTGGCAAAAATGCAGTGTGTTGCTGTGGAGGCTTTCCCCCCAGTAAATATGATACATTGTTTAAAGTCGAAGTCAACCCAAACATTTTTTTTGCAAGAATATGTTCCCAGCAGGCCCACTTGTTGAAACACGGCATTGTGGTTAATTTTGCGTTTGTGGAATATAAGTTAAGCAGCACTCGTTTTTAGCCATCTCTGTGGGCGGCCATTTTGTCTTCTGTCGACTGAAAATGACATCACAACTGCTCACAACGACCAATCACGGCTGACCTGTTTTCTGAATCGGAGCCGTGGTTGGTCGCTGTGAGCAGTTGTGATTCCACAAAACCTATATTCCACAAACACAAAATTAATCAGAATGCAGTGTTTCAACTATTGGACCTGCTGGGAACATATTCTTGAAAAAAAATATGTTTGTGTTGACTTCCGCTTTAACATTGTGTACCTTTTCCAATAAACTCTACGACTAGAAAATGCACCAAGTAGTTTCTGGTACTATACAAGAAAATAATCATAACTGTGTATGATTTTAGAAATTAAAAAAAAAATGTAAGTCATTCATACCTTCAGGATCCAGAAGACGTGTCACACCCAGGTCTTTCTCAGCCACGTTGAAGGCCTGTTCAAGGTTCTGCAGGTTGGTCTGATGATACACTTTGCCCATGTCAATTAGCCTGGGACTAGGGGAACATGGAGGAAATAACCATTGAAAATAATCCTCAGGGGTCAAATATGTGTGTGTGTGTGGGGGGGGGGGTGTATACTGTATACATACTGGGGGTTTATAAAAATATATATACAGGAGTGCACATAAGTGGTGCGCTGGTGCGCATGAGGACTATAAATTGAATACTACGCTCCAGGTCAAGTCTGACAAAGCACTTTTGGGCACTTAGAATAGGTGAGTCTAGCCTCAATTCAAAGTCAAGTCAGCCACCACAACGATTGTCTCCAAGGGCCAACTTCAAAATAAAAACAAAGCTAACTAAGTCCATGTGCAGCATTGCTTGGTTTGCTTTTATATTGATATTGACCCTTGTTGCGCGTTGCATAGAGGGGTATGAACAACCGTTGTGGTGGCTGGCTTCCCGCGAACAGTTACATTGAACTGTACATTCGCTGTAAGGTAGTGGCTGAACGCATTGCAGGAGGGTCGCCAGCAAGACAGTTATCTCTGTGTCGCTGTGCCGCGGTTCTGATGGTCCATCAAAATATGTCCATATGTGAAAGCAGTCCGTGGTGCAGTGGACATTGGATGGCTACCTTTAGAGAATCATGCAAAGCTAGCTGATCACAAGGTACTAATACTGCAACTCAGAGGTGGGCAATTAATTTTTCGAATGGGCAATGCAACTCAATTGTGTCATATATTAATTTAATGTTGTTTTATAAAACGGTAAATTGTACTGTTTTAGTAAGCTTTCATTGTTCAGACCTGGTATTGTTATGTTGTTGTAATTAGGATATACAAATTGGAAACCAATGAAAAAGTGTATTCACTTATATTAAAAGAAATACAATATGTACACATATCAATGATAAACTTTGCCCAGATGTGCCGTAAGTCTTCCAAGTTCATCCATGAGGTCGGTGGGTCAGGAAAGTTCATTTGAGAACCATGGCAATATTTTTATGTGCATCTCTTCAATGATAATGGAAAATTCCAAATAAATCACTATCACATGCATTATACAATTAATCATTTTTAGTGTTACCATGCATGGCTAATATTGTTAATGAGACAAATCGAAGATGTCTGATCATAAGTCGTACTCGATCGCCCCCCCACCCCACCCCGCCACCCGCGTTTAGTATTTTTCTTGAAACTGTGGCAAACAATTTTACATCAATATTATATTTGAGCGTGTGTCCAAGTCCCAAACCTTTTCCAGTGTTTTTCTGAATTAAATTATGGATGATGGACAAGCTCGAACCTTAAAGCATTGAAAGCAAAAAAGTGAGCAGACTTACTAGTGTTTATGTATAACGGCATTGAAGAGTTTCCCATCCCTCCAGCTGGTGCTGAAGTTGTCACATCGGAGGCCTTGGTAGCCATCCGTCATCCTCTGAGACCAGAGAAGGAGCTTCTCCTTGGCCGTCATATCTTCAGATTGGCCGTTGACCTGAATATCTGAGATCTAAAATAGTACATATGAATTGTGTAGTTACACACTGAAAAAATGACCAAGATAAACAATTTCAGGAAATGTGGAAAAAAAATTAATCATTAGTTGATACCCAAAGTTTGAACAGAATCAATATAGGAAACCCAGGGTAAAAATATTTACTTCCAATGTAACTATAACCAAAAGTAGAATATACATCATAATTAAATGTGTTGAAGTTCGTTGTGCAGAATGCTACTACGGAATCGATACAGTTGTCTATAAGGTCTAAACGTGAATCATTTTAAGAATTCAATCTTGAGAATGTTGCATGGCAATTCATTAGACCCCCATCCAATATAACATTTAAGCCAGAGCTGCCCTGAATTATTCCAATGGTAATGAACAAATCATTCTTTTCTGTAACGTTTGATACAGCAATATGCCATAGCAGAGTTTTTTTTTTAACTCTGGAATCTTTAAGGATTTCTGCTTTTGCTTTTGGCATACAGAGCAGGAAGAGGCCTGTATATATGGGATGTGGTCTTGGCACACCTTACCCTTGGGAGTCAGGCAGAGTGACTCATACTCACACACCCTCTCTGCGTTAGTATGTTATGGTGACTTCTCAGATTGTGGTAAGAATTTATTATGGAAATACAGAATATTCTCTGCGAGCAGCATGGCAGGGTGCAGTCCATTCTGATTGGTTCCAAAGAGTTGGGAAGAGGGAAATGACAGGTGCAGATCCCAGAGATGGAGGGATGGAGCGATAAAATGATAAAACACAACACTGACAGCGGAGGAGACCTGGAAGTGAAGGATGATGGTCCATATTAACCCAAGAGTCAACTTGGGGTTCCCGTCTGCGATGTCATCATTTCTGATGTTAACAAGCTTGACCTAGAGAAAAAAAATTGACAAAAAGCAGTAGTTTGATCAGAAAATACAGTCATGGGCAAACAATTTCAATTTTTACTTAAATATTATATATTTTACCTGCCGGTGCTTGAGGAAGTCCAGTGCTATTTGTACATTCTGCAGTTTGTGGAATCTCATGCGGCCTTTCTCTCTGGGCTGAAGAGAACAAAGAATATAATTTAAGCATGCTATTTAAAAGCTATGACTGGATTAAAGGGGATAACTAAAAGGAAATGTGGATGTCACTTGAAATTAGAATAACAAAATAATGTTGAACCAAAATTCTCATGTTTCCATCAAAAAATAAGCGCAGTTGTGCCGAAGTTTGGTTGTTTTATTAACCTTTTCACAGCAGTCATTATCACATAATAAAATAGTCATTTGTTGGAACATTACAGATATAACCAATCCAAGTGATTAGAGTGCCATTCTATGAAGGTTGAAGAGAACTATGGTCTTGTTATTTTATTTCTTGTGGATGTGGTGAGGTCATGGTAAAACTTGGCACTTTATTTTTAGGTTGTTTTCTGTTTTTTCTTCTAATGTGGAGGAATATTCTACCAACAAACCAAACCAAACAAAGGAATAATTTAAAGGTAACCTCATGGCACAGTATTGTATGACTCTAGTTTTTAGCTACGATGAAAATGTACATTATTTACAACCCACCGCCCTCCCCCCCCAAAAGCCCAAATAATATATAAGAAAGCAACAGCTAAATCCAGTAGATTAAGCAAACCTATTGATGGTAAAAGTATAATAAAACATAAAAAGTTGAGTAGGAGATCAAATTATTGTCTCTAACCAAATCTCTGGGAAGACACATGTAAATGATGGGGGAAGTGTGGAATATGACAAGCCAGTTTATAAACCAACTCACCAATTGAACTCTCCTGAGAACGTTTCTTTCCCTCAGCTAGCTCCAAGAGGAGCAATGCAAAGAGAGCCAGATGGCAGTGATCAGTTCACACAGAGAAAGGTTAAAGGGATGCAAACAGGAGGTGAAGGAGAAGAGGGAGAACAGGAGCCGAGCTCTGGATGGAACAGGCCATCATAAACAAAGGCCAAAGTTTAAGTTCAAGATCATGTTCACTTCTGACCACTGACAAAAAAAGTGTCTAATATTAGCAGGGATGGGCATTTGACCACGTTTCCTTGAATTAAGGGTAATCTTTTCATTATCAAATAAATCAAATGTTTTAAAACACAATTATAGATTCATGTTAGATGAGAGAAAATAAACTCGGTTTCAATACCAGTTTTGCATTGAGCAGAATAATTTTGTGCAGCGATCTTCTATTTCAGAGGTCATGTGGTTGCTTAAGGCCACCAGTTGACACTAAATCAACACTGCCTCTATCATAGAGCCAAGTAGTGCACTATATCGATGACAAAATATAACAGGAATATCATGATAAAAATAAAAAGAGCATTTGTTTCTTCAAATCAAATTTTTGAGACATACAGCAATACTGACCAATTTTTCTCCAGAGAGGACCTCCAGCAATGAGATCAGGTTATGTCCATCTCGAAGGTCCTCATACAGATCTGACACATGATGACGCTGAGCCTGCCAGAAGAAACACGACAAAATATATAAGCGATGGTTACACTAGTATATCTTGAGGAGGATTGTACAACAGTTGTATTAGCTAATTTAAACTAACTGGAATTGGCGTCTGAGTTTGTTCGAGAAGAATTCCCCTTCAGCTGTCTTATCTGTCAGTTCAATTATATTGTACATAAATCAAGAATGTACTGCCGAAAGCAACTCAAGTCTGAGCCTTCCTAAAGATGCAGAATAAAATGTGAGGAATCTGTGAGTTAACCCAGATTGGCCAAAACCAAAATCAACTTAATCACATGAATGAAGATTTAAAGATGGCAAAGAAACTGAAAAACTGTGGTTACTGAGTAAGTGATGGAGGTGCAGTTGTAATTCCCATTTCACCAGTGTTCAGACAAGTCGGAAGGTGAGCAATGTGAAAATAGGGCACACACGGTAAATGTGGGGGCTGTCACAATGCAAGTACTGTACCAGCCATCCTTCCAGTCCACACATGTTGAGAAGAGCTAAACTAGAACATGCTGGTACCTACCTCTGCTCTCCAGGGCTAAACAGAGAGATTAAAACAGATGAGTAATGTACAAAAGGAATGGAAACACGTTAGAGCTGGAAAAATAAAAATTGCAAGTGCAAGGTGCAGTATGATCTACTGAATGAAGAATAGACGATTTAGTGGTAAGCATGATAACAGAAGGTAAAGAGAAGGAGACATTTTGATTAGCGTAGTCAAAGACTAAATATTACTAAAGAACGGTTTTGTTTGGTCTTGTAGCAAAAGAAACCTCAGCCCCTAAATGGAATGAAACAAAATTGCCCTTACAAGTTTGAACAGCGCATGATTCATTTTGGCAAGAATTGAAACCACCCTGATCATAAATCTACAACCAGATTAAGCCACAAAGTGGCCACCAGGGTTCACTGTTGACACACTTTAACTGCTTCCTAGAGAGACTTGGATAATACGATATTTATTATTATGCAAGTAATGCAACTATAGTCCAAGGAATGCATATTTCATCTTTAATGATTTAAAATTAATTCTCAGAGTAACATTGACTCACAAAGTTGTACATGTATTATGCTAATTTTAATTTCCAATTTGTCCTGTTTAGAAAGTTGTCACTGCTTCGCTTATTTACTTGCATATCAGCACCTTTTAATAACATTGTGATGAATGGCGTATGTGGATTCCACATGATCAGATGTGGTTCTACAATACAAATTACCCTAAAAGCCAAATATAACGGTTTTGCTCTGGGGGTAAAAAACAATTCCAAAAGAAGATTGACGGGCCCTCAAACCTGTCACCAACTACTCTGTCATCAAGCAGTTAATGTGCCCTGCATTTGACATTAAGTAAACATAACCTTACGTAATCCTCTACAACTCATTGACTGAGCAAGGAATACTCCACTCTGTGTCCCTAAAGAGCCCTACCACACCCATACTATAGTATGTCCTGTAGTCCACCATTTAATTATCACTATCAATCACTTTGTCAGTTCATCGTTAGCACAGCATTCCATACTGTTAACACATTCCTGTCCAAATGTGAGTCCTTCTCATCCATGGGGGGAATTTAATGTATCATTTTCCCCATGTTTTGTTTAATTAAAGCCATCTCATGTTACCAATAGTCTCTTGACTAAATAGATATTTACCTTTGGGGTTTTATGTTCATTGGAAGATTTTAATCGCTGTCTTCACTCCTTATGACTCAAATGAACATGGCAGTGATGTATTACATACTACTTGCATGTAAAAATATATATCCAGTCACTTTTACTGATGTTAATAAGAAATACTTGTATTCAAGTGTTAAGTGTTTGTAATTCTTGCAACTATAAGGCATTTATGATATCAGATGATGACATAATCAACAGGGAAAATCCAGTTAAGAAACATACTCTATTTAGAAATGTCAGACTTTGTAATACATTATTTACTACTGTAGTACTGAAGCTGTTTAATTAAGGTGTCCTCAACAACTTATTTTACCAAATTAATTAAGTTGATATACAATAGACACAAACTGAAGGTAATTTCAGAATGACTAAATGACTTGTCTTAAGATGCAGTTCCAACTTCATCTCAACTGTAATTTGGGAGCGCTAAACTAGTTACCTGAACAACTCCTGATAAAAAAAAAAAAATGTTACAAATAGGAAGTAGGAAGAGGAGGGCATTCCATCAGAAGGTGAGGCCCTGATGGACGCCCGTTTTGCTGATTAATGATGAATGATAGGAAACTTTGAAAAAATTTCGTACTAAGCACTGACGGAAGTGGGTTTTTGTCCGTCGGTGTAATCGTCACCAGTAAAGACGGACCTCTCAGTCCGTCACTGACGGGCGCCCGTTTTACTGACGACTGATAGAAAGACGCTACGCCTGCCTCGTGAGTTTGTTTGCGGGGCTGAATACAGCAGGGTTGCTTCCATTGACTATACTGTATATGGAAATCCTTTCCACCTCCTGTACAATAGGTGGTGGTATGCGCCAAAGAGCTATACTATAATCCGACCTAATGAAGAAGAAGACAACAACTCACATTTATAGACAAGAGTAGTAGTGCGAGCAACTTGGATTGGATTCTACTCTTGCCCACAATGCGAAGCGGGATTCTGGTTGAGGTTAAGCTATTTTGAACTTCAAAACGTTTTGGCGTTTTAGGAGTTAAAACAGTCTCAGGCAGCCACCAGCGTGCTCCACTGAACTTAACAGTTCAATAGATTTATAATAAGTGTAGGTGAAATGTATGTGAGTGTATGTGCGTGTAAAGCTCTTTAGGTAGACACCGTATAATGTAGATACAATGACAGAACTGGGTGGCGGGAGGGGGTGGTTGCTAGTGAAAGTTTACTTGGACTCGCCGATGGACGGCCATTTAAAATTAGAGGCGGACCGGTCTATAGATGGGTAAAAAATGTTTCCACCCGCAAACAAAGGTGAATGACGGATGACGGAAGGGTACCCATGCTGCAGACGGATGATGAATAACGGGCGCTCAATTTTTAATAAAATGCCCAGCTCTGTACACCGATATATATTGCACTATATACCATTACCATTTTCATAACATTTGATTTTTCATCTGTTGGACTATGACGAGTTTTTTTTGGGAGGAGTGGGGCAGCAACGTTGCTGGATTGACGATAGACAGATTGGCGGATCGGTGAAATTTAATGACTGAAGTGATGACGGAAGCGCGGTTAATAATATGACGGACTGACCGACTGTCGATTGCAGCTTGGTTCAGCTTGAAAAGATGATGGACTGATGATGATGGAGGGGTGTCCAGGCTGCTGACGAATGACAAATGATGGACCGGCAACATTTTGCAAATTGCCCACCTCTGCTAGTAGGTACAACTAATGGAGCAATGATGTTTACACTTGAAGCTCAGAGGAAATGTGCATGCTACAGTGTGTCAAAATGCAAGTGCCCAACTAAAACTTCCGTAGCCCATGTACTACTGTTGTCCTCAACAACCATAAGCATTGGGCTGACACCCAAATTTGACTTCTCAGAGGCAACTAAGATGATCCAGATGTCTATGAGTCACACGCCAAAGTTTGCAGTGAACACAAACAGTAAGTGAAATAAGAACATGTGAATAAGTGTGTATGTGGTCGTGGCACAATAAGTGCTGCACTCACATGGAAAGGAAAACATTATTCTGTGCTGCCAACCCCGCCACACCCCGCCGTCCACCCCAACCTCATTCCCTATCTTTTCTAAGGGAGCCGAATGGATCCAGTGAAGAAAATGCGCAAATAACGATACAGTATAGCACTTAATGCCTTAAGGCTACAAATATATGACTGTCATTTGTAGTGTTTAGGAAGACAAGAGACAAAATTTGATATATTTTCACGACTATGAGGGAGGGGTTTGTGTTACTGAAGCAAATATTTCACTCAAGAGAAACTTCATAGGGCCCCCGCGGACTGTTTACACTCATGGATTAGCCATTCATCAAGTGGCTTTCAGGCTTCAGATTGAGAATAAAAAGAGTGGAAGGTGAAAGTGGATGAATGGTTCATACATATTCTGAGTTGATGAATGACTGGGCTTCTGGCAAGCCTCTCTATTATTATATTTGCGGTGTTAGTGATGTAAACAAAGATGAGAGACAACTAACCACCTATTGTGTACAAATAGAGAGTGGGCAGAGATATTTCTACGGTATTTCTAAAATGGACCCAAGAGGGATAGCCAACTGTACGTGATTATTTTTGACTTTGAAAATAACACAATCAATTTATTTTGATGAAGCAAGGGATGGTGGTTACGGTCATCCAAAAATGGTGACCCCAAATACATTAACAGAATACTGCTATGCTACAGTTTTATCAAAACTAGGCAACTGTTCATAATACTAATGAATCACTAATATTTAATACATAAAAATATTAATTGTGCTTTTATTTTATCAAGTTATTTCTATTTCTTAGTTATTAATCAATAGATGTATATATGTTTTGACCATATATTTTTATGCTTTTTTCCTCCGTATACATTAATGTGATCACTCAATTCTTGCCAACAAAAATGAAACATGCCCAACTATTTGCTGTGATTGCAGTTTGTGCTTTTAATGCTTAAGGGTAAATTCATTAACTTCACCACTCACTGTCGACACTCATTTAACACTTAGCTTTGCATCATGTAGTCGACAGAAAATTAGTGCAGAAAGATGTTGAAGACTACAACGTTATTTTATTATTTTGTTGGTGCTCCCCCCATTTCCATGGTGCTCTTAAGACAAAATAATAGCAATACTACCAACGACTTTCTTCAACATTCTTCATAGGGATCGGTGAAAGTGGAGGACTAGTGTATGTTTTCTGCATACAGTGATTATCGCAAGACGGTTTGAAGAATGGCCATTACCTTAATCAAGTGCTTGTTCACCCATTTTGTGAAGGTCTTTTTCTGTACTCGATCTCGTTCATCTGCAAAATACGGAAACCACAATTAAACATCAGAATATGGCATTTCCGGTGTATTAATGTAAATTTCCTGTAGAGCTGCAAGATGGAAAAACAATTCTGTAGGGCCATTGTGTCCCTTGAAATCTTACAGCTAAATACAATGCATACAGAGCGATAGTAGCGGTTAATACCTTAAATGTGTTCATATGGATAAAGTGAACAAAAAGGTGTGGTTGCTAAGTTAGTAGGTGCGTTTCATTTCGGGACAAACATAATGTAGGTGTAAAACACCATTGTATGACTGCATCTGAGTCAGAATGCATCAGTGTACATGTATTAAAGGTAGATTTGCCCCATTGTCTCAAAGAGCTTGTATCTACAAGGAAATGTCCCAATCCGTCTCAAACGTTAGCATACTGTCTCTATATATGACGAGACACGGCACAGAGTGCCTAGTGCAGCAAGAACTTATCCAACAAGACACAGCAAGACCCAGATAGGGAACACACCCATTAATGCAACTACAGTACCTGCATTTACCCACCTCCTGTTGTGTCTCTTTGAGAGAACGGGTGAAAACCACAAGGTGTGTTACAACGACGTGTATTATTGTGTCTACTCTGAACCATTCAAGCTACAAAGGATACTGCTCACTAGAATGTCAAAGTGAAGTGTAAAGCTTGAATTAGGGACAGACTGAGGAATTTCTTCTACTCCATGCAACTTGTGACTCTTCTACACATAATTATTGACTCACACAGCATGTCCCATATTGTACTAGAGTGACCTATGGCCATCAATAAAGTCATTTATCTTATCAGTTTAAAGAGAGTGACATCCACAGCATGGTGACACACCCAGTAACGGGTAAGCAAAGGGTAGAAATACAATCCCTCCAAAGTAGATGCCCAAATGCTACATTAATTTCCTTACAATAATCCTACTAATACATTATAGAACTTGGAAGAGGTGGACACCACTTGAATGGCACTCCTGGGAATTTTTTTTGGACTTGAACTTAATTGAACCACTGTGATCTCTTTCTGTCTGACAACAGGGCAGTTTGCCAACTAGATTTGTGCCACAGACTAACACTAACACTCTTTCCTAAAAAACGCTTTCGACATGACTTTCTCCTTGGCAAATGTGGTCAATGCATTCTTCCCCCACTGTGTTACCTCACACTATTTCCCCTGTTGCATGCTGACATTTGACATCAGTACTGAGTGTGACACAAGAGAAAAGTCAACAGTAGCAACGTCTACAATCTACAAGATTTCACTACTGCATGGCACGAGGTACGCATATATCACATAAGTAACCCACTTTGCATATCATGCTTAGTCTTATTGAATTAAAATGTATGAATCATATTGTCCATAAATATAGTCAAATAATCTTAAAGTATTTGGTTTGGAGATGAAAATTCAACTGGTAAGTGAGCTATAAAGACAAATGGAAGGATGCTGCACAACAAGGTATGACTGACCAATTCCAACTTCTCATACTTGTACCTTTCCTGGTGTCCATAGCCTTCAACATGCCCTGGTAATAGATTTCATCTGAGGGCATCCTCTCTCTGCCCATGCTGTCAGATGAAAAATTCCTGTACCGTTGATGTGAAGAGGCCATTTTCTCTCAAGTCTGCTTCACACAAGTAATATGCCTAACTTCAAAATACCATTGGCGATGAGTTGCCAATATGATCTTGATCTTGGCTCTATCTGTCCTTTGCTTTGTCCCAGCAGTCTTGTGGCACTGGTTCTCTCACTACTTGAAAAATCCACCAATTTCTCCTCTTGCTTCTGAACCTCCCCACTCCCTGACTGGGTTCAGTTTTCCCCTTCTTTATCCTCCTTGTGTGTTTTTCCTATCCCTTTTCTCCGCTCACCCAGTCTCTTTCATAGTAAATGGTGCCTGTGGGCTATAAAGTCCAGGCCTGTCTTCCTATGTGTCGTTCCGAGTGTGTATTTAGTGGAGGACATTGTGGGTAGGGCTCGAAACACACCCTAAGCCAGAAGAGGAGGGAGGCGGGAGAAGTGTGGTAACAAGCGTGTACTATCACTTAATCATCCCATTTGTGAAAAATATCACACACACCCTCTTGCTAAGTCAGAAAGCACAATGCTGCATATTTGTACACAGATAACCCCTGGTATTCACAGGCAATAAGGACCAAGCCATGACCCGAATAATTGACTCCTTAAAATGAGTTTGTAATTATATATAGATGCCACAAGATGTCAGCAAAGCAGTAAAGACAAAGACCATCAAGTATCAACACTATGCATGTAGCATATGCCCAATCATAAAAGCATGTTACAAACATTTTTTTTCTCCAAGAATGTGTTCTATGCAAGCCCACTAGTTGAAACAGGGCATTCTGATAAATATTGCGTTTGTGGAATAATTGTTAATTCACTCTTTTTTAGCCATCTCTGGTCAGCCGTGATTGGTCGTTGTGAGCAGTTGTGATGTCATTTTCAGTTGGCAGAGATAAGACTAAAATGAGTGCATTTTGCTGCTTAACTTATATCCCACGAACGCAAAATTAATCAGAATGCCGTGTTTCAACTAGTGGGCCTGCTGGGAACATATTATTGAAAAAAATATGTTTGGGTTGACTTCCACTTTAAATGATTCAACACATATAAACCACCTTCGCACACGGTTCATCAATGGTATTAACAGAGCTGGGCATTTTACTAAAAATTGAGCATCCGTTATTCGTCATCCGTCTGCAGCGTGGGTAACCTTCCGTTGTCCGTCATTCGCCTTTTTTTCCGGGGTGAAAAAATAGTTCCCGTCTCTAAAATTTGAGGCGGACCTACCTATAGACGGGTACTATTTTTCCCCGACGGGAAAAAAGGCGAATGACTAACGACAGAAGGGTACCCACGCTACAGACGAATGATAAATAACGGACGTCCAATTTTTAGGAAAATACCCAGCCCTGTTGTTTAATACCAGAAAATTGCACCATCAGAATTAGGAAAAGTCAAGAGGCCAGGAGCATCTTCTATCTATATACGCAGAGTAATAACACATCAGTGTTTAAAAACAGTCAAAATGACTGCTCTCGTAGTCCTAGTGTTACTGGCTACATTGGTAGGGAAGCAGAAGCACACTTTCAGTTTCGCTTTTGATTGTGCACAAGTCACACTCATGGACTGATATTGAACTGAAGTGACTTATCACATTTCTACCCAAAAAGAACACAGTAAGTCATTCACTGCCTAAAACACACACACCCACACACAATCTAATCCCGCTTTCAGCGTATTAAACATTACTTTTGTCGAACATTTCTCAGAAATGTGGTGATAAGTGTTGAGGTAGGAAGGGTTCTACGAGAAAGCCTGGGAGGCCAATGGAGACACAATCGTTCATTCATTCATTCATTATCCATACCGCTTATCCTCACAAGGGTCGCGGGCGTGCTGGAGCCTATCCCAGCTGTCTTTGGGCAGTAGGCGGGGGACACCCTGAATTGGTTGCCAGCCAATCGCAGGGCACACAGATACAAACATCCGCACTCACAATCACACCTAGGGGCAATTTAGACAGTCCAATCAACTTACCATGCATGTTTTTGTAATGTGGGAGGAAACCGGAGTACCCGGAGAAAACCCACACAGGCACGGGGAGAACATGCAAACTCCACACAGGGAGGCCGGAGCCAGGATCGAACCCACGACCTCTGAACTGTGAGGCGGACGTGCTAACCAGTCGACCACCGTGCCGCCGGAGACACAATCGTTCCATTTTAAAAGAGCAATACCCTTGTCACTCAATCAAATTGAATTTTGCCTGGTCTTTTCACTTGAAATAATACGATTGACTTGCTGTGGCCAACAGCTTTAAGAGGTGATCAGCAAAACAGCCAACAGCTTAAAGAGGTGATCAGCAAAACAGCTCAGACTAATTACCCATTTCCTGTGTTGTGGACTTTAATTCCAAACACGTCTTTATTATTTCCTGTGAACCATTGGTTTTGCCTTGGAGGTGCAGTGACACACCAGTGATTAGTGGGAAAAAGAATGCAGAGAATTTGCTTTATTGTACTGTACTACTATAAAGAACAAAGACTTATGATGACTAGGGATGGGTGAGTACCGAGACTAGGCATTGGTCCTCGCGAAGGATACTGATACCTGCCACCGATACTTAATCAAATAGTTTTCCTTGCCAGTACTTGGTGCGACAATGCGGCCGTTGGACATAGCGGTGAATCAACATGTTCGTCAGAAAGACAGAAAGTTCTCTGTTTACAATTATTTGTCATTGCGTTCATTGAAATTGTATGTATTATAAGTACTTGTGGTATTTGTATTGATGAGTACTCGAGTGAATACTCGAACTGGTATTGTTCTGAAAAAAGTGCTATCGAACATCCCTATCAATGACTTTTGAGTTGTTTTATGAATATAACAGTTCTCTATATACAGTAGTTATGACAGCTAGACTGGAAGGCAGGGTGTTTTCTCCTGCTGTTTAATCCCATTTGTTTAATTTTTTTAGCAGTGAGCTGACTTTATATAAAGATGTATCACACTTCCCCACCTTTTCTGACATCAGCCTCTGAGACAACCAAAGCCATTTTTCAAAGGTGCAAAGTATTAAACCCAACCTGTACGAACATGAAGGCGCTGCATTTGTCAGTGTGAGTCTGCTTGGGTGGGGCTGTGTTAGCTCATTTTGAGCTACGTTTTTAAGATCAAGAGACACACCCTTGTAGTTCCATTGAATGTCTAGGCAAGCTTAGGAATTCAGGAGTGGTGCATGGGTGGGCAATTTGGAGCCCAAAAAAGGAAAAATGATCATGATTTACTTTTCATACGGATTTAAGAGTCATATAGCATTGCGTCTGACATTGCTTATGTGGTTATACCATGTTTAAATGAATGGGATCACCATGAAACATGATGATTACCTTCCTGATCACACATTACAAACAGGACACACCTTTCTGTTTGACCTAATATGTAACTACAACAATTTTGTAAATAGAAACTTTTAATGACAACTATTTTTTTTTTTTACAGGGAATGGGCATGTATGATGAATTGTTCATTAGGAATTAGGTAGATTGTGTAGAATTACTGATTGTGTCTTGAAGCAACCGAGGCAAGATTTTGTCAGTTACTTGGTTAAAATCAGCAGAAGCGCCATTTATTCTCAATTAGTCATGCTGAACGTAATGATTAATGAATAAACTCTCCAAAATACTGTTTTGAAAGTGTGGCAAATTATAGTGTTTATAGCAAAGTATTGTATTTGTGTAAAAGGTTTCTGGTGCACACCAGTACTCATTTTGCTGGACATGAGAATGGGAACAAAATAATGCTTGGATTTTGAGAGGATATTCAACTAAATGCTTGTGAGAAGACGTTGACTACAGAGCTCCAAGTTGGCTTTGACAGTGGAGTTTCGTCTTTGAGCTTCTCACATCAGGGGTCGTTCCCAGCAAGTCATGTTCCAATGGCTCAGGTTTTACTTCCTGGCACAACCCTCCCATTTATCTGGGCTTGGACCAGCATTGGTCCTCTCTAGTGAAATTGGACCTATTGAAGCTGCATGAAAAGAAACCATACACGGTATACCTCGATACTACCAAGGTTCCATCAGTGGAGCATACAGTAAAAAGTAGAGCTACTCTACCAAATCGCAGCCGACAAAGATACAGCAACTGTGGAACACTGTCGTCATGACCTCTTTCCTCCACAAAGGAGACGTATCATTAAGGTCTCAAAATGCCTTCTACTCGACTCCCTCGTCCTGCTTCATTAAAACCAGATGGAACACCCCGATCTTATACAAGCAGTCAGAGCTTGGGGAAATTTTAAGAACGATATAGGGTTTTTGCTACATCACAAATTATATCGCATGACAATTTATTTTATGACTTACATGCATTTTATTATTTATTTGACTATATGTTGACCTCCACAAACATTTTACTCTATAGACTGTAGGATCAATACTGGTCTCCTGATTTGTTTTCATCAATGGAATTGATCCAAACAACATCCTTCAGTTCAGTCCAATTTGAATTAGTTCAGGTTTTCAAATAAAAAATGATTTACCTCAGTAGTATGTGACTCCCATGACAAATAGTGCTCTTTTTAACAGTTGCTGTTGTTGGCCTGAATGCGACTATGTTTTCTACACACAGTCCACAGATGAGGACACTGTCATTTAATCATGCCATTTGAATTTGGACTTGTAAAGTTATAGAAAACACACCAGTGGTTTTTCACTGAAGTCTGGTTGCTGGCCATGGCTGCATAGCATGTTAAGTAGAGGTTGGCCACACTGAGCATCTTGTTGAATTTATCATCTTAGCTGTTTGAAATTACTATTAAGGTTTAAATGTATGTGTGCTCAAACGAACACCAATAACCAATGCACCGATTAAAAAGAAATCAACCTGTATTTTCTTTCAACAATATGTTCCCAGCAGGCCCACTAGTTGAAACACAGCATTCTGATTAATAATGCAGTTGCGATGTCATTTTCAGTCGACAGAAGTGATAAAATGGCCACCCCCGGAGAGGGCTAAAAATGGGAAATTAACTCTTATTCCACAAACGCAATATTTATCAGAATGCCTTGTTTCCATAGAACATATTCCTGAAAAAAATATGTTTGGGTTGACTTCCCTTTAAGGATATTCCAAAGCTATGTAGCAATAAATATACATTGCATTCTTGCTACCATTATGGGAAACATAACCTATATTTACAGTAGGTCGATGTTGATTCCTGAACAAATTACATGGACAAAAGAAGGCAAATTTTAGGATGGATGGCGTATGTTAATGCTGAACCCATTTGAAGTTTTCCGAAAAGATTCTTTGTGAGGGCTGCAGAACACTGGCGTCGATTTATGTTACATCTATTACTAGGCTCATATTTCTTCCATAACGGCAAGTCTTCACTGGTCCATTCAGGTGAGAGCGTACATAATATTGCATTATCTGGCCCACCACACCTTAGCCATAGAAAAGGAATGTTGATAAAAGTAGGAGTGACCTAAACACACCCTAAGGGTTACATTACAGAGTTATCTTTCTAAGAAGGGGAGGAGAATTTTGGAAAAAGAAAGGCAGGACCAGATAGCTAGCACATCAATCACATTACATACCAGATGGTAACCCTGCAGTCCTCTGCATAACACGCCTTTTGATCGTAAAACAAGCATCAGTTTGGTAAACAGTTCTAGTGATGGAAATAACTCCACAACTTTAGTCATATTCTCTCAAAACTTCCTTCCTTCCTTCCTTGTCCATGTGCCCCTCATCTAAAATGTAATTTTGACAAAGCCGAGGTTCTCCATTATCAGTGGCCCATTTGGCTCAGGGCCACAACGTGACACATTGCATAAATAAGTACAATGAAATTAATACCTGCTTGCTTTTCACATATCAAATATTTTGAGTTAATTCCACTTAAATTGATCAATCATCATTGATTTTTTTTAACCACGCTGCACACATTTTCTTGCACATCAGGTTAAATCCTTCAATAGAGAGAAAGAAAAATGTCAAATATTAAATATTTAGTTGGATTTTATACTATATTTATAATATATAAAGCCAGTGCTGGTTCTGGCAGAGCCTCCCCAACATGGCTCAGGCCACCACCCAAAAAGGCTTCATGTACGACCGTGCAAATTGCTTTTCTCCTTTTTATAATTCAAAATGACCGCTTTTAAAAATGGTTATCAAAACGACAACACTAGTGGTGGCTTCTGTCTTGGACTGCATTGCAAATATAATTACATTTTTCTTAAATATGAATACATTATTGTCATAATGGCCTATACAATGAACCTGCAGAGTACATACATATATTTAAGTATATCTGCATCAATCCAGTTAAATCAAATATGCAAGTTGTTTTACCAAATCCACCTATTTGCTGACACTGGACCATTATCTTCCACTTCACACTCCACCCTGATGGCAGACATCTGATTGAGATGCCCAAATTCAGTGTAACTAGCCATCTGAAAAACGTATCAACTCAACAAGCCTCTGGATTAGACACAACAGCTGAGTTTTAAAATAGCTCAGCTCTGAGCTGTAGAGGCCTGGAAAGCCACCAAGCGTCACAGTGGCCATCAGGCCAGTCGTTAAAACTGATCTATTTAGCTTGGATAGACATGCAACCGGGTGGTGTACAGAGCTGAGGGTGGTGTGCTTGTACTGGCTTTAAAACAGCATTGAGTGTCTCCCTCTGCAGGTCAGAGCATCAAATATCTCTTCATCAAGCCTGAAAGTAAATAAGAGTATCTAATGTTTCCATCCGATTTGAATTGAAGTTGAGGAAGTTTTTTGAAGGAATTTAAAGTCTATATTAGCAGTAGTTTTTCCTCACTCAGTTCCCACTTTTTGTATTACCCAACTTCTGTAAGACAAGTACAAATAGTCTTGCTGACATTTCCTCTTTTTAAATGGTATTTTTGGACATTTCTTTAACTAATGTGTTACAACTACCAAACTTGTATCCAATGAAACTGCACCAGCATTAGGCTGTCAAAAAGATTTGTTCTTCTAAAAGACTTCTGTTAAACTGCCTTAATCAAGAGGAAAAAAAATATTCCTGAGGGATGTATTTCAAGACTAAATAAATGTAGATAGATATAGCGAATTAATATGGAAATAAAATGTGCCAAAAATATTACTTAGCCGAAATGTGTAATCTGTTGATGAAAAGAAAAGACTACTGCACAACCTTGACCAATAATATGGCATTTCATTGAAAAAGGGGGAACTTGACAAATGTTTCTATGGCGACTGTATACTTGCAGCACCACTTAACAGTACAGCCATGATTGCAAATCATTACCGTATTCTTTGTCACAGATGGTTTCATGTCCGACACGTTTGCCATGAAAAGTAAAATAATACTTTTCAGAAGCAAAAAAAAGTTTACTCCCAGTAAAGAGAAATATATTTTGACCACTAGATGGCGACAGTACAGCAACAACCAACCAACTTCATTCAGTTGTTTCCTCATCCTTAAATTATTACCATTACATTCATGATGAGATATATTATTCATTGTATGATTACATTGCAGCATTTCCTTTCTCTGCGACATATCTTGTTTGGACTGGATTACTCATGTTGAAACTGTTGTCCCACCAATGCTGTCCACTTGTTGTAGTTTGTCCGATAGACAGAACATCATCAGAAGAATTGTAATCGTATTGGGATGTATAACCAGCAAGCTGCACAACTCTCATTTATGGAATTAATGTTACATTAATCACCGCATGTTCTGTCCAAGTTCTGTTCCTGTCATGAGTAATAATCACAAATAGTATAGTAGAGCCTGATTTACTAAGATCCCGAATAGAGGGCGCTATATTTTGCATTCACTCTAACAGATTGTGCACACTATTAGTGGGAGTGTTGCGCATGATTTACTTAGCAACAGGTGAAAAAGTAGTGAAGACTGAAGTGTTTACAAGAGAGCTTATGCACTTTAGGTAGATCTGATGACTCTCACCATGGAACATTTGTGAGGGCACCACAAGCACAAAATGAAGTTCAAAGTAATATTACTGAGTTAGAGAAAAATAAACTGGTCCCTGCGATAGTTTTGGAGAAGGCCGCAAGTGCATAAATGCCATGTTTCGCTTGATTTAACTCACCTCGAGTGCAGTGCAATTGTATGTATGTGCCCACCCTGCTTTACATTGCATTTAAAACTTGGAAAGCAGACCTGGAAAACTGCTTTGGGAGAGGCCAGCACCAGTTGTCCCAGTGAGCTGATATGAGCCACTTGACGGACGGAATACGTCATAGGTTATATTGTGTGACTCTTTGTGACTGGCTCCAAGTCAGTCCTTAGATCATTTTTGCATGGATAAGCCTTTTGTAAATCAGGTCCTATGTCACAAGTCAACTTTACGATGACAATTTATGATGGGGCACAGTTGAGAAACTCCAAGGTCATACTTGAACGGGAAAGTCATCTAAATATGCTGAGTTCATGTCTCACAAGACAGTGACTGCTGAACTATGGCTGTAAAGGACTGTCTAAGCTCATGTTTCTCACGATCACCTTCAATGAATTAGCAAACGTGGCAAATGCGTTCTTCCGAGCACTATCATGACTGTGATATAACCACATTTTTACAAAGCCAGGCAACAAAAGAGCATTTTGATGGAAATTCCCAGTATGCTGAAAATAGATAAAGGTTTGTTTGCCATGCGTCTGATTTTTGTAGAACAACACAAAACGTAATGATGCTAAATAAAATGAAATATGACTAATTCAAAACTCTACTGACTACTTTAAAACAAGTCATGCAGGGGGTGGTATTATAAAAATTCCTCTGAATAACTCAATGACTTCCATATGATCAGTCTTGCTGACATGGAGGGGAGTCAAAATTGGGGCTCTGTAAAATAACAAATTGCTCACTTGAGACAATGGACTGCGGCACAACTTCCAAAGGTGCAATGCAAATGTTATTTACTTTGGTGTATATCAGCTGTGTTCTGGACTGTAACTACTGATTTGCTCAAAAGTCAAAAAATTGACCATTTCATTTAAATGACTGCCTGTACATACAGATGTGATGTCACTGTGTATTCTATGGAACATGTTTTAGTACTCTAAAAGGGTGTGGGGGCTGGTTTCACAAGTGGTATAACCAACTCCTCAACATTTTACCATATGTGTTACGTTCTTCCCAGCCTGGCCCTGCCCAACTTGGCACCTTAGGTAAGATTTTATTTGGCGCTTCCCTTCATTTACCATTTACATATGCTTACGAAAGAAATCGAAGAGCAATGTGAATTTATATATCACCCAATTTAAAAATAAAAGACAGTTAAAAATAATTTAGTAATTCTAATTTCAAATATAAAAAGTGAAAAAATAATAGTTGATACACGTGTAGCCTACTATGCATCCATGTATAATAATGTACAATGTATTTTTGTTTGATATTGGTATTAGTAGAGTAAGTTGGGCCAATGGAGACACTGAACACTGACTGATTAGGTTTAATCGCTACATATCATCAATACAGCAATAGCTACGGCCCCCAAAATGCTGCGAAACTGCAAAAATATAAAACTGGCTACATACTAATTGCTCAGAAGCAAGTCATCAATTTAACCTTACATGGTGGTACATAACTGGAGGATGGGGACTTGGTGTTAGTCTCAGAGATGGGAGTAAGTCACGATATGCGTGTTGCAAGTGACTTAGTTCATGTTTGAACAGATTCTGGTGAGCTAAACTGTGAAGTTAGCGTATCTGATCTGCTAGCTAGACACACCACAGTCCATTAATCGGTGGACAGAGGATTGTCATTTCAGAAAAAAAATTGGAATGGAATGAGGCAGAACCCAAGACACACCTTTTCTCATGGGCTCCTTTGTTTACAGTGTCACATTCCACTCTGTTAAATTATTCAGTGGGTTACACCGTGTCGCTCTGATCGGATATCACTATATTTACACAGCTGACGGAAATATTGCCATCATACATACACACCCAAATTGTACTACGATGAGCTAAATTGTACCAAACTGAACAACTCCTGTGGTACTTATTCATCTGTGTGCACACACTCGCTGCTCCAGCGGACAGCAGAGGCCGCTCTGTTCACTCCCTTTTACGTGGCGTCGGTCCACCTTGGTCACGGAAGAATGTTAATGTCCATGTTCTCACATTCACATGCACAACACAACACAGCACACTGGCTTGAAGTAGTGCTGAGGATGAGGAAACAAAATCCCAAAGGTTTGGTATTACTCGCTCATAACTGCAATAAAAGATAGTTTACATAAGAGGCAGAGCTGTCACCATGCAGAATGAATCCCTGTAAAAGAGAGAACACTGTATTGGGTACCATGCCCATCCATCTGTGTGACTACTGTATACACATATATATATATATATACACATATATACATATACATCCAACCATTATCTATACCGCTTATCCTCACAAGGGTCGCGGGCGTGCAGTGAATCAATCAACTGTATGTTGTCGTATGTGGGAGTTTAGTCTTTTTGTTATTTACAGTCACCTTTCTACTATTTTAACTGCAGGTAGTTATTTTGAAAATAATTTTAATGCCGCTGCATGTTTCTCAGACACAGGCAGACAGACAGCTTTATAGTGGTGAGCAAACGTGACAAAACCGGTTTGGGAGGCACGGTTGTTGGAAAGCTGTCATCTGCAACCCTGCTGTAAAACGGCGGGCCACTCTGTGTTCTGTTGGGATCCTACCAGTGTCACACATGCCTCTGCAACACGAAACCAATCAAGTCAGCTCCCCATTATCACAATGACAGATCATTATTTGCAACTGCAATTAACAGCAGACATGAGCATTAGATCTTACAGGCACAATATGACATTCTGAAATTGATTAGGTGTCAGAAAGGAATCTAACAAAAAAACAAAATAAATTGTCCTTCAGAAATTTCATATATAGTATACTGAATCAAATGTTCAGCAATTTAGAAGAAAAAAAATGTAATGCTTTTGCATTTAAACAATTTATTTTGAGTCATTTTACTGCAACTTGCATCTGCAACTGTTTGTCTTTTCTCAATCTTCAAAATACAATGACAGTCACTAAGTGTACCAAGCTAGGACTGAAGAGGCTTGCAGGCATTTCTTGGAACAGAGCGGATTAGGGTACCCCTGGTTCGTGGTGACAGGTGGGGCCTTCATGGTTGGGGGAGGGGGTCAAAGAACAGTGTGATGACATGGGTGTGGCACTTTTTTTTAAGGTGCAAGAATCCCTGCTGTTTTCTCCACGCTGAAAACGCCCACGGAAAAACATTACTTTTCCTCCTATTTATTCAGCTGTCTCAAGATCTTGGTGACAAATGGCACACGTGCCCAACCCTTCTCTGTCAATGTATTCTGAACAGTAATGACCTAAATCTAGGTTTAGTTGTTATCTCTATTGAACCACATTCACGTCTATTTCAGTTGCAGCTGTTGCAGTTTTTTTCTGACACACCATTGAGACTTGTAATATCGACCATATGATGGGTTGGCCATTTTCTTCCCATTTTCTTCCTGTGTGACATTCCGGCGAACGGAGTCAGAGAAAACACAACATTGAACCGTGATAACCCTGCATGACAACACCCTAATAACGTAAGGTATATTATTAAACAAAGTGAAGTGGATCGGTTTATCTGGTTCACGTAATGGGTTGCACACACCTCTAGTTCCTCATGTTATCTTCACCATAATAAAAAAAGATGAGATAAGAGATGAGACGAAGCTTGTTTGAATAACTTAATGAAGGCAAACGCTGTCTGTCTGTCCAGCATATCGCAATAAACTAAATGATTTGGAATAATGTACATACTTTTAAAGTTGCCCATACTTGTTTTTGTTGGCAACAAACAGTTCCTAAAAGTAGCAAGGAGAGCAGGTTAGGCTGGTGGGCGGCGGCTTTGGCCCAGTGCCCTCCATTGCCACACTATCAAATGAAATAAAGCAGAAGGGCAGCCAATCTTAATTCAACCCGTTAAATGTGACATGGAATGCGTGAGGCAGTAGCTGCCAGTTGCTGTTAGTGCAATGTGAACACGCATATACTGTACGCACGGTATGGAGAGTATCTCGTGGAGTGTGTTCGTGTTAATATGTGAGGGAGGACCGGGATCACAAGACTTCCACTTTGTGTTTGCCAAACAAATTCTGACAGCTCCTAACTCGACAAACAGTCAAAACAGAGAGACAAGACTAGACACATAGACACCACAGCAACCCCAATCTGGTAACCTACCAGGTATGATCTTCATCTAAGAGACGATACAGAGGAGAACGGGAAGACGAGGACGGTGAACACGAGAACTGAATAAGACTGAGGAGGGGATGAACAGGACAGGAGAGGCTGCTGTTTGTTTGCTCTGAACTGCCTTGTTTCTTCTCCCTTGTGTTGAATTTTGACAGGCTGCGCCTGCTGCTTGGATCCGTCAGCCTGCTCTTCTGTGGCCAGGGGAGGAGGGACGACCCCAAGCCTGGGGAAAAGGGCAGGGGCGAGGGGCTAAGAGGGCTGGATGTTCAGGCAGAAAGGGTTGGGGCTGACTGGGGGCTATTAATATCCAACACAGCCAGATGATCGCATAGTGTCACAGTTAGAAACTGATGGAAGCACTCTGGCGGGACATTTGGCAAATCCGCCCTTGGAGACGCAATCAGATGGCTCGTCATCACGTACTTCCAACGATGATAAAAGACATTAATCCCATGAAAACACAGCTGGACAACCATCTGAACCTAGCTAGCTCTATTTACGGGCAGACACGCACAGGGTGCCTCATGTGTCGATGTGAATTTGTGAGCAGTTGCAGTGCCAACATTTTGGCAACAAAAACAAATGTACCAATACAAAAGGATTGTGTTCCCAGGTACGAACAGAAATTGTCATTTCAAATCACAAATGAATAACTCGGGTTACCAATTACAATTTAAACTCATGGTTTTCACCGCAAAATAGTTCAGCATCCACAGCGCATCTGGTGTCCTTCTGGGATAACAGCAATGCACACACAATCTCTAAATATAGTTTGCTTTGTTAAATGGACAAGACATGATGAATTACAGGGTTGTCAACGCGTCTCATTTCTCTGCAATGTTAAGAGCAATTCAACCCAGTGATTTGGGAGCAGACTTGAAATGGAGTTACTTTGCATGATGTCCATTGTGAAAACACCTACATGGAGAAACTATGTGGGGGCTTTACAAGGAAATGTGGGAAATGTATTTCATGATCCTCCCTGTTCGCCTCATGCACATAGCATTCACGGTAAAACACAGAACTGTAGTAATGTATTTTAAGCATGTGTCCATATGGAAATATGTTTCCATCGACACCCAATGTCAAAGGGTAAAGAGACAAGCATACCAAGGAGGATTTCATCCAACAGAATAATGAGAATGTCTTTATCTCAATCAATCAATCTTCATGTAAAAGAAAAAGTCTCATTTAGACATGCATACAACTAAAGTAGCCTTTGACGTTACCCTGGGACATGACTAATGTCATAAGTATTTTTCACTGAACCCACAATTATTTCCACATGTTATTGATTTGCATTCCCTGGGTTTAGCTGATACTGACGTAACAGTTCTATTGCTGCAGCATCTTGCTTTGCTCAGGGGCACCTCAGCAACAGACAGGAAGCAGAAGAGACCTTTAATTTTTTTCGTCTGCAATGGGACTCAAATGGTAACCCAGCAGTTCCAGATGAGCTACAGATGAGTTACTGTAGCCCTGAAAGAACACATTTTTGTACATCTGTAGATTTTTTTTATAGCTAATGCATTACATTAGAGCAACGGGGATCATCGACCTGAGAGCTACAGTGGTACCTGAATTCACAAACACAACACCACGTCCGATGACCCCTGCATTAGAGTAACCACCATATCTATATACACACATAGCGATACATTTATAGTCTATAATTGTTCTTGCCCATTAGATTTTGTCATCTAAGCATTCTGGATCCCTTAAAAAATGCAGAATAAATAAAAATGGCAAAATTGCTATTATTATTTATTTTTATTACTATTGTGTTTAAATCATGTTACTGTAGTGTCAAACATACATTTCCCAGACAAATAATCAATAAACTAGCACGTCCGCCTCACAGTTCAGAGGTCGTGGGTTCGATCCCAGCTCCGGCCTCCCTGTGTGGAGTTTGCATGTTCTCCCCGTGCCTCCGTGGGTTTCCTCCGGGTACTCCGGTTTCCTCCCACATTCCAAAAACATGCATGGTAAGTTGATTAGACTCTCTAAATTGCCCCTAGGTGTGATTGTGAGTGCGGATGTTTGTCTCTGTGTGCCCTGCGATTGGCTGGCAACCAGTTCAGGGTGTCCCCCGCCTACTGCCCGAAGACAGCTGGGATAGGCTCCAGCACGCCCCGCGACCCTTGTGAGGATAAGCGGTATAGATGATGGATGGATAATCAATAAACTAATAAAACAAAAACAGTTTGAAATTACGGAGCCTGCCAGGAGACTGGGATATTTAAGATTGCGTTATAACGCAATACTTTGCAATATAATGCAATAAATATTGCGAAATGTCGTACTAGCATTGCGTTATATAAACATGAATGACGGTTTGGAGAGATTTTTACGCTCTAGAGATGTCCCAGACAAGGACATACTTTGTATGCAACGGGATAGGTATGTATGGGCCTCATGCGGCGTAGGAATAAGGTGGGTAGCAATTTTGTTATGTTAACTACGATAACTGTTTACATTTAGTACATACCTTTTCCCTTTGCATGCAAAATATGTTCTTGTCTGGAACATCCCTAGAGCGTAAAAATTTCTCCAAACTGTCATTCATGCTTATGCCAGTGCCGCCGTACACTTAAACCTACGACCCTGAAGTGGAAGTCTTTCGTTCTCCTCCTAAAATAACATTGCAACAATTATTTTATTGCGAAATGAAGCAATAAAAATGGAAAAATTTATTGCGTTATAACGCATATGTTTTGCAATAAAACACAACAGAAATGCGTCATAACGCAATACTTTTCGGAAATTTCCCAATAATCATTGCATTATATTGCAAAATATTGTGTTATAACACAATCTCAAATATTGACGTGATGCCCCGTGGGGGGCTCCGTATGAAATAACTTCACTTTCAAAATATTTTTTAATGATTACACTGCTTAAAAGCAAATTTTAATTATATGCTAAATTTGCTATATTATTATTATGAAAACCTGATGTGCTTGAGGAAAAAACTATTCAGTTTTTACGATTCAGAATCAATGTAAATAAAAAGTAATAAGTAAACGTTTACGTTTTAATCACATCTGTGATTAAATGTGTAAAAAATTGTTGACCCATGTTTTCATTTCAGTGGTCATCAGCGTATCAACCATTGGCATCTTTGCAAACTGTACATTATATGCCCTAGTACGTGTTCCTGCATTTTCTGTGACTCGTACATTACCACAATGAAAGGCACTGAGCTGCAATTTGTTGTAATTGTTCATTGAAGCGGTTACACAAGTATGCATTGGGCAATAGTTCAGTTGAGAACAAGGAGGACATCAGTAGCACGTCCGTGTTGTCTTCAAGTCCAATTGTCACTTGTGCCATGCGTGGGCAGAGTTGAAACACTTTCTCAAAGCATGTCTGCTAGATTCCAATGTGGAATGTGCACAGTGTTAGCGCAACACTCACCATTCAGTGGAAGTTCTCTACACAGCTACAAACAGAACATTATACCCTCTCACACTTTTGATAATACATCAATGGCACATAACACAAAAGTAATTTTGTGTAAAGAAAAGTAAATTATACTGCAGCAAAGTGCACATGCATCCGGTATTATTGTTATCCGCAGGCAGGTAAGTATGTAAAAAACGAACCACAAATAATCACAGTACTAAAAATAGCTTCAATGACAACCTGTGTATAACACTCAGCTAAGGTCAAATCAGAAGGACACTGCTAGCCGAGCACCGCCTGTCTAAACTTGTTGACATTAGCAGTCAAAGACAACAATGGTTGTGAATGGACAGCAGATGTCAGCAGTGGAACACCAAAAACTGACACTTAGACTTAACTGATTGAAACTTTTGAGCCTTATCTCACCTCTTCACATGTAAAACTGTCAACTACCAAAACCACAAAGATAAAGTATTTTAAATAGATTCATCAAAGTAAGAAGAGTCTCTGAACTATGTTGGATTAGGAGGCATTGTTCAGTTTATGACGAATTGCATGCATTGTGATACTTTGCTTTGAGTTGATACCTTTTCTCCACAGATTGAATTATGTCTGCTAATTAGATCCAGATCTTGTGTCACGTGTTGAACCAAACAAATACAACTGGAGAGCTATGAGCAAGCTGCTCCCTCACTCTATTACTCACACCCACACCAGACAACGCCCATGTCAAGCACTGTGTGCACCCTTAGAGGGCTCTACACTGTCACGTGAGCTGGATTCTTACATGCACTTCACTTTTCATCTCCGTGTAATCTGAGTCACAAGAACACAATTAAGTGTCAATATTCAAGTTTGACCCAGCTGTTAAGCATAAAACCAGTTGGGTAACTATTTTCAGGAATCCGAAAAAAGGAGGCAACCATTCAGAGCTCTTATCACATTGCATGCCTACTTCCAAATTCCTACACATGCTATTGCATAATGGAATGTCATCAAACTTCTCTCTGATAAATAGGCTGACAGGACAACTCAGACACAGCCACAGCACACGTTAGTGTCATGAACATATCTTAACAGCGAGGAAGTATTATTGCCGGTGACAGGATGAGAAAGGCTCCCAAAAGTACCACACCTCCTTCACTTCAATCTGGCCACGGATCACAACTATCTCTACGGGGACCAGGCGAGGCTAAATCTCAGCTGACAGCCCCACCTTGCTTGAGTGACCTCAAGTCTGTATAATCTCATTTGGCAAATATGTAAAAAGTGGCCCCAAAGAGGATGAGTTTCACTCATTTGCAGATCAGCTTGTTATCCTGCAGCAGAACCACAATTAACCACCTAAACTATAAGTATGAATTTCATTTGTGTAATTAATTGCCTGTGGTGCAGAGGGGAAACTCGGGGATTCTTTAGATAGATTCTTAATTTGATTTTTTATACACATTTTTTTTTCAAGCTTTGATTATGTATACTGAAGTGAATCACTTCTATGTGATAATTAACAGTGACTAGAAAACACTCCTGGTATTTCTAACAGTGTAACAGACAATCTATCATTACACACCGATAATTAAATCCCATGCACAGCTGAATGGATTTGTCACAGTATCTATTCATAAAAAGAGACAGCTAATTGGACTTTCTGCTTTGTAATATTCCATATACTAATCCATTTTAAAATAAAAAAAACCCAACAGATTGCACTTTAACTAATCTCAAAGTAATCACTGGAGCATTGTGTTACTTTAAATCCACTAGAAATCAATGTGCAAGACTGAATGCAATGGGGAAAGATACAGGAAGTAGAGTAATTGGTACACAAACCTTCTATGAAGTTCGGCCATGTCTTGTCCTCTGGCTCCTCCAGTGAGTGGTCCCAGTCTGCCTCAGGAGAAGCTCCATGCACCCTGGCACCCGGCGCCCCTGACAGAAGTGCCCTCTCTATGGCAATCTCTTCCAAAACATCCAAGTCCAACTCTTCTTCTTCTTCGGCCTCAGGTTGCACAGCTTGTGGACTTGCCTGCGCCCCAGTTGCCTGAGGACTAACAAGCTGCTTCACCTCAACTATCTCTTCAACCACTACAACTTTCCTCTTCATGTTGCCCTCGTCTGTTTCTGGGCTTGCAGACAAAAGGGTGTCCCCCAGGTGAGATCGGGCACTTGCGGGTGCTGCAGTGGCAGAGGGTGTGTCCTCCTGCAAGTCCCTCTTCTTCTCTTCCTCCTGCTTTAAGGCCTCCGACACAGAGAGCTTATTTGCTGTGCCGCGCTCTGCTGACGGAGTGGCTGAATGTTGTGCAACTATGGGAGGCTCCTCTTGCCTGACAAGGGGGTTGGCCCGTGCCTGAGCTACAGCTGCCTCCGCTGTTACCACTGGCTCTGCTGACGCTAATTCTCTGGCTTTGGGTGCTTCCCTAACAGCGGAGGATGTTTTTGCTTTCGGAACCTCCTGCTTAGTTTTTTCTGCAAAGAGCGGTTCTGGCTCCACCTCCCCTTTGTCTGCTGGGGCCTGAGAGAGCGCAGCTGCCGCCTGTCTGGTTTCCTCACTGCACATTTTTCCAGGAGTCGTTTTTGCAGAAACATTATGTTTTTTCAGTTCAGAGGTCACAACAGGGCTGTCTTTAACCATGTCCCCGGGCAAAGGTGGCCTTTCAGTGGATAGCAGTGTTTCTGCTTCCACACTTATGGTTGAAGCCACTTGAGTCTCAACTAGTTGTTTGCCATTCAAACTTTGCAGCAATGTTCCATGTTTTTTGACAAGTCGGGCATGTTCTTGTAATGGCTCTGCTACTGTTTTCAATTTAACAGCAGTGGTTTCCTCACATATCTCCGAGTCCATGTCAGGCAGAATACATTTAATTTGTGTAACTTCTGCATGAGCCACTGGGGGCAATGTGGCGCTCTGGCCAGATGACAAGGGTGACTTTTCAGAAATAGCCTTTGTTTGTTTAGGGGTTTTCCCCACTGGTGTCACTGCCATTTGTTTAGAGGCATCAATTGCTCGCTCCCTATCGTTATTTAATTTTTGCTCAGGCTTATTTGTCTGTGTAGGATATGGTCCCTTGAGCAGTGTGCTTGTTTCAAGGGCATGGTCTTTGTCATGGGACTTCACATTTTTGTCTTCTACCTTTGTCTCAGGTGTACCCTCACTACCCTTGGCTTTCTCTGCTTGAGATTTCTTTTTCTTTCGCTTGGATTTAGAGCTTCCTGCAACCACCTGTTTGTTTTCAATAGCTAGTTCAGTGGGCACAAAAGTTTGACTGAGCCCAGGAGAAGTGCCTTTTTCCAAAGACACAGAGACTTGTGCAAGGCTTTCACACGCTTCTTCAGGCGCCAATGACTCTTCTTTCTTGACACCATGACTTTGGTTTACCTCAGTTTTCTTCTCTTTTGGTGCAGTTTTGTCTTTCTTTGGTTTTGCCTTCGCATTACTAACCATCACTGTGGAAGGGGTTGGTCTAACTTCAGTTAGTGAGGACTCCACTTGTGTATTCTCACACATTTCTTCAATTTGAGACTTTGCAGGGAGAGTCACTGAAGTCACAGAGTCAATGAGATTCGGAGTATCTTTAATTGTATTTTTTTCTTCTGCATCCGCGGATATCACTGGTTGAGAGCTGGTTGTCTCCTGATTGATGGCTACGTTTGATGTTATTTTAGCCACTTTGTTAATCTGTTTAGTTTCAGCTTGTTTCTTTGAACCAGTATTTTTGGCTGATTCCTTTTTAATAATTTCTCCTTTCAGCTGTTCTTCCACTGCATCTTTATTGGCACATTTCATAACAGGAATATCAGTACTGGTTAGGAGTTTGGATGTTTCCTGAGAAGCTGCTTTACTCATTTTATTCTTCTTTACTTTATTAGCTGCTATTTCAGTTGTGGTGAGTTCAATATTCACCTTCATTTTTTCCTTGACATCACTATTTGTGGCTTTGGTTATGACATGGGGGGCTGGGACAGTTTCTGTCACAAAAGTGCTAGTTCCCTGGGCAGAAGCCTGAGAGGTCAAAGCATTTACCTTATCAGTTGCTGGTACAGCAGTGGCCGCCATGTAAGATTTAACCTGTGCAACAGCCTCCCTGTTGACCGCCTTTTTGATCTCTGTTTCAGGAGGCGCTGAGCCAGATGAATTAGTGTTAATAATTTTATAAGCATTCGCATCTGCAATTTTCAGCTTGTCCGTGTCTGCTTTAGGACTAGAGGGCCCGCGTTTAATTCCTGGAGGTGTAGCATCTGTAGCCACGGCAACAGGAGATATATTAAGCTGTGGGGCTGCTTTGGAGGATCCTGCCATCAGAGAGGGCTTTGTCACATCCTTTTTCCAAGGTGTTTTTGAAGTAGAGAACAAACTCAATTGCTTCTCATTTTGAACTTCAGATACTTCTCTCTCCTGAGATGTCGCCTTCTCATTGCTCACATCAGCCTTCTGATGTGAGCGGTCCATCGACATTGCTTCACCCGGAGAGTTGTTCCCCTTTGTAAACAACAATTGAGTCAGGTCATCCATTTGTTTAGGCCCAGCAGGTTCTGCAGTCGGTGGACGGCCCCTGAATCTGGGGGTCCTGTCAGAGTAGCCCTCTTTTTCTCTGGGGCCCATCATCCGATGGCGGTAGTTTTGACGCTCTGCCTTTGCTTCTTGGCTTTCAGATTCACCGCTAAACCCTGGTTTGGGCACATAAGATGTAGGACCTTCAACAGATTGGACCCTTGCAGCTTGCTGAGCCATGGCCAGAGTGGATGCTGATTTCTTAAATCTTTGCAAGGAGGCAGGAACAATTTCAAGCGGCAGGCGGAGGTAGTCACGCAGGTAAACAATACCCTCATTGGTAAGGTACCAATAGAAATGTCTCCAGGCAAATGTTTCCTTCACAAAGCCTCTAGATTTAAGTGATCCCATAGCACGGATTACTTGTAGGTTGCACACTCCTTGTACCTCAGGATGCTTGGTCTGAGGTCTCTTGTCCTTTTTGGCCACCATGACACCATCTCGAAAGAGAACCTCGTAGATTGCCCTCAGGTCCCGCAGCGGCATAAGCATTCCCGCAACCATTTTGATTTATATCTACACTATCTCAAAGAAGAAGAAAGTAAGACTCAACAGACCACACGTCTTACTGTGAGGAAAAAAAAAATCCACCAGCAAAAGACGTGCTTCAATTCAATTAGAGGTAAATGAAAGAGAAAAAATCTGTGTAATATGCCCCCTTACTTTCTCACACTTGTGTTCTCGTTGATCCTTCGGGTGTTGTAGAAGAAAAAGAATAATCCGTTCAAATGTCATTCAAACAAAATTGAAATTATGTCGTCTCACAGCATAAAGTGTTGCTCCTTCTGCTGGGATGGCAATGACAGAATGGAAGAGAGAGAGTGCATGTGAGTGTGTGGAAGAGAAAAAGAGTGAACACACACTTAGTTGGGCTCCTCCTCCCTTCCCTCTCAATTCCTTCTGGAAAAAAAGACGCATGGAAAAAAGTTCTCAGTCAAGTAAATATAACGGCAACGAAAAGGAAGTGAAGAAAACTATATGCAATAAACCGATTAACAGCAAGAAAGAGCTGAAAAGCCAAATGAATGGAGCAACACGCCAATGAAGTGTGTCTGAGCACATGTTCTGTGGCACTGTGACTTCTATGGAAACGCCCACTCACACACCAAAGTACACACCTCCTGTAATGTCCACACACGCACGCGCGTGCACACACACACACACACACACACACACACCCCCACACACACACTTTTAAACTAACACCGTTGCTGGCTGACACACGCCCTTCGGTGTGTCACACACACCAGCTCAGTGAATGGGCTTTTCTAAACTCAGATACACTTGAAGAAAGCGAGAAGAACCAGATGGCATACATCCATCCCAGCCTGGAGCCACTCGTTATTCATGCATGTAGGTTACCAACAGCAAGGTATCTAGTTTTACAAATTTCCAGATCAGATATCACTCTACATTGAAGGTGTAATTTTCACAATTCTGGAATGAGTGAAATAAAGACTAATGAATTCAGTGTGAACTGTTTATATTTCAATCCTAGCATTTCTGTTCCCGCAAGGATAAAGACAGAAATGATTAACCTAATATTCATTTGTAGTATATTTTAAAGAAGAACTGCATGTGTCTTTCACAGATCATTAAAATGATGCAACCTGGTATTGCACCTCAAAGGTTTATTGCTGGCTAACATTAGAACGGCATACTTCAAATGAGCTGATAACTCTTGCGTCACTATAAAAAGAACTTTGCATTACAGTCAACCTTTTCAGCACTCATAGACATGATATCAGATTCCCTATTCCTATCCCTAGATCACTTCTCCCCCCTGCGCATCTGTCTCCCGTTCGTCTCTCTGTGTCAAGGGGTGACCTCTCATGGCCAGAGTCCAGTTAAAAGCAAAGGTGAACTGTTCACTGTTCAAGGACTACAGAGGAGCACATCAATCTATAGTAGTTATGAACTCAGGAAAAGAACAGACTAGAGAGTAAGATGGCTGTATGAAACACAGTTGCGCAATTTTAGTGGGCGGCTATGAAAAGATACATTCCTCCCGGGTGTTCGAAACCACACACACAGTTACACATCCATCCAGCTAGTGGAAAGCTATTTGTCACCCTTTTTTTGTTCAATTACATTTAGCATGGTAACAGTCAAACGAGCTAGTTGTAAGAGAGTCACATAACCTCTTTGGCTGCAGCAGTGTAGCTGACATTTATAAACTGATGTTATAAGACAGCTGGACCAACAATACTGCCATTTAGCCCGAAGACCAATTGCAACAATAAAATGTGACACTGTTAGCATACAGTCAAATTTTCACTTTTTTTTTAAAATCACACAGCATGTGTTTGAGTAAGGCCAGAAATGAACTATATACTGTAGACAAAAGTAGAATAGAAGCAGGCTTTACATCATCAGGGTTTGGGGCCCATCACAGAGTTAAAAAAAAAAAAAGATCACCGATCCAATTAGAAGATGGAGTTTTTATTATTTAGTATTATTTTTAGTATTTATTTAAAAAACTTATTTCCTGTACAGTTGACTCCCGCCATTCGTGTGGGATAGGGACCAGCCCAGCCCACAAATAGTTTTAATCCGCGTATAACTGATGCCCATTGTAATGGATTGTGGGGGGGGAATGTAAAGCCCCCTAAAATATTTTTAAAAATATAATAACAATTATGACAATTTACAGTCTATATATGGAAAATGGAGGGGAAAAACAGCCCCCGCAAAAAATGTAAAAGAATTAAAAAAACAAATATATTGAAAAAAAAAATATCTGTGAATGTCCGAATCCCTAGCTGACAAACCGCGAGCATGTGGGGCCCGACTGTATATAATGTGGAACTTCAGATTCGTAACTTAATTGGTTCTCATAACAACAGAGGGCAATTCTCATTCGGTGTCTTTCGTTTTTCTGTTAATTAGTCATTCATCGGTTCATTTTGACACCAGGAAACGTGTCTGACGTCACGCTGTCATTTAAAAGATGACTTGCTCTCTTGGGCAATTTGCTACACAATTCTTTGAATCCTTTTTTGACTGCCTCTCCCACACAGTCACCAGGGATTCACTTTTTATTTATTTTTCGTCAGCCTTATAAACAGCAAAAAACAACAACAACAACAAGGATTTGCATATACTAGGGCTGCTCGATTATGAGAAAAATATTTATCACGATTATTTTGGTAATAATTGAAATCACGATTATTCAAACACTTATTTATTGTTTTGCTACAAAACAAGAACAGGTTTAAACACTATAATAAACACTATAATAATTTAAGTTCGTTTTGGACCCAACAACATTTATTAAATGTGCAAATGTATAAATTAAAGTATGGTTTCCTTGTACAAACAAACAAGTTAACTTGCTATGCGCTTATAAATTGCCAAAGTAGTAAACTGCTTGGAGTAAAATGCTAATTTTGACAGAATAACAGACATGCTATTCATCTATACATTTAGACCTTTGTCTGGAGCCTTTTTTGTTTTGTTTTTAAAGTAATATTTACACATAGTACACAAAGTTAAAGTAATTTGCTTCTGATAAATTATAAATGTAATATGCTGATTAAGTCAAACTAATTTAAATGTTGACTGTTACATACTAATACATAATCTATACAATACTTCTAAACTACAGTAGGCCATATATAAACTGTATTACAATATAATGACCACTAATATGTTTGCAAATTGCATTTGAAGGAATTTTAAACAGAATTGAACACAAAAGATTTGACTTCATATTATAGACTACACAAGAAATGTAACTTAAGTCACAATAATAATGTTTAGCATGGTTTCTATTTTTGTGCTAGTAAAAGTAGCGTATATTTGCACAAGATATGTAATTTAAAATAAATCCCTCGTGCCGATTGCGAAGTGGAGTCTGTGCCCTAAACTTTTGGAAGCCTTGTCTGGCCATTAGATTCTGTTATCTTTTGTGTCTCTCCGATGTTGATGGGTGGGGGTTGCTGTATACAGTGTTTCTACGACTGGGATTTACGTTGCAGACGACGCCAAATCTAACTCTGTGTTTTCTTGCTTTGGTGTATCATAACATCATCATAAACCAAACGATGGTTGAATAGATTGGTTGTGTTGCCGGTGGATGCAGCGACAACTTGCACTTTATACGTCTTTGCTCGCCGTCTTCCACGGCAAACCAAAAATATAAGCAAATAAGCAATTTCGACTTGGCTTGCTTGTTTACAAGACGTTCCTGTGGCGGGTCTTGTGCCATTTTTAGGTCTATTACTCAAACGTTGAGTAGGAGCGTGTGCAGTGTGACTGCGTGCTGGCTGTCTAGTTGGCTAGCTAGTTTGGGCGGCGCAGGGGAGTAACTCATGTGCGCATGCCGCAAAACAACTCAAAATTAGTATTAATAATAGTTTTTTTACGATTATGCCAATTTGTAATCGTGGCGTGTAATAATCCAAATCATAAATTCTATTAATTGCATAGCCCTAGCATACATTGCAAAATATCGGCCGATCCTGTCATGCCAATCAGATCGTTATACAGTCTAAAAAGAAGTAGAGGAGACAACTCTTAAACAAGGGCGCTTTTGTTCAAGAATGGCAGTACACAAAGCTAGTCCATCGAAGCATGGTTGGATGAGCTGAGTGTGAAACTACTTCACTGACCTGCACAAAGCCCTGACCTCAATAGCATCAATCACCTTTGAGATGAACTAGAACAGAGATGGCGAGTCAGCAGACTCTGCCTCAAATCCAACAACAGTGATCACTGACCTCACAAATGTAAACCTGAATGAATAATATTGCACAAACAAAGTCCAATAGCTTGGTGGGTGGTGGGTATTAAAGCTCAAACTCCTCATCTTCTTTTTATTTTTTTGTACCCTTAAGTGTAATAGTCAAGTGTTCCGACATTTGTTCATTTTTAGTTTGTGTAGGAATGAGTGGAAATGGGTGGTCTTTTGTTCATACTGAAATGAAGATTGCTTGATACATTTAAGGAGCCTCACATTTAAAATGCCTTTAAACGCAGGACCACACTACAATCCACTCCATACTCAGCAGGAAAGAGGATGGCCCATGCAGGTATGTACCCTACCTTCGGTAAATATGTTTCAAAACATCCCTCGTGATTGCTGGGTTAATAATTCTTTCCTAAACTGGGAGGAGGAGACTACAAACAAAGGGATTCTCATTCTCACCTTGTGCAGGGTGTGTATTTGGCTTTGTGTTTTTCATTGACTAACTTAGAATGATAAAAAAACAAAGTAATGGCTGTAGTTATGTAAAACTACTACACGTACTAAATGCATCCATATTCTAATCCAATTGCAAAAATATGCAAATAATCAGAATTAATATTCCAATAGTAAAATGAAATTCATGCCAAGAGCTCTCTCATGTGAGAACATTTGCATAACCAGACACTGGGGCTCTCAGAGACAAATATCAGAGTTCACAAAGTAGATACTAAACATCCCAGTACATTTCTGCTGTAGGAGTCTTTAAAATATAAGTGTATGCAACAACACATGGGCAACTTGCAGATCAATATTAATAACGCAAAGATTCCTGCTTAATTGCGCGCATCTACAAGAATGTTTTAGACCTCCACAAGTCTTGGAATAGACTTGTCATGACAAAATAATGTTAGCTGGCAACTGGCTGGATTTGTGCAACACAAGTAGCTTCGATTTTGATATCAAAGCCAAGTAAGGTCAGTAAATATCAGCAAACTCCTTTCAAATCCATGACAATAAGATGCAGTGAAACTAAACCATGACCAACAATTCTTATATAATAAGGAAAAAATAGCTATTAATGCCTGTTAATGTTTCAGTTTGGGTCTAGCACCCAAATGCTACTAAGTCTCAGCTCAGCTGATGAAGAGCAGCTCAAAACATAACTGGCGGCTTTTGCCAATATGCCAAATGATTGCAATGCAAGAGTTATCATTTTTCTTTGCATGATAATCCTATTTTGATTGGACCAGCTTGTCACTTGACAGGTTATAGTTAGGAGTTTGACCCCCCACGAGGGACAGCTGTGCCCCTTGACAGAGCTAAGGCATGATAAAGTTCCAACACCTCCACCCCAGGAAGCTTCTAAACTTAGAGAATGTTGAATGAGGAGGCTTGTATGCATATACTCTCACATACACACACACGCACACACCCACACACACACACATATATTTATATATTTATATATTTATATATATATATATATATATATATATATATATATATATATATATATATATATATATATATGTATATGTATATCACATGTATATCACATACACACCCACACAAAACACAATATTTCCGACAACCTTTTATCTTTGGTTGAGTACTCAAAGTCTCTGTAAGGTGAAAATAAATTTGTCTTGTAAATTTGTCAGTAAATAAAGCTCTTGTTTTCTGGTCACAGAAGCTGTGGGCATGTCCGCTGAATGTGTTGAACTCTGTTCAGCAGTCTACTGTCAATGAAATACCAGCAATATATCTAGCATCTTTCTTTAGCCCACACATTTTTGAGCTGCAAAAATACATCTGCTTGAAGACTCCTATGGCTGGAATATATCCCACTAGGTTGCCGCGGAGCTTTCCATTTCCACGACAGGAGGCGTTAGCCACGAGCTAGCTCTTAACCATACGGGGGCTATCGGCCGATGAACAGGCAACGGGGTCATCTGCAGAGTTACCTCCTCTCTTAGTGTTGTGTCGTTGTATGGATCCACATCACGCTTCGAGGAAATTTAAATGTTTAGTAAACGGCAGCACATGTTCATCAGTCTGTGGCTCACACTACACGACAGACATTTCAGCACTTCTTACTATTTATACATCTACAAGGCTTTTCAGTAGCCCGAATACAACAAACACATAAGACTTGAGAATTTAAATAACGAAACTGATCTGTTTTGTAAATTAATAAATGTACTGATAGAAACGGGCCAAGTTCTTTTAACGACGTAACTAGCAATTCTGTCAGATAACAGCTGATGTGAACGACGGCGCTCAAGTTCTTATTTAGTGGCAGAAGCTGTACTCTTGTTGGACTCCAGTGCGTCAATGGACCTTGTTTTAGCCGCACCCCCAAAAAAACATCTGGAAAACTGAAATGGTTAAATACAATTAACACTACCTCCACAACTGAATAATACTGTCTGTATAAAGTTCTCAGTCTTTGCAATGTTTAAAGTGGAAGTCAATGCAAACATATTTTTTTCAAGAATATGTTCTATGCAATCCCACTAGTTGAAACAAGGCATTCTGATAAATATTGCATTTGTGGAATAAGTGTTAATCCACTCGTTTTTAGCCATCTCTGGGGCCAGCCATTTTGTCTTCTGTCGACTGAAAATGTGTTAACTTCCGTCAATATCGATCTGGACCTTTTTCTGAATCACCTTGATAAGTTTACTACCCTGCTCGTTAGGGTTGGACAAGTATGGAAAAATAATCATAATCAAAATTATTTTAATTGAGATCATGTTTAAAACCATTTAAAACCATTATTCATTGATTTCAAAACTTAGTATTTATTGAACTACTGAAACTCAACTTCTCCAAACTATTATCACAGCCTCATGCCCATTCATCCCTGCATGTTAAACACTTTATTTTTTGAGCTCTCTATCGTTTTATATAGTATATCATGTGTAGTTCAAGGCTCTTGCATTTTCATTCTGTTACATTCACACCTTTAATGCCTTGCGTCGTTGTACACATTGAAGCATTACCCTTATCTATTTGTCATATTTATTTTTATATTTTTTTACACAAGCATTTTATTCTATTTTTAGCAAACAGTTGCTAGTCAGGTTCAACGGAAAAAAAAAACACCTCAACAGTACCGTAGGTAATTTTGTAAATACTAACTCACAAATCTGCAGGAGTTCACTATAAAAGTAGCATTGACAGGGGTCTTTTTTTTTTTTTACTAAAACAGTCTTATCCAATGTTATTGTTAATGTGTGAAGAAATGCAATGAGGAGACAATTGTTTTCCCACTTTTTTAAATTTCCATTTTCATCTGCAGGCAAAACAACCTGAAGGTAAAAATAAAGATTCCTTTATTCAATTTACTCTATTACTTGTCCTGTTCAGTGTCAACAGAAAGCCTATTCTACTTAACATACAATTTGAAATACAACAAAGACAAAGATTCAGAGATTGGCTGATCCCTGTGATCTCAGTGTCACTAGGATTCATTTAATTGATAGCGGGAAGGCAACTTTATCTGAATATAATCAAAACTGTTTCACTTAATTCCAACTCATGACACAAAGAAAGAGACATATTGTATGTTGAACCACACAATGGAGGCAAGAGACTACTGTAAAACAGTGGTCTGGTTATAGTTGTGAGGCATAGGAAAATGAAAATGCAATAAAGGTACATGTTAAATAAAGGTTATTTAAACACTTTTCTAGCTGTCTTGTCCCCTCGGTTCAACAGTCTTGCTTCATGAAAATCTGTGTTGGAAAAGCAATGTTCTGCTAAACAGTCTTGATACGAGAAGATCATCCAAGCAATCAGAAATGTGCAGGCATCGCCATAGAGGAGCCTTTTTTTTTGGGTGGGGGTCAGGTTTCTTGGCGTTTGTTATACAAATTCAAGCATACATATACATAGAAATCCCTAATGTATCGGGCATAAAAAATGACAGTTGGTGTGTGCATGTTCAAATTCTCTAGTACTGGATCACAGAGGCTTTACCTTTTCCAGAGTGGAAATGAGTGAGGTCACAGATTTATGACTACAGTCACCAAAATAAGCAGAGGAACCCAGAAAGACTCTAAATCCTCCTATCTCTTCCTGAAGCGGCCAAGCAAGGATAACAATGAAACAGATTTGGCACGTTAACACCATCAACTGTGGAAAATGTACTCAATTAGTGATGCTCAACTATTTGCCCTGCAACTGTTCCAAAGAAATGCAATGTAAGAAGTACAGCAGTTTTACCATTTTTTTCTGTTTCTGCACAAAGCAGTATTACAAAAAAAAGTCATGTTTGTTAAATGTTTGGTGGTAAACAGGGTAAGTTTGAGATCTCTGCTCAAGACAGACCATGAAACACTGCAGCAAACAAGCACCAGGAATCAAACACAAGATAAAAATTGCAAACGGCCCCAAAACGAATAGCAGCCAAGAATTGCCATGCAGGAGGTCTAATCCCATGTTTAGCAGACAGAGACTCGTCACAACTGTGCCACAAGAAATGCTTAGTTCAACCCTTTGGTACTCCGAAACGTTAAAGTGGCAACTCATGTGCAGTGCATCATCACTTAGTGTCAGTGAGGCTATAGAGCCATTTTATTTTTTATTTTTTAGAAACACGGGACTTACCTTTTTTGGGACTGAGCCAGAATCTGTCACCGAGTGGATCCCCTTTGTTCATGGTGCTTATAAACCCCTCAGAACAAAACCAACTTTTACAGCACAGTTATGCTGTCACTTCTACATTTTACCCCTGTGAGAGCCCAGCACCAACATGGCATCAACAATTTGGGTGCAAAAGAGAGAAGGAATGAGAGTGGAGGGAAGCAAGGGAGGGTGTTACTGAGAAAAGAACAACGAAATCTTTTCTTGTCTGTCGCGAAAAAGCAGGGGAACGTCTACACCGTAAATTTGAGGCCTTGCCAGCTTGGACACATTCTCCCTGCTGCCTGGGATACCAAGTGCCATGTCCCACATAGATCTACTGGCAGACATAATAGTCAAATGGTAGATGGGAGAAATGGTCCAAATAACAATGACAAAGTTTTAAAACTATAGAATTTAAAATGGATTGACTATAACAGCAATGGCATTTTTCTTTCCTGCATTTAAATGTGTTCACTTCACTGTTAAAATATTTTTCCACATCTGCAAGCAGTTAGTTCACAGATATATCAACATTTAACATAAAAAAAATACTTGTATTACTATCATGCATTAAATCAAAATATGGAAAAATGATCTCCAATCTCATTGGACAGGACCAGAAAAGCAAAAAAAAGAATGCTCATGTAAAACAAAAGTTTTGCATATAAAAGGATGGAGGAAGGCACGTGACAACTTTTTTTTGTAATTACGATGGAAATAACCAACAGTTAATCAATTAATATTGTAGGCTAAGATATTATTTTTAAAGTTATGCATTATGTAACAGTCTTGAATGTTCTGAACTCCTGTTTCCATGTGTTGTAGTGTGCAGAATAATGCTACCAAGAAGAGTTAACTAACAAGTTTGTAAATGTAAATGAGTTGAGGCTGAATCAATCAAAATAATTGTTTACAATTATTTATATAGTGAAACGGCCCAAAGAATGTTACTGGAAATCTAAAAAAAATCTCTCTGGTTTATCATTCAAAATATAAATTTGGGTTTAAGACCTTAACCATTACAGAACTACAATACAAAATCACTTTGGTAATTACCAAAGCAACTGTGGCGTAACAGTACATTGCTGTGGTGGTCTCAAACATTTGTTCAGCACTGTAAACTGTATACAAAAGGAAAACGTGAAACAAAATCATTTTTGCAGGGTGAGTCAGCGTTAGGGTGTGGCCTTTGGTTGCTGTAGCAACCCAAAGTTTAGGCAAAAGAGCTGTGCATCGTTAAGGTCTGAGGGGAACGTGGCCATGCAGTTGCTACGGGTAACCAACAATCACACAACAAAACTTGTCACAGGATCCACACATTGGCCTTCCTGACCACATGGCACAATGTGAGGATTTGCATTGGAACCAGAGAGCCTACATGTTATTTTTGGATCTGGATCCTGAAGATTGGTGTGAAATGAATTAGACATTATCACAATGCGGGTGCCTCCTCTGGTCGACACACTGTACTCGCACACATACACATGCACGTACAGAAGTGATTTATCATGCCAACTCCCATAAAACTCCTCCATCTGGAGAGAATGAATCCAATGCATTCTTTCTCTCCTCTGAACGGAGGGAAAAATGATTGCATGGGCTGTTACTTTCACAAAAGACTTGCAGAAAACTTGCTGTGCGTGTGTGTGTGTGTGTGTGCGTGGCTGAGGGAAGAAAAGCCCCATTATTCTGCGGCTTTGGAGTCAAGTTACAGACAGGGGTGACTCACCATCATCAGGAACTTCAATAAACCGTCATGACAAAATTGTCTGTCATTAAACAGAAACAGTCACTGGAGAACTATTGTGGCATCAAAATGGGTTTCATTTCTCATCCTAAATCCTGTTTTTCCACTGTAATAAGACACTAGCAGACATTGCCACGCCCATGCAAGACACGTGCAAGCTAGGGTGTCTCTACTCAGAGACATCCAAATATCAATTGTAAAGAAGTACAAAAAATACCAGTAGTTGCAGGTTTTTACTTGTTCTTGCAGTACTCTCACGTTTAGCTGCATCTACACTAATTAGAGAAACATAAATGACATTCACAACAGTTGATGTTTGTCACAAATCAGATTAAAGGCAAGTGTTACTATGGAAAAACATATTTTTTTGAAGGTGCCCTGTGACTTACTGGCAACCAATCCAGGGCATACATACTGGATGACATATTTCATTGCAATATGGCACGGCAGCTGTACCAATGACAGACAGAGAGAGGCTACAGAGAGTAGTAAAAGCTGCCCCCTCCCCTCTGTGACGGACATTTGCACCTCACACTGTCTCAGCAGAGCAAACAACATTATCAGTGCATTGTCCCTCCGAATGCACTGATTTATGATTGGACTTATTTTCTTGCATTACTATTTATGTTTGTTAATAATGTCTTATATATCACATGTTTTATAATATATAGAATTTTCAATATGGGTTTCTGCTGCACTGACAGCTGACAGTCCTACATTAAGCATTTTTGGGAGGTGGCCCCGTCGGGCCACCATGTTGTGGGTGTCCACAACAATATATTCATATATTCAGTTAGTATGATACGTTTCTATGCTTATTTCACATTTTGTTGTTAGTTTTTTTTGCAGTATTAACTCGACCTGAATATTTCACATTTGACATATTCTAGACTTTAGTGCCTTGTTCAAGCCATTCCTTATGGAAGGATTTAACCTGATGAAACAAAAAACATGCGCAGCGAAGTAAAAAGATCCACGACGATTGATCAATTTAAGTGGATAAAATTCCAAATATCAAAAACATGTTGATTTTAATCTTATTTATTAATGGAATTTGTACTGGAGTAGCCAGGCCAGTGCAAGTGAACTTCGGGTCGGCCGAATCAGTCACGTAGTGGCCCACGGGCCACCAGGTCACTGTTAATGCAGAACCCTGACTGTGCTATGGCTCTTACTATACACCTTCAGGTGCTACTATGCACCTATCTAACATCACTGGAAGCATGAGGTACACTATCTCATGAGATCCACTACAACGATACGTATCAAACATATTCTAATGCTCATGTTTTGAGTGACACAGTGAAATAGATATTCATTGAACAAACTGTTTATTAATGTGGTTGTAGTTTGCCATTGTACAGAAGAACTGTATTGCATCTTAATGAGAGGTGTTTCCAATAATAATCGCATTCAGCTAGATAATATCCCATATTGTCTCCAAATGTTTTTTTTTTATTATTGATCTCTCTTGTGCAGGAGTATCCAATGTTGTTGTATAATGTTGTGGTTCATGACTATAGATAAGATATGTACATGCATAAACACACATACTGTTAGTGGGCTTACGCCAGGACATTTCTTATCAGTTCGGCTGGTTGACTCCATATCCTGTTTCCACTGTGACATGCACCTCTGAAACCTCCAGCCATAAAAAGATAATAGCAGTGCAAACAATAGGCAGCTTCCCTTCCCTTACCATTTGAAAACACATTGAACAATACGGCTGAAGCTTAATTCATGCAGTGAGGGGTGACAGAAAAAATAGGACACCAGTTTGTCCGAGAGAAGGTGTTGCACTGGTGGGGCCAAAACAACTTCTCAGGTTGCTCAGTTAAACTGGGAGCGCGACTTGAGAATCTGCAACTTTTTTGTACTGCAAACAACAAACTTAGGAACACCCTCACTTTGCCAACAATAATGCAAATTATGGAGAGTTACCATATTGTATAAGATTTATGTACATCTTTCCAAATGCAAAGCAGAGGCCTTCTTCCTGAAATAAACGCTTTGGGTGATGTTAAAAGAAGAGTATCACAACAGAGCTCTACCTTGTACCCCAAAAACTATGGAAGGAAAGACTGGGAGTAATTATTGTTGCTCAGGGACTGACACATAAATCACAACACATTGCAGTCTTACACAAATGATAAGGCAGTGGAATAGAGTATGTGTATAATTACAGCACATCGTATAGGTAAACATCAACTGCATAGTTGATGTGTCACAGTGATTTGCACAATATGTGTTTGCTGAAACTGCACTAGTGCACATAATAAAATAATTAGAGTTACTTTTATTCTTGTTGTGGCAGTTTTGAGTAAAGCTCAGCAAAATGCACCTTTCTCCACCTTAATTAGAATCTCTTTAGTGGATGATTGTATTTTCTGACATAGTTTAAAGACATTTTTCATTAAAGAAAATCAGTGGGCTAAATTATGCTCTCATACTGCTGCAGGTCTTTTTTTTCCATGACACACCTCACACTTGATCTATATAGGAAAGAAATGGAGTGACCTGCTCCATGATGGGGGCTTGGCTACACAGAGGTGTTAAAACCTCACTACAGATGTACTCAGCTGGATGCAAAACATTCCAGATGAACTTCGAAAGAATATGTTGACCAGGAAAAGGGAGGTTTTTGAACCAACTCTTGAGAAGAGTTGACCGAGTTCTATCAAAACATACAGCAGGCCTATGCACATATACTGTACATTTATCTTTCATCCCTTTAAGATATATATGTTGCAATAATGGTATGTGTGTGTCTGTGTGTTTGAGTAAATGTTGTGAGAGTACTTATTGGCCTTGACAGCTTCAGACGTTCACAATTACATCTTCACAAAGAATCAACTGAAGAATGGCCACTTACCTGAAAAGGAAACACAAAGAGAATGTATTTGAGTCACTTCTACTTGTGAACAATACATGAAAAAAAACAATGTACAAAATGTACATCACAGCATTTATTTAAGACGTGTTAATAAGCAAAGGTGGACTAAGTGACGTATATATATATATATATATATATATATATATATATATATATATATATATATATATATATATATATATATATATATATATATATATATATATATATATATATATATAATGTTAAATCTGGAGAAATCCATCTTTCATATGTCACATTGTCATGGGCAAATTACAAATGGCTGTGCTATGACAAACATTTGAGTCTTTAGTTGTGAGAAGAGAAAATGGCAATATTGTCCAGGGGAAGGATTACAAGTTGGCATATGTGAATCATCGAGGAGCTCTCCATAGCTGAGTAATATCACCATCTACTGGACAACAATAAAATGTCACCATTTTATCTATTGTGAAGGTGTTAGGGTCTCTCAGTAAATGGCATAATCATCAAAAGGGTTATACAACTGATAAATAGTATACACATATAACATTATTAGAAATGTGAGCTGCAATTCAATCTAAATAATCTCAAATGTGTTAAATGCATTTTGGTAAACAGCATTCACAGGCACACAAATGAAAGACACAAATGGGTTGAATGACAAATTTGAAAAATTCTGATCTATAGCTGCTCTGTGCTAGGGCGTGCCACTTCATTCCTGACACTCACCACCCACGTTGCTTTGCTACTGTATCGGACATTCCACATATTAGTGATAGTCCAGTTTCCTATGTGTATGACTTCTAGCCTTTCTGTGCTGCAACAGACACAGTGTTAACCTATCATATTATGACATTGCTGACCTGGGAAATTTCACACTCAAACTAAAATAAGACCTGCTAACCTGATGGGAAAAAATTGAATAGCTGGTAGGCCATGGAAAGATTTGATGGTTTTTGATTGACGTAATGAAAAATAGTTTAGCAGCCTATAGACTGATTGCATGAGGAAATCAAGTCAATCTAAAGCCAATATAACATCTTGAAAAACTGTTTATTTTTTCGTTGGACACACATTCCCTCTGTCTGTTCATTGGTCAGAAACGTTATTTTCTTTTGGATTTTACAAGCTGATTTAAAGCTTATCGGTGAGTCTTACTCAAGAGGCGTTAATATGTCTGCAGGTGTATAAGATCTCAACTGGAAAGTGAAGGCCAGGAGATTAGGTGGAAAGATTTACAACGATATTGGGTGGACAAAAGTCAACATTACCAGATCTGGACTTTCAGTGTGTACACAAACAGAAGAGAATGGAGGTAATTTAGTAGTGAGAAGCAAAATATTATTTGTTATGCATAATGGAAACGGGACTGGGCTTAGATGTGACTGCCATATGACTCCAGTAAATGCAGACCTCTGAAAAGGTCAAACCTCCCGCAAATGCATGGATATTGGAAACTGGATTTATACACTGCTAATCTGCGGGTGTTAATTCAACACCATATGGTGTTAATTTTAACACAGACAAAGTGTCAATATGCATCCACACATTAACATTTACTCTAACGTCGGCTGAGCCACACAATTTATTTAATGTGATATTTTGTATTGGGAAATCGGGAAAAGAAGACAACTTCCAATTTGGCATACAGTATTGTACTTTTACATAAATTGATGAAAACTGTATTTTATCTGGGATATTACATCGGGTTAAATGTACCCGATGTTAGTGATGGTGTTACTAATTTTAACGTTAGTGTTCTATGGTCAAGTATTAAATGTTCCACACCCAGTAGTGTGTTATAGCAACAAAATGTAGTGTTGACAGTGCAGGAATAATGACAATGCCAACACTAAATAGTGTGTGGAAAAATATGTATTTAAATGATCGTGATTGGCCGTATAGCCCATGTGACCACGTGACCACGTGACGTCACACTTTCCATCTTGCAAGCCAGGAGGAAAATGGTGCTGAAGAAAATTGTCTCAACTCCAATCAGTCAACTTCAATCATTATGTAAGGACATGGTTTCCATTTCAAATAGACGCCAATCTGGGCTGAATCCAGGTAGCACCCCATTTTAACAACGTATCATTGTTACATCATAGACGCATCACCAGGCTTGCCCAAGTCCTGCAATAGAGGTAAAAAATATCGCAGGTTCTTGTCATAGGATATTCCATGGTCAATCAGTTAACAGGCTCACAAATCCATTCCAAATCTATTCAGTAATAACCACGTTATATAAACATAACTATGTTGACAAAGTTAATATTGCTTAGAATTGATTGATACGGTTCCCTGTGCACTCTTGCCCAAAGTCAGCTGGGATAGGTTCCATTTGACCCTAAACTATCTGTGTTGTGATTGACTGACAATCTGAGATCAAAAGACACAAAAGATAAAAAATTACAGCACATTTAACATTCAGCCTTAACCTGAAAATCACTCCATTTGGCTGTCTCATAAAATTTGGCCATAGCTCAACATGTCTGCCTGTCACAGGTGACAGACAAGTGGAAGACAATGCAAAACAAAACAAGGCGACTATAAGAGCGGCTACTTCTTCCCAGAGCCCTGAAGACAAAATCAACTGCGTACCAGCAGAAAGACAGACATTTTTATTTGTGAAGGCATTACCTCATCACAAAGACACTGAATTACACTTAGCACTTAGTGAGCAGATCCGTGTATGTGGTGTTAGCAGCGGACAAACTGCAAAACAAATTCCCACCGCTGCTCCTACCAGACAACTTTCAAAACATTTGAGTATAGGCCTGGTCTGAGAAAGAATGTTAGCTAAAGTTAACCTGTGCCAGCACTGCAGCTCTGCTTACCTCTTGGGTTTGATACCACTCCTCGCTAGCTTGTCACAATTCGGGAAAATTCAGAACATCTTGCTAAGAGTTTTATTTTGGTCACTGGGAAAAAAAGATGCACTTTGCTGTTTAATGTCAGACCTGATGGATGGGCAGGCACCCCAGAAAACCAACAATTTGTATTCAAGCAAAAGTGTTGGGGTTTTTTCCCAATATGTCCCCTTTTTAACTATGACAAGTTCAGTCTATTTGAAACAACTTACATCTGATGATACATACAGCACAGGTCTTGAATCCAAATTACAGCCACAATAATAATATATATACACAGTTGTACTTGTGAATGAATATGGCAAAATACTAAAAAGTAAAAGTGCGTGCATATCGTCATTGTTATATCAATAGTCTGTGTCCTACATACAGCATCTACTTGCTACATCGAACATGTACCTACCAACTGTCTAACCTGCAAAGAGGCTGTTTGTCACAGCCTCACACAACCGCAACCTGTGTACTAATTCTTCTCCCTCTGTGGTAGGTCATTAAATCATTGTGTGGCCTGATGGAGGATCAGTGAGAACTTTAGCCCCTTATTCCAAAAAGTGACAGCAAAAAGACCACAGTGAGAGTGAAAAATATCACTCATCGGGGTACCATCTTTGTGAGGAGCTCAAGTGTAATGCCATGACAAAAATAAACTAAACTCTACTGAAAGAAAAAGTACACAGGGTCACAGGTTTAAATCGCAAAAATCTGGTTTACAAATTGGGACGGTGACACTGCTTCCTGAGTACTGCCAAAGTGCAAGGTGCTGCACCCCCCAAAACTGTCACACGAGTGTGATAAAGCTGCGCGTTCCTTCATCCTGATATTTCGCTCCCTTAATTTGTATTAAAGGATTCTTGATGAATTGGTTCCATGAGTACTTTTTTGTGAAATGCATGTATAAAACATGAACACATTGGAAAGAAAATTGGCCTCCGGGCTGAATATTTTGTGTGTTGTGTTAAAAAAATTAATTTAAAAAAAAAAGGGGGGGTGGGGGGGTCAATCAGTTGACTTGTTGCACTTCTTGGCCACTGCATGCAACAATCCTGACTACAGTGAAATATAGTTTATTTGTGCCTGGAAGGATACAGATAAATACAGGATATTGGATCTAGTGGCAAAATTAAAAAAATAATCTGATGCAAAATAACGTGTTACATATATCTACTGCGTGACTCATTTCTATTAGATGTGTCCCTTTTGACATTTTTAGTCCAAATGACGACACTGAACTGAAGTAACAGATCCAAAATATGTGAGAATTCCGGAAAGCAGTTGAATTCAATTTTATTTATTAAACTTTCAACATCTTTACAATATACAATGTAACAACTTTACAATATAATTACACTCTTCGGCATGACCGAAGGGCTACAAGAGGGCTACCGTCTTAGATGCAGGAATAGTTAGCTTGTGAGGTAAAAGTGGCAAAGACTGAACAAAAATCCCTACATACACGAGAGGTGATACAATGTCCCCCATGCACAGTCCCTCCTACATCACAGAAATTCTCTCTATATGCTTTCCACCTGTATCACTTTACCACTTGGCTTTGTCACCTGTCTTTGTTTGCATTTGCACCTCTGTGCATTTACTTACAAGAGCGTGTCTTACCTTTGCTCGAGTAGAAAGACGACATGGGGAACAAGATCTCAAAAATACTTGAGAAATGCACGGAAATTCCAAATCTCAAATACTCTCCCTCACAGTTAATGGCTTTGTCCCGAGAACACTGACTTTCACTCTCGACGATCTTTCCTTTTCTCTTTCAAGCATGCTTCGTCGAACAGAATGGGAGTCTCTCACACCCCCACCCACACTGCTCAGAGCCACCCTCCATTATAATGCCTCTAGTTGGGTGTAAAGCTTGTGTACAGATATGCGATAAAGTGTCTGAAAAGAAGCTGTGAGCTCCAGGTCCTACAGAATCGTGGCATGAAATGTCAAGTAAAATAATTTAAAACATGTTAATATTCCCTTGATGAAGTTTACCTTTAGGTTTTCACTTGAATCGAATCGTTGACAAAAATGTGGAAAAAAAGTACACGGAATGCAGAAGAGGGGGAAAGAGGTGTTGCATTTAGATGCAGATTATTCATACATCAAATCATTCTATTTAATCTGAGACTTGAGAAGGCAAAAATGTTACATATTATAATTTACAGTTTGTGCAGGCTAGGAAGGTACTTGTAATACTTGTATGGGAAAGTAAATACAATTTAGTTCATTGTCTGGTAAATGATGAATAGGTCTCAGGTAAATGTGCTAAATTCCGAGACAAATACATCCTCAATACGGACACGCTGCAGTTGAGATATTTGACGTGGTGGTGTAAAAGCTGAACTGTGAGGCAGGTGTTTAGATGGATATGTCTATACAGGAGGTTAATGATTTATCCTTCTCCTTAAATTGCAGCAAAGCACCACACACATTAACCCAGCACATAGATATCAGAGTACCTTGACAATTTCTTCTTAACCTCTCATTCAGAAGTCCAACACAAATCCCTGAATTTACTTCAGCCTCTGTCGAACAAAAAGTTTTGGCACCCTTTCTGTTTTTCCGAGTCACATTTGGTGAGGTTGCAACAAGTCAGGTAAGATAACCAGAAAAAGTGCTGACCGCACATTGTTCACATAGATGTGAAACATAAAAAAAAATCTTCTCATTGACAGGCACTAATAATAACATGTATCTTCTTGCTGTTATGTCATATGGCAAACCATGCATATAAGACATTTTATACTATTAGCTATAAAATAGCTATAGAATAACAATTCTATGCTACTGTGAGATATTGCGGTAGTGCTGTTAAAAGCTGGTAACTAAATGGAAGTGGGAATATAACAGACTTGTCAATCTACTCCTTCATTTCTAAATAATTTCTTTGGAAAGGCAGACCCTATTTTATCTGAACATCCATTTCGAAATTTTAAGTGCAATTCGACAATGTCTTCCTTGAATACCACAATTTATAATACAGCTTGGTGATGTCATTTACATTCCAAAGTGAGAAATTGACGACGCAGACAAGCTCGCTGCCCATCTGCCAGCTGAGAGGCGCACCAGATAGCTTGTGAACACGGCAAGCCCCACAAGGATGAACTGGTCGAATATATTCCAGCCAAAGGAGGTTTTAAGGCAATATATTTTTGTGGCTGAAATGTGTGTGCAAAAGACAATATAGCATCAATTTTTCAAGTCGTAATAATAATATTTGACTGACAGTTGGGCGGCACGGGGGTAGACTGGTTAGCACATCCACTTCACAGTGCAGAGGTCGCAGGTTCTGAATTTGACCCCGGACTTCGTTCTCCCCATGCCTGCGTGGGTTTTCTCCGGGTACTCTGGTTTCCTCCCACATTCCAAAAACATGCATGGTAGGTTAATTGGACACTCAAAATTTTCCCTAGGTATGGTTGTGGGTGTGAATGGTTGTTTGTCTTTGTGTGCCCTCCGATTGGCTGGCAACCCGTTCAGGGTGTACCCCGCCTACTGCCCAAAGTCAGCTGGGATAGGCTCCAGCATGCCGGTGACCCCTATGAGGATAAGCGGTTCAGATAATGGATGGATGGACTGACAGTTGAGGGTGTGGTTTCAGCACAGGCGGTCTGAGTATGAACTGAACTGGTCCTGACTATTGTTTGTGTCTATGTACCAAGCACCGCAGGCTGCAAACATACAGCAACAAAGCCAATTGAAGTGGAGACTTTGAAGTGGAGTCTTTGGCTTTGAACAAGGATGGAGCAGAAAGAGTAAGCTAACATTAGAACAGGGACATAATTTCCTCTGTGGGACTGTGCAATCAGCTGATTTGGCGCAGTTTTCTAGGGGCAGTGTTCCCCAATCCTTTTTACAACTTGGACCAGTTTCATATAATATTTTCACGGACTGTCGTAATCACTGTGAAGCGAGGCCGAGGATCCCAATAAGGCAACAATTTGTTCCTGCCACACAAGTGGCACCATTTGTAAGGGAGGTTTTCATGCTGCGCACACTTACAGTTGAGCTCAACTGAAGTGAGAAAGGAATTAATCAGTTAGGGGCATAGTCTACCGGGTGCAAAAGTCAAAATGTGCACGCTACTATGCACTCTCCCATCAACTTAACTGTATCAGTTATTAAGCACCTTCATGATGCTTGTACACACTCTGGGTGGAGCGACATTTAAATGAGGGCGTCCCTCTCAAATCTAGCGGTGCAAGTATTTTCCCAGAAGTTGAACTGAGGACTAGCGCCCCTTGAAAGTGAAACACCATATTGCAGGTTTTGATTCAATTAACAGTTTCCATGCTCCACTGGGTAAGGTCTCGTGACTGAGCGGCTTCTAGCTTGTGATCATTTGTCTTTATTTGACATATGCCGGTTGTGAAATCCATTGATATGCCACGCTCGTGAGTGAAGCTTCTTTTACAGTTCACTGACTGGCCATGACCATAATCTTGGATTCATCATAAATGTATATACGGTACTGTGAGGTTTCTGTGGAAAGTATCCCTTACACATGGTACATTTTGGAAGTAGGCAATTGTGATACATTGCATTGTATAGTAAAATTATGTCTAGCTGGCTTCATGATAAAAGTGTGGATATATTGAAAGGCCAGACTTATTCCCATTCAATTGAATGAACAGGTGAGGAGACTGCTCAACTATTTTTACAACGAGCTCCAATATTTTATCCATTGATACACCTGAAATATGGTCACGTAATGTTAAAAAACCCACACTGTACTTGACAGCGCATGGCTGTGTTTTGCAACTCTCGCTAACACGGAAGTGGATTGCTCACCTGTGTGCATAGCACACTTGATTTGAGTGTGACCTTCGTTCCCACCCTCCCTCTGCAAGATGATTGTCAGTGGCTGGCATTAGCTATCGATCAATGCCAAACGTGGAAGCGGGTATATGATTGGTTGAACTGAGCTTTACGTGCAACACAAGCGTGGCAAATTCACATGGCTGATATCTTCCTAATAGCCATATTAATGTCTTGACCGTTCATATCTCAATGACGATATGATGCCAATAGGTGGTGTATGAGGTTTGTTGGGTTTGACTTGACTGACTATTCTTGGATTTAAGATTATTTAGTGAGGTTGACTGAGCTGAGATTTGAATATATGTATTCCATAGCTGGGTCCCCCTGTACCTTATGGAAGATTGATAGGGCTCCATGCAGCACATTGGGAGATGTCACTGATTTGCATATCTTGTGTTGAGGTTGCAAAATCATTTTGCAGGATAAAATCCTTATAAAAGTGGGGAGGACATGTACCTCCCCATATGATATTACAATACAAGATATGCATAAAATCTACTATAATAAAGAGTTTGAAGGCAGTCCCGATTAATTATTTCATACTATGTAATTCACAGATAACGCTAATAGATTTGGATATTTTATTAATAACAAGGTGAATATGGCTTTTCCAACTTAAACTCTCATCAATCAAGACTCCAGATCACTCCCATATTTAGACCTTACTACACCTTTACTAGACCTTATTTAATGTTATCTAAATTAGAAAAAGTCAGTGCTTATCTTTCAAAAACTAGGACATTTCTAAGTGCCCCCCCCCCCCCCCCCCCAATTTTTTTATTCTAGGAGTACCAGTATTTTGACACTACAGGAAGTACGAGACCCGCCAATTTGATGGAATACACTCTGGTGCGCTCTAGGAATGACGTCATCGACTAAAATGATTATTACTCACTGCTTGAGTGTCTAATAAAGGTATTTTGTTTATTAAAATTCTGTTGTGAGCATTTAATGTAAATTATGTCATATAAATGAATGAAAACAATTGGTGGAGTGCCTATATTGTTCCGTGTGGCTCTCACGCTGCATGCGTGTCAGTTGTTATAAAATAAAGCTGGTTTGGGGCCGAAGGAAAGGAGACGCATGTCACAAACGGCTTTACTGCACTTCACTTCGACGAAGAGGAGGTAAATCCGAAGTATGGCACGCAAAAAAACTCGACTGACCCCGGAATTATGTCAACAAGCATCACATAAGCTCATTATTTTTATTTAATTTGACTGTCTGATATGCACTACCCACAACGTCATGACTATCACATCTAACAGGATTTTATAATAAGCGAAACGCTGCTCCTCGAGGAGCCGGCGCCGGGGGAATTTTTTTACTATGACTCGCTGTGGGTCATTCGAACAATTCATCGTCAGACTCGTAAATATTTTGAAGCAGATGTAACGCCTCATCTACTCTATAAGATTTTATTCATTTATTTTAAATCGATCATGGTGACCAGCAGCGTTTCTCAATGCAACCACTGGTTGCTATAGAAACCCAGCGGCGCGGTCCCAGTGCAAGTACAACCGTCAAACCATCATCTTATATCCATACATACACACTGTAAAAAAAAAAATGAGGTCGTTCAACATAAAAGTCTTTGTTGAGAAAAGTTCTTCACACATACCAGTCTATGTTTAATCAAATGAAGTAATAATGTTATACGTGGTAAATTACTTGTTAGAATAAATACAAATTGTTACAATATAACAGTATGACTTCTTGCCACTGAACACGTGTTGTGCAAACTAGTGTTACTTCTTCATATTAATGCCAGTGTGTATGTTTTTAAACACATCTGACTAAGTTGAAATGCTTTTTAACAAACAACCTTCTGTTAGAGGAACACAGCATGTTGGCCTCTGACGACATAGTAACTTATGTTGGATAGTTGTTGAGCTAATGCCCTTGAGTTAAGTAAAATGACAGAGGTTTGTCACTAGGACACAAAATTCTACTTTTTCTATTTGCACTACTTACAGCTATATGTTAGGAGAACATACGTGTTCATGGCGAAAAATAAACGTAACCGCTTAAGTTAAAACAAAGTGTGCTTTTTATTCCAGTTGGCAATACCTCTGCACGTACAAACAGGATATATGCAATTTCACAAAAGATCGCATTTTCATTTAAAACAAAACTTTTTTCAAATACAAATTGTTCAAGTAACATTGGAAAAATATGCACAATATTAAAAACAGCAAAAATACAAAATTAAACAAAATATTAGATTAAAATACACAGAAATTAAGTACCTCAAATAGTACATAACATAAATAAGATTATAAATATTCACATATTATGAAAATTAAATAGAAACAATAATGAAATCACTGTCACCATCAGATCAGCTTATTGGCTTTTCTCAGAAATGTACTCACGAAGCCTTTAACACTTCTGCTACATCTTCACTTCAAACTGTAGCTCTAAAATAACCTTTATAAAGAGAACATAAGGAAAACGATCACTTGTCAACATCATTTCAGCCACCTGGCTTTTCTCATAAATATATTCACAGTACTTAAATTGTGTCTTCACACTTCACTAGCACTTCACTGTAACATAATAAACAACAAAAATGAATTACTTTGTCAACAATATGCCTACTGGCTTTTGTCAAAAATATATTCACAAATACTTACACTTATACTGGATCTTCAAACTAAACAGCAGCTTTAAAATAACCTGTATAGAAAGAGAACAAGAAAAACGATCAATGTCAACATCAGCTCAGCCCACTAAAATATTTTCACAGTACTTACATTGTCTTCACTATTCACTGTCATTTCACTGTAACATAAAAAAGTCACTATGATCAACAGTTACGCCTACTGGCTTTTGTCAAAAATATATTAATCCATACTTACACCTAATCATTACACTTCACTGTATCTTTAAAATAACCTGTGTATAATGACAACATATGGAAAACAATCACCCACGAGGGTTTTTTGGGGGGGGCTAAAACCAAGCCCTGCCTACAGACAAATACTCTGCGTTTCGGTAGTGACATGAAAAGTTGGGACAGGATTTTTTTTACATAAAAACTTCTATGTTGAAAAAAAATCTACAATATCAATGTAAATCTTTCACCATACATTTAAAAGCAACCAAAATGTTCTATTAAGTAAAGTATTTTGTAAATTGGCAAAAATCTACATTTTTTTTTTTTTCATGAATTGAAATTCAGGAGTTAGAGATTAGGACAGCCACCTTCCAATAGGAAGTGACACATACAAGATGACTTTTTATACATTCAGTTTAATAGTATCTCAATTAATGCCTTGTGGTAAAATAGATTATAACAAGATATTAGTAAATATGCAAGGTCTGAACACTTCATTGTTTTTTTTTAATTTCATTGTCATTGTGGGACAGCAATTTCAACCTAACAACAAAAAGAGACATTTATGTGTGTGTAACTCACGGTACCACGACAGAAATACTCTGTTTTAAACGAAACAAATAGCTGTTCTTGTTAGCGAGTCAGAGGACAATATAGCCACAACACTAGGAGGATTTTCACCCCCAAAATGATGGCAGCGTTGCCTGGAGCATCACTTCGTTATATTGCCACATTGGAAACAGATTATGAAGAAATACAAAATAGGAAGAAATAATTATTTTTACTCACCTGTTCCTGCTTCGGCCGCTGACCGTCGGGGGAACACAGGGCAGACGTCACTCAAGGGCCGGCTGCGTCGCTTCCGGATAGCGATATATTCGCGGATAGAGACCGACTAGTCCGTTACCAAACCGGTAGCCAAAATGTACCATAGAGGAATGTGGTTTATTTATTTTGCCATTCTTTTTCCACTCAACTAATATTGGCGTAGTTGTTATCATCTTCTACCAGAGTTCTGTACTTACTTTTCCCTTAAACAGTCCGCGTCTTCTACTGTTAAACTTTGTACATTAATTAGATCAAGTTGACGTTTTCTAATTTTACCCTTTGTTTGGGCAACTCACTTAAAATAGTTTTCTGCCTTTGAACACATGGATATATGTTAACAATTGAAAACATTTATTGATGTGTTGAAACACAATACACATTTAAGTTACAATAACATAATTGATTTTTTTTTTTTTTTACAGTGCAGTAACAATACATCAAAGTTTGAAAACAGTCAAAATGACTGCTTTTGTCCTCGTGTTAAAAAGGGTAATTGACTGCATGAAAACATAGTCATAGTTAATCCCATGAATGAAATTAAACACTGTGCAAACCAATGCTTTAGGTGGAAAAAATAAATTATAAATTATTATTTTTATAAATTATAAATACATTTAAAATAAATCCCCTTATTCAACTCTTGCCGGGTAAATTAGAAGGGAGGGAAAAGCAGACAATTAAATCAATTAATAATATATCGTCATGTCTTGTGAAAAACACTTATGTACAATCGAGTAAAAAAGAAAGAAAATCACATTAATGCGATGTCTGTTATGCGGAAACACCATTCAAGAAAATTGAAAAAAGTGGACACAAGTGTTTTTCACAGGACAGTGACAATATAATAGATAATATATATATTAAAAAAAATAAAAATAAGTAAATAAATAATATGTTGAGTTAATTAATACAATACAATACAAAACAATTTTATTTATATAGCGCAAAAAATAAATAAATAAGTAAATAATAAGTTGAGTTAATACAATACAATACAATTTTATTTATACAGGGCATTTCATAACAGCTAGAGCTGTAACAACGCACTTTACAAAACAATAAATAATAAATAATACACAATAAAAAGGCCATAATACACAAGTGTTAAGCAATAAATTAACATGAATTAACATAAAACACTATGTACAATTGACACCGGAAAAGAGCTGAAAATTTCAAGTCTGATCAAAAGCCAGAGAATAGAAATGTGTCTTCAACCAGGTTTTAAAAATAGACAGAGAGGAGCCTTGCCTAACATCCAATGGGAGGTCACTCCAAAGGAAAGGACCAGCGGCCGAAAAGGCTCGATCCTCTCTGAGGCTCCGCTTGGTCCTCGGCACCCCGAGCAGCGCCTGGTCCGCAGACCTGAGGCTGCGGGAAGGAGCATAGGAGTGGAGGAGCTCAGAAAGGTACACCGGGGCGAGGCCATTTAATGATTTTTTTAGACGAATAGGAGAATCTTAAATCGAACCATGAAATGCACTGGGAGCCAGTGAAGGGAGGCCAGAATTGGTGTTATATGCTCCATCTTCCGAGCTCCAGTTAGTAGGCGGGCAGCAACATTTTGGACCAACTGGGGACGTTTGAGGGAGGACTGGCTGACTCCAAAATAAAGTGCATTCCAGTAATCTAGCCGGGATGTAACAAAGGCATGGATGACTGTTTCTAAGTGCTGATGGGAAAGGAGGGGGTTTACCTTAGCCAGCTGTCTAAGGTGAAAGAAGCTTGACTTGACTTTACAACAGCGCTGATTTGCTGGTCCAATTTAAGATCACTGTCCATTTTAAAACCCAAGCCCCGGGACTGTTGGCTTTAGATATGAAGCCAAGGGGGCCCAGGTCAACAAGTTGGTATGTAGACGAGCCACTGGGACCGAACACCATAACTCCTGTTTTCTTTTCATTGAAATTTAGAAAATTTGTTCTTCGGTTGTTTGACTAGGAGTCTGGCTATTCTTGTTCTGAGCAATTATTGCTGACATTCTTACTTTGTTTGTATGGACACAAAAAAAAACGATTTTCTCTTATTTTTTCTTTTCCTCATTTCTAATTCATGTAAAACTATCGGAACACCTCATGGCCCGAGAGGTGAATGACGAGGACGCTGCATAGACAAATCTATCTATCTACCTGTCTATCTACACACATAGACACATACGGCAGAGGTCCCTCTTAGCCAATGGGATGCCAGGAAGATGCTAGGCTAGCCAATGGCAGAGCAGCTATGAGTATGTTGCGTTCAGTAAACTCCGGAGCTGCGAGTGGCAGCCCATGCTGTATTTTTACCTTTCGTATCTTGAAATTTCTTTCGTGACAAGAGGCAATATTTTCCTGTTGAGGCGTTAAGTAACTTGAAAATTTCGTATGAAGAGACGTTCATAAGTAGAGGTACCACTGTATTATAATAAAGGTTTTGCTGCCCGCAAGTTGGAAAAATCATCTTTTGCTTTCTGATATGTTTAAAATTTATTGATATTAATTGTGATTGTAAATGTGTGTCTGGTTTAAAAACAGGTGGATTTTGCTGCTTAACTCATATTCCACAAACGCAATATTAATCAGAACGCCGTGTTTCAACTAGTGGACCTGCTGGGAACATATTCTTATAAAAAAATATGTTTGGGTTGATTTCCGCTTTAAGTCTATGTCACTGAAAACTACACATCAAGACAGAAATTGTGGTTTAATTATTAACTCCTACCTGAATTTTAACAGGCACTTAAAAGCATCGGTGGAGAAGGGAGTGACAAAGAACAGGTAGGACAGGGGCCCTCAAGGACCGGAGCTGCTCTAAATGGTCTTGGAGCAAAATACATGCAAGATGTATCAGTACCCTATGAAGCATCCAGATCACTCAGGTCATCTGGGGCAGGTCTATTGTGGGTTACCAGAACCAAACAAAGTGAAGCAGCATTTAGTTATTATTCTGAATACCTGAGGTCTGCTCAAACTGTCAGTTCAAGATTGAGTGTTGTTTTGTGGTGTTTTATTGTTTTTGTATTATTAATTTATTGTTTTAACTCTCTTTGTTGTATGACTCATTTTTGCTCCATGTATAGCATTTTGTATGAAGCGGTGGTTGTTTTAAAGTGCGCTATAAATAAAGTTGAGTTGAGAAACTCTATAATTTGGTACTTCAATTTATTTTGAACAAAGGCTAAAACTCAGGTCGTTTTAAGTTTTACTTTGCACTTTTGTTAATTCATTACAAATAAATCATAAATCAGAGTGAGTTGTTTGTGTTTTTATTTCAAATTTAAATCGTGTAATGCAGAGTGACTGTCATTTTATGTATCAAAAGTACTAGTGGTACTGGTTACTTGGTGTTGGTAGTGGTGAGTACTCAAAAGTTGAGTACTTGTACGGATAACAGTCTGTTAAAAAGTGTTATCAAACATTCCTAGTTAAGACACTGTGAACAGTCACACTGAAAAACATCCAAACTAACGCAGGTACCTGCATTTAAAAATCTGATGTTATGCAGATGCCCTCCTGACTTTTGCCTCACACATTCAGTATCGCCTCGCCACATCACTGTAAAATGGGACATTAGGCAACACACAAGGCAAAGTGCTGGCAGATAAACACAAGCACTGACACTACCCTGAACGCAAACACACTTCTCTCTCATCAGCAAACTGGTGACCAGTCAGTCTGCTAGAGGCACAGTTCATCATTGCAGATGGATGTAGCATGACAGAAGCTCCCAAGGTTTAACCCTCACCTACATGCAATAATGCCTCAAAGGATATTGAGGACATTCCTCAGACATCGGGGAGACAATAAGAGGAAGGCAGGGGATAATTTCATCTACGCAACACATGACACTATTGTTGGTTGGTAACCTTGCAGCATCCCACTGGAGATGACCAAGAGTGTAAAATGTTGTTATTAGCTCTGTACAGCTTTCCTGACCAGGAAGTCGAGCAGGGTTAATGTATGACAAGAGGAAACTGAGTCGACGTCAGTGCTCTTTCTAAACTGGAAGACGGTCAAACGGGTCAATACCTGAAAGTTTTTACAGTGGCACAGAAACTGGGAAAATGAGGTAGAATGACAAACATTGAGTGTTTAATTACTCTATAGAGACCTGCAGATTGGGAAACTCTCTACAATTTGATGTTAATGACATACATTTGTCGAAAAATATTGTTTGTGCTCAGTAGGCTTAAGTCCTGAAATGAGCAAGATCTCACTTCTATTCCCTCTTCCATCCGTCCATCCGTCCTTTCATCCATCCACCAATTTGCACAACAGTTTATCTTCCAAATCATTAAGGGTCCTTTGTGAGCAGAACCTACCCCAGCTAATTTTGACTGAGAGGCAGAGTACAATCTGGACTGATTGCCAGTCAATCAATCTCAGGGCACGTATAGACAAACAACCTCACGTTCACATTCACACCTAAATACAATTTAGAATCTTCAACTACCTAACATGAATGTTTTTGTAATGTCAGAGGAAACCGGAGTACCAAAAGAAAATCCATGCAAACACAGAGAGAACATACAAACAACAAAAGAAGGATGGAGCCGGATGTCAGCTCATAACTCTTTACCAAAGTAAGTCATTGACAAGAGTATGTCTTACGAATCAGAGGTGGGCATTTTACTACATTTTGCTGGTCCGTCATTCGTCGACCGTCATTGGCCAGGGTACAATCATTGGCCAGGGTACATGTCCGTCATTCTTCAGTCCATCATTTTTGGTGACAAACCGAATTGTAATCATCACTTTATCAGTATGCCTGTTAAGTCCGTCCGTCCATCAGTCAGTATGACAGACAGTATGTTGCATTGGCACGAACTGCAATCTGTGCCATCCGAGTTTGAATTTTAATTTCTAAGACTGCCTTTTCTCTGCATCAGATTTCTAACGCTGGATTTGAATATCCACCGATCTGGCTAGATCGGATCGGTCACATTTTGGCTAAATTGTCTTAATTCGTTGATCCAATCAATGACGTCCTTGATTGTATCCGTGAATTACTACATTACAGTTGCAGTGTTTTCCAGATATATATTTACCTGTGACGGGCTGCCCCAAATGAATTTTGGCTGCCACTTAGAGATTTTGGCGCTACCTGTCACGGAGATGCCGCTCTGCTCCTTGTGCGCTCCGTGTGTGCTCCTTGTCTTCATGTGCTGATCAAGACCACCGCTGTTCTTTCTGGTGTGATACTGCAAATACTGTATAGAGCCTCAAATGACTGAAATATCCAAACTATCATTGTTTGAGAATTGATCTAAGTGGTATTAGAGGCACCGACGGCACTCCAACACACGTAATGGCCATCTCGTTACAGCATACTCAGTGCTCTTCTTGTGTGAGTATTGTGCTCGGAAACACCACTCAATGTTGGGCAAAGTCTATGTACAGTAGTCAGGATCTTCTGCGTTTGAATTACACTGCAAAAATATGTTTACAGAAAACAACAGACCATGAGCATGATCATTGATTCACCCGTCCGCCCCCTGTAATGCATATTTTGGAGAGCATAACTCAGTTGTCCATAATTATCCAGTTTTAAAGTTGTGTACATTATCTTTGTGAAGTAAATAAAGATATACAGTTATGTAACTGTTAAGTCCCATATGAACCATCAATACAGTATAGCGACAGTGTCCAACTTCATTCTGCCATGCAGGAGTTTTGACACCTAAATCCTATCTCTTTTAAATTGCATGTTTTCATGTTTTGAAAGCAGCTATATTGCTAGTTAAATGACTTTCCTTCCTTGGGGCAAGGTAAAGATTGTCAACCATTGGCAAACATTTATTAGAAAGCTTTTGTTGATGCTCAGTGAACAGTGTAGTAAATAAATAAATAAATAATAAATAAATTGACATACAATGTTGCTCCAACTTGTGATCAGAACGGAGCAGTTTATTTAAAGTCGTTGATCTATGATCAGCCCCAAATATACTCATCATGTAAAGTCTAATGATGAATGTTTGCCTGATCACTAAGCTTTTACCATTTATTTGTTCAACAATCCAACTTTATATTCATAATTTTACATTTGAGATTATAATTTATGGAAAGAGTCAAATGAATACTTCCAAACTGCATTAATGGCTTCAAGTTTCCATCTTGGATTCAGCATGTCATACGGCTCTGTCTGACACAATGTATTCTAATCTCAGTAACTAATGTGTTTTTGACAGTCATGTAACAATGTCATAAGCTGTTATAATATTAGATACAGGTATGCTATAAAATAGTCTGTTTTAAGTTAATTAACACATACAGAACACATATATGGTATGGATGCATAGACAGATTCATCAGATTAAAGTGACACTTGGGTGATCTTAACATTGACATATATAATAGGTTTGCATGTAAAAATCACATCAGTACTAAAGTGCTCCCCAAAAGACTCGTGATTTAAGTTCTTTTTTTGTGATTAGATTTACGACAAATTGCACCGCCCCCTTTTGGGGCGTGGCTTATGTTATGTTTTCGGTCTCAGCAGTCTACATCCCGGGAGGGAGCCAAGCGTGGTAATATTGCTCTCTTTGTCAGTTCTGTTGTCTAAAACAGCGACCGATCGCATTCAAAATGCAAATGCACACTATATGCACACAGTACCACTCTTGTCCACTTCAACCTGTGAAAGTATAAAGGTGTTCTGCACAATAGTTTGGATTTAGTGACATAAAACGTGACCTCATCATGATCACCTCCACAAAAATACCGTGGCTATTGCTCATTCACTTTCACAAGCTCAAGCGGACAAGAGCATGAATGCCCACACGAACTCCGACTGGTTATATTTCGGACATTTAGCGACGCTAAACTCGCGCCAACTCTCGGGAGGCAGATGGCGACTGGCAGTGGGCAAGCAATCAGGCAAGCATGGATCTTTATTTCCCCACCCCCTCTTCCCTCCCTGGCTAACAGTAGAATAACGGTACCGCTAATAGCAACAACTAGCTTCAGGCCGTTAAAACAAAAGGCAACACCATTAGCTCCTTACTGTCTGCACAGCATGTGGAGGTGATCATGAGCCTGCGTACTGTCATGTCACGGGGGTGCCTCCCAAGCAGTCGCGTGCGTTGTCCGACACCGCTTGCAGCTGCGAGAGTGAAGCGGCGTCAGAGTGAGGTAAGACCTCATCGAACACCAGGAGCATCTTGAACGTGCGCATCCGACTCCACAACCGAGTGTGGCCGCATTGGAGCGAAACCATTTCGGCTGTTACGTTCCATTGGACGGCGTGTTGTCGGTAGAAAAACTGGGGGCATCCCTCATCCAAATAAATGTGCACGTCCACTTATTCCGACTTCAGCCTCTGTAAATATCCTGACTGATGTTAAATGCCTCGCCCGTCCTAACTGTGACCAGTGAAGAAGCAGTGTTTTTTTTTTTCAAGAAAAGAAGCAGTGTGCGCTCGTCCCAGCCTAAATCTATGTAGCTCTGCACACTTCCACATTTCCTCATTCTCATATAGATCGGCCACGGAGAGGTTAATCCTTTTGATATGTTGAAGTGGTCATTAGTAAGGATTTCCACATACATTTTGGTGCCAGTTGATCACTGTTTTGGACGTTCTAAGCAATGAAAGTACAATGATTTCCAATGGAGAGTTTGTAATCGGTTCCTCCAGTGATCTCCGACCGAACAAGGATAGAATGGTAGGGGGCGTGGCCATTCTCCTCATCAACAGGAGGCGTTATTCATGGAGTCATTTATTTCCTAATTTCTCCCAAATTTATTGATAAAATAGAAAATGACAACTCGTTTCCTTTTCCTGATCAAAAAATATATAAAATGAACTTGTTAGTGAAAACATGGCCATCTCCCACCTTCCCTTTAAGATGTCACATATTAATCACAATAAAAGAGCCCATATTTAAGACAGTTCTGAGAGGAAAATGTGAAACCTGACACAAAGAAAAGAAGTAACCAGAGGCGATCTTAGTAATTATTTTTAAAGATACACAAATTAGCTAAAAAAAAAAAGCAAAGTTGTTGGCTGCAGTCTCTCTCTATCCATTATGTTTCTTTAGTGGTTAAACATCCATCCATCCATTCATTATCTACACCACTACTCCTCACAAGGGTCGCGGGCATGCTGGAGCCTTTCCCAGCTGTTTTCGGGCAGTAGGTGGGGCCGGTTGCCAGCCAATCGCAGGGCACATAGAGACAAACAAACATTCTCACTGACAATCACACCTAGGGGCAAGAGTGTCTAATTAAACTACCATGCATTTTTTTTTTAATGTGGGAGAAAACCAGAGTACCCGAAGAAAACCCACACAAGCACGGGGAAAACATGCAAACCCCAGACAGGAAAGCTGGGGCTGGATTTGAACCTGCTACCTCTGCACTATGAGGCGGACATGCTAACCAGTTGACCACCGTGGCACGTGGTTAAAACCCCTTGCTGGTAATTTTACCGCCTAAAAAGGTGCACCCAAAGTAAAACTGAAGCTGTACTTGAACCATTTGGAGTATCAGCATAGTTTTGGTCTCTTTTTGAAGATATCACTTTGAATTTTTCTCCTCAATTGCCAGAATCTTTTTAAGTGCTACTGTCACTGAATTATGGAAGTTTGAATACTTAAAAGAAGGCGAATTTTATGTCCGCCTATTTTTTTTCTTTTCCAAAAATCTGCTAGGAAAATTTTGTATTAGGTGGTGGACTAAAATAACACAAGAGGATTACAGCTCAAAGGCTCCTCCAATTCCATTTCAAATTTGACAATAATACGACAGAAAATTAGCATTTTACACAACTTTTACTAAGAGGATGTCCAAGCGAACCAAAAGTGTGCCGTTTGAATCCCATTGCAATCATAATTGCAACTATATTCACATATGTAGGGGAAAAGGCTGCTAAGAAGGTGACGCGGTATGACGTGCGCTCTGGCGCACGGCTTGACCTCGCTGGCAGCGGCTTTGAAAGTGTGTGTTACGCACGGTGTTTGTTTTTGTTCAAAAGGTTCCCGTGTTTTTTTTTGAAGAATTTCATTGGCCGTTGAATGCGTCAATCACCATCTTGGCAAGTTTGGTTGTGACTGCAAACATAACTGACGAATCATCCATATGCAGGGGTGGTACTATTTACGCATGGAATATGTTCATTGGCTCTTGTTGAACTCTGACATGGGAAACATTTGTTTATTGTATCAAGTAAGATATCAATCAAACTAAGGTCCAGCCTACGTTTTGAAACGTCGTCGTCGTCGAAGGTAACTCAATCTAGGATGGAAAATATGTACATATGTTATATGTATATGTATCTGATAGCAACCTGTAACGGTTGCAGCAAGCTAATAACATGGCTTTATGGATGTCAGGCTTGTTGTGGACTAACTATATTACTGGAATACTTTTACTGGACCCTTGTCGACGTAATATGGTCATTGATGATGGATTACAAAATTGTGTCTGACATTTGAGGATGAAATATGGTGAGTTGCATATTTTCTGTGTGTTAGCGATTGTTTTGACTAAAATGCTCACCGAGCCTGCAGATATGATTGTATCTTATAATGTTTGGTATCATTCAAATCCGCGGAAACTCAGTTTTCTAACCATATACAACATGCCCAGGAATGCTTTGAAGTTGTTCAGTATGTAGTGAATCTCCCGCGGCCACAACGCCATCGCCCCTACGGGTGGGCTGGGGACCCATAACGAGTTAAACATTCCTATCACTTTTTGGTTTGTAGTAGTCAAGAGGAGTGACTGCCAAAGACTTTTGATCTAAGAAAAGAGATGTTGGTGATGCAGTTTTGCATGGAAACTTTGCATGACAAATTTGAGGTTTGAGTGCTTGAACCGATACAACCTATGTACATGAAAGACATGTTCACAAAACATGCACATAAAAAAGATTTCCATGTCCGCTTTACAAAGGTACCACAAGGTCATCAAATATGTTGACTAATGTTAGTGTGTAGCTAATGTTAATAGTGACAACTGAGTTAAAATCTTTGCTGGGAAATACTCTCCCTTCTGCTTCTTTTCAAACAATGCCTGCCTCAAATGTCTTTCCTTCGCACTATTCACAATAGGGACAACTTTTGCTCTAAATAGATGCTGTGCACATCAAAAATGTGGAAAATACCTTTCAGAGAAGTAATTTCATGTTGGATTGATCTTGAGTAGTCCATGGCAGCTGTTCTCTTTTGTGATGAATAAATGGAATATATTGATGACGTACTGTAGCTTTAGGCGCTTCCTGTTTGGCCTAAGAGTTGAAAAAGCATTAAAGGCTTGTCTGGATTCTTTTCTGTCTCTGTTGGGCTAATATCTACTTCAATTTAGCAAGAATACAGCAGGTCTTCTGACTGGAATTCTTTATTTTGGTATTTCAACACACACTCATTCCCAGTCACAATGTGTGTTTACAGACGTGACGCAAAGCTCCTCCCTTTTCCCCCTCCCACACATCCTCCACCAAACCAATTGGAAGGAGTTTCAGGAAGTACGTATCTATGGAGCACATGTTCATTTGTTTAACAGTTTTAGCACCGCAGGGAAGGAACACACCCATATGCCTGGAGTCATTTTAAGAATGAGACTCATTTAACCAAACAAAGAAAGATAACCCCACAGGCCACAGAATTAGGTACATGTACTATATGATGTATGTAATGAAATCCAATATGCCTTTGGTTGACACTTTCACAGTGGTCGCCATTCCTAATATTTTACTATAATATTTTGACCCTATTACTCTATGTAGCTAGCAGAAACACAATTATAAACATCATAAACACATTTTACTATAATGCAAACTAGGGCTGGGTGATATGGCCCAAAGATCATATTACGGTATCAATTGCATCCTTTCATGGTAATGCTTTATATCACAGTATCAAATCAAGGGTAAACATATTTTTAATTAATAAAAAAATAATAAATGAATCAAAACATCAAATGAATCAAAACAATGAATAAAACAGATAACAATAAAACAAATTAGTATAAGATTTAACAAATCTCCAGTCAGAATGGCACTCCCAAGAGCTAAATTAATAATGATGATACTATAAATTAAAATTGTACAACTGGCTTTCTGTTTAGTTTTCTATAATTCATTCAAATTACTGTGTCCATGGATTAATTGGCCTTCACCTACTCTGTTTTCAACAGTAGTAAAGAATGCAAGTCTATTCAATTACATTCACCTGATCTCAAGCTTCAAAATTAACAATCAGAACTCAAAATATATAAATCTAGCAAAACACCAAAAGAAAGAAAACGCCACTCATGTGCTTTGTGCTAGACTTGCGCCTGCAACGAAAATAGGGCCCATTAAGTTATGTAGTATTTTGCTGTTCAAAGTTAGTTACTCTCCGCACTAACAAATTTCTAGAAAGACCGTGAACTCTATCACAAAAGCACTTACTTCGCTGTTTTGCAAGTGCCTTTCAATAGCTTAGCAATTAGCATGGCCACCTTTTTCCGTGTCTTCCCTTCGTTTTCGTGATAACGCTAATGAGAGAAGTATAGTTTTTTACGCTGCTGTGGAGGCGATGATTAGTGACTTACGCTATGTAGAGACCTGATGCAAAACTAACTTTTGGGGAAAAAAAACGATTGTGTCCATTTTATCTATTGAACCATTGATATAGTAATTATCATGACAGTGTTTGTACAATACAATACAATAACATTTTATCACAAATGGAATACAGGGAGCTGTAGAGTTTCCTTACACAGTTGGAGAAATAGTTACAAGGGGCAGATATTTTATCATGCAAGCTCAAAATGACCTTGAGTTACCTGTGAGCACAGACTTAAGGCAGGATACTGACAGGCTACATAATGCATTGGCAGAGTTTATTTGTTAGGGCCTATGTGGGGAATCTCCTCTCTATTTTTTCCTAACACAAAGCCGCTATAAAGACTTTATCCCAAAAGAATTTGCCAGATTCTTCTCAAATCTCTTTCACTTCTTTGCCTTTTTTAGCAAAGAGGAATTATAAATGTGTGTTTTTTATGGATTACTTTGCCGTTTGATATGATTAAGTTGAATCACTTGATAATAGTATCCGGACATTCTTTCATTTCATGGCTAAAACACAATAACAAAGGTAAAACTATAAATAAGGCTGTGTTCATAATGCAAGTCAATTCTGATTTTGTGGAGCCTCATTTGTCATGCAGCCTGTCTGTTTTTCATGTCAATGTGAATAGTACAATTTTTATTTATTTATTTTTTTCAAATTTGACTGAGGCCTCTTTCTTATGTAGATATAAATTGGATATACAGTATATCCAATGTGACTTAAGTATGAATGCTCAGATCGCGCTCACCCGACCTATACATCGTCAAAAGGCGAAAAGCGTCACAATTGTTCGACAAAACAGACAGGCATGAAAAGCAAAGAAGATGCTATAGAACTGATTAATTCATGCACAGACTTGTCAGTTCAAACACAAAATCCTTGAAAAGAATTCAGACCTACTACTTGCATACTTGCATAAACACTGCCACGTGATGTTGGGTTCTGTGCGCATGCCTGTCACTCGATATGTCTGCATGTGTGTCACTTCACGGATGCATGCGTTCACATTAGAAGCCATATTTGTTTGTGTAAGGTTAACAACTGCAAAGAAGATAAGATTTAACAAAAAAATTGATCAGGACACAGGCAGACAGATTCTAAGAACCGTGAACATATGCATGGATGTCAGACATAAGTATGATAGCAGTGTGTATCAAACCCCTCTGAATCATTGTCGAAATCCATTCATTGACCGCATTGTTATTATTGTCATCATTATTGTAGTTTTATACAATGGATCGGAGGTGATGATAGATACTTTGCATTAGGTCTGCGGACATATTTAATTCGCCAGCTGTCATCAGGGTTGGGCATCATTTGAATTTGGATGATTCCGGTTCTGGTTCTTCGATTCGATACCAGTTACTAATGATTCCCGATTCTGATTATTTAAAAAAAAAAAAATTAGAGTTATTTTGGGGGGATACATTCATAAGAACTTCTCTCTTTAATTTCATAAACTTTTTACTGTTTATGAATTTTACTATGAGTTCATCAAAAAGCTATTTTTAACTGTTAAATTAATTTTTCACAAGAGCTTTATGTTTTTTGGAACCTCAAGAAAATGCAATAATGCATCAGTTACGGTACTTATAGCATGCTACTTAACACTGATTGGTGGGCTAACCTAGTGGTGTTTTTCTTTAGAAAGAAAAATATATATCGGTATTTGACAAACATGAAGCTGAATTTGAGAGGCAAGCAAGAAAAATGTACCTAATGTAAGCAGTTTATGGTTACATAGATATATACATACAGCATACGTATATATGTATGTATGTATATGCTATGTATGCTATAAGATAAACATTAGCAGGACATTTGCATTTATGTGTTGACTCTCTGTTTTAGTTCCCGTTTAACTTGTTGGCTCAATGTTGGCATTAAACGTGCTTACATGATTCTGATTTAGGGGTCCAGCGAGCACCGCTGCCGGGGAGATCGGCAGGAAGGGCCCGGCACACGTCCAGAGTAGCCGCTGCGGCCCAAGCGCGTCAATCGTGGGGAGAGGCTGGGCGTCGCATACACACATTTCCTATTGGTCCTTATCGATCCTGGTCGTTCGTGCTTACGAGCGCCGAACTAAGCATAGAAATTTAGTACCAACATTTTCAAATCTGAACAATTCCGAGAGAACCCGAATGATAATCCCGGTTCCACTCAATTCTCGGTGCCCAACCCTAGTTATCACCATTATTCTGTATTTAATGAGGCTACCCATTCTTAGCCCTTCCGTTGTCTTTTGCAACTCCAGCCAACAAAAGTGACAATACTTTAGTCACACATATGGATGACTGTGACTTTTTCCACACTGAGAGTGTCTCCATGCATGCGATATGCATGTGATATGCATCATTTTATTGATATACTTGTCAGGTCATAAGAATGGTATTAACAAATGTGACACTGTTTGTTTTTTTTGTTTTTTTTTAATTGTAACCTCCCCCCCTTTAAAGATTAAGCCAACAAAATCGCTTGTCCCCCAAAACAAAGATGTTGTGCAATTAAGTATCACATCCAGACTGGCTTCTGAGAGGCAACAATGTTTGTATGTTATGCTTCCTCCTTCTTTTGTCAGCTTGCTTCATGATTGGCTATCATTCCATTCAAGGTTAGAATCATAGTCTTTGCCTCGGATGTCCTTGATTTTGTCCTTGATAATTTCTGATTGTCAATATTAAACATTTCCAATTGTCTTCTCGGCAGACCGGGAAGGGGGGAAAAAAAACATTTGAACACAACTCATATGACAGAATCTTGTCAGGATCATATTGCCACTGACTTTGACTGGAAAGGTGAATCAGTCTCCTTCTGGACCATGCTTTGGTTTGGAAATGTTTTGTTTCTGCAGTCACATCGGAATGGAGATTGAATCTTTAATCTGTATGCCCAGACTGAGCATCTGAAAATTCCAATAAAATGAAAGTTCCTTCCTGACTCTTGGTCGATTTGAAGGAGTAATGATATATTAAATACGAAGGTTCTCCACGTGGAAATACAACCCCCGGCAAAAAATATGGAATCACCAATCTCAGAGGATGTTCATTCAGTTGTTTATATGTGTAGAGAAAAAAGTAGATCACAACCATGACACAAAAGTATCAGTTTAAATGGCAACTTTCTGGCTTTATGAAAAACTAAACCCTAGTGTTAGCCAATCAGCTCCCTCCTACCTTGTGTGTCTCGTACAGGTGTTTCTCATCAGTCTCGTCAGTATGGCTGTATTTAAGTTTCTAGTTTTTATTCAGGCCTTGTCGGATCGTTGTCGCTGTCATATTTTGTTTTCATAGTGTTGTGTTTTGTTTCCTAGTGGTTCTTTGTTACTTTGAGTTTTGGATTCTTTGGGACTTTGTTTATGCAGTTTTTTTGTTGATAAACATATTCTTCAGTACTCCCTGCTTCTCCTTCCTCCCTGCATTTGAGTCCTCTAACACGCAACCACGACACATGAAATTATTTTTCAAGATGATAATGCATCTAGCCATAGAGCAACAACTGTGAAAACCTTCCTAAAAGTGGAAATCAACCCAAACATTTTTTTTTTCAAGATTATGTTCCCAGCAGGCCCACTAGTTGAAACACGGCATTCTGATTAATATTGTATTTGCATAATATGAGTTAAGCAGCAAAATCCACCCCTTTTCAGCCATCTCAGGGGGCGGCCATTTTGTCATTTCTATCGACTGAAAATGATATTACAGATTCTCAGGATTCAGATAAAGACCAATCATGACACAGTTTCAGAAAACAGGTGAGCTGTGATTGGTCGGTGGCTTACCTCTGAGCAGTTGTGATGTCATTTTGAGTCGACAGAAGTGACAAAATGGCCTGAGGTGGCTAAAATGGGTGGATTAACTCTTACCACACAAACGCAATATTTATCAGAATGCCTTAATTCAACAAGTGGGCCTAGTGGGTTTGCATAGAACATATTTTGAAAAAAATATGTTTGGGTTGACTTCCGCTTTAAAGAAAGACATATAAAGGCAATGTCTTAGCATAATACAATGTTAAACGATTCAATATTTTTATCTCTATGTTCATTGATACTGTTTCTGTTATGCAACAGGTTTTCCTTTGTTATTTTGGAGCACATAATTTGAGGTCAATATAACATGAAGGGTTTGGCTGGGTCTTACATCATCTGCTTAAAGTTAAATAGGACTGCGTCCAACCTCTTACCTTTATAGTTGGAAAAGCGCTATACAGGTGAAAGACCATTTACCATTTAAAATGTGTCCAATTTTATTAATAGGTACTGATACGCATCAGAGCTTTTGAGATCGCTCATCGCCTCACCATCTGAAGTGACAAGTGTTCAGAAAGTTGCAAAACTGCATTGTCGCTGGCCACTTTTTTATGACATCCAACATTAGTAGGAAGCAGGATTTATTTATTTTTTGTCCCCTTTTATCGGTGTCGGCATCAGTTTGGAGAAGCAGGGAGTTATGAGTTATTGTATCTGTGGGGAAAAAAGCAGTTAACATGCATCCCTGACATGCAACAAGTAATTCCATAACTTGTCTCTGCTTGATTTAAACATGTTACTGTGACTGACTACATTTATTTTTTTTCTTGATTTTAGTGTTTCTGAAAGCCAGAAAGTTGCCATTTGAAGTGACTTTAGTCTTGTGGCATGTCTGTGATCTGCTTTTTGTCTAAAAATTTAAACAACTGAATGAACATCCTCCGAGATAGTTCCATCCATCCATTATCTGTACCGCTTCTCCTCACAAGGGTCGCGGGGCGTGCTGGAGCCTATCCCAGCTGTCTTTGGGCAGTAGGCGGGGGACACCCTGAACTGGTTGCCAGCCAATCGCAGGGCACACAGAGACAAACATCCGCACTCACAATCACACCTAGGGCCAATTTAGAGTATCCAATCAACTTACCATGCATGTTTTTGGAATGTGGGAGGAAACCGGAGTGCCCGGAGAAAACCCACGCAGGCACGGGGAGAACATGCAAACTCCACACAGGGAGGCCGGAGCCGGGATCGAACCCGCGACCTCTGAACTGTGAGGCGTCCGAGATAGTTGATTCTATAATTTTTGCAAGGGGTGTTCATAGTATAAGAGCTCTGTAATAGTCACTTGTTCTCAACAGATGATCAATAACTGCCTTTGAAGATTTCTGCTTTTTATGAGGGGTGTCTAATAACCAATTTGACACTTCAGTGACTTCATAAGAAGGGTAGCTTTGGAGTGACCATCCAGACAAAACTGGCCCAATGTAGTGGCTCAGAGCCCTGGACACTAATAAGCCCGAATCTGTGTTTTCATCCAAGACACACCCTTCTGTTTTAGTCAAAAATACAAAAGTTATGCCAATCGATGGAATTCCACTGGCTGGCAAACTGAATAGACAGGTCTGGTTTGGGCAATTCTTCCAGTAGTCTGACACACAACACCGGGGCTTTTATTATAGGTGGGGGAGACCCTGAAATGGTTGCCAGCCAATCGCAGGGCACACAAAGACAAACATCCGCACTCACAATCACACCTAAGGGCAATTTAGACAGTCCAATCAACTTACCATGCATGTTTTTGGAATGTGGGAGGAAACCGGAGTACCCAGAGAAAACCCACGCAGGCACAGGAAGGACATACAAACTCCACACAGGGAGGCCGGAGCCGGGATCGAACCCACGACCTCTGAACTGTGAGGCGGACGTGCTAACCAGTCGACCCCCGTGCCGCCCACTCCAGCAATCCAATCAATGTTAATAAGTGAATAACCACAAATATCTAAACAGTGTGGGCTTTCTAACAATCTATAAAAGCTGACAAATAAGAAAAATGATGGAGGTGAAAGAACTATAATGTTTCACCTAATTAGAATCAATGGGAATCCTTCTAGAATTTAACCTTTTAAGTCGTGTTGGGAAAACTGCGTTGTTACAGATGCAGCTGAGACAAAACATTTTTTTTTTATTTTATGAAATATCTTCTAATTAGTATATGAGCCATTCTACCAAATTGGTTGAAATTGCTGTCCCACAATGACAATCAAATTTTAAAAAAAAATAAAGTGTTCAGAGCTTGTATATTTAGTAATATCTTGTTATAATCTATTTTACCACAAGGCATTAATTGAGATACTATTAAACTGAATGTATAAAAAGTCATCTTTTACATGTCACTTCCTATTGGGAGGTGGCCGTAGCAATCTTTAACTCCTAAATTTCAATTCATGAAAAAAAAAATGTAGAGGATTTTTGCCAATTTAAATAATTCTTTACTTTAATCGAACATTTTGGTTGCTTTTAAATGTATGGTGAAAAATTTACATTGATATTGTAGATTTTTTTCAAATTAGAAATTTTTATGTAAAACTGTCCCAACTTTTCATGTTACTACCGAAACGCAAAGAGTATTTGTCTGTAGGCAGGGCTTGGCTTTAGCCACATCCCCAGAAATTTCACCAATAAGAGACATTACCTTCATGTTCATCACTGGGCACATGGCGAGTAATTAGTTGGCATTATTAAGTTATGTGCCCTCCAAAGTCTGAAAATCAGGATGTGGTTTTAAGGACCGTCACTACCAAACAGCTCATTTCGGCAATAAAATGAGCACTTTTGATTTTAATTGTCAGGGCCGCTGCCTCAGCGCCCTGAGGTGTGTGTGTGTGTGTGTGTGTATGTATGCGTGCGCCCGCGTGCATGTGTGTGCGTGCGCATCCGGGAGTTGGTATATGGGGATTGGCAGCAGCTATGATCCATTCCTTCAATTAAAGCAGCGCCTACTTAAGCGGTTCTGGGAAGCAGACCACCGCACCCTCCCCTCACGCAGTTAGAGAACCGTTTGTGCCGGCACCTACCCCATACGACGGAGATCTCGGAGCTTGCCGTACCTTTCTACAAAGTTTGCTAGTTTTCGAACAACAGCCCCTGTCATATGCCACCGAACGAGCCAAAATGGCTCACCTCATTGGCTGCCTCCGGGGTTCAGCGCTGGCGTGGGCCACTGCCGAATGGGACCGTCAGTCGCCGGCTTGCGCCTCTTTTTCCGCCTTTACCGATGAAATGAAGAAGATATTTGACCATCCAGTCCGTGGGAGAGAAGCTGCCAAGCGCCTCATGTCACTACCTCAGGGCTCCCGCAGCGTCGCCGAATTCACTGTAGCATTTCGAACACTTGCTGCGGAGAGTCACTTTAATGAGGAGGTACTCCATGAGATATTCCGAGATGCACCTAGCGACTCCCTCAAAGATGAATTGTCTTCTCGGGATGATTCCCGCTCTCTCGACCAATTAATCAATCTCGCTATCAGACTTGACTGTCGCCTCCGTGAATGGCAAGAGAGCGCAGATCCCGATATCAGGGCCCGCCCACTCGCATGGCGGTCACACAGTGGGGTGCCAACGTTGCATTAACTCCTCCAACCGCTACTGTTGCGCCACCCGAAGGAAGCGCGGAACCCATGCAGTTGGGACATGCTGGCCTCTCAAGGGCAGAGAAGACATGAAAACGGAAGTCGAATTTGTGTTTGTATTGTGGAAACTCCGGCCATCAGATTGCAACCTGCCCAGCCCTTTCGCTAAAAGATCAGGTGAGTCATGAACCGATCTCCTCTGTTTCTACCCTTTTCAAAATCCCTATCACTCTCAGTTAGAATAACTTCTCTTTCCCAGTCTCAGCCCTCACTGACTCCGGAGCTGACGAGTACCTGATTGAACGCAACGTTGCGGAGCAAATGGGAATTCCCCTACAGAGACTGGTCGTCACCAAGAAGGCCACTGCCCTCAACGGACGGATTATTTCCCGTGTTAATTTCAAGTCTGAGTTTATTCACAAGAAGCTTTCAGGCAACCACCAAGAACTTGTTTGTTTTCATGTTTTTGATTGTTTACAGGTTCAGGTCGTGTTGGGCACGCCTTGGCTCAGGACCCATAACCCCACTATAGTTTGGACCGTGGCCAGGATCACTTCATGGAGCGATTCCTGCCATAGGAACTGTTTAATGTCCGCCCCTATGCCCCCTGTTGGCCACAGTCAGACAGAACCTATTGATTTATCCTGTGTTCCAGTAGCCTACCACGACCTTGCCCAGGTATTCAGTAAACATCGTGCCACTTCTTTGCCACCTCACAGGCCGTATGACTGCGCCATAGACCTTCAACCCGGTGCACCGCTTCCCAGAGGTCGACTTTTTAACATCTCGCGACCTGAGCGTGCGGCCATGGAGGCCTATATCAACGAATCCCTCGAGAATGGCATCATTCGGCCTTCTTTGTCTCCTGTAGGGGCCGGCTTCTTTTTCCCTTTTTCATCGACAAGAAAGACAAGACACTCCGGCCATGCGTGGACTACAGAGGCCTCAATGAGAGTACAATTAAGAACAAATACCCTTTGCCCCTTATCGACTCTGCTTTCTCCCCACTTCATGGAGCCACGATTTTGACGAAGCTTGATCTACGTCAGGCCTATCATCTAGTCCGCATTCGGGACCGCGATGAATGGAAGAGGGCCTTCAACACCCCAATGGGCCACTATGAGTACTTAGTCAGGCCTTTCGGCTTCACTAATGCCCCTGCTGTCTTCCAGGCCCTGGTCAACTATGTCTTGCGTGACATGATTGGAAGATTCGTTTTTGTTTATCTAGATGACATTTTGGTTTACTCGAGTTCATGAATCATGAGAACATGAAAGACGTGTACGCCAGGTCCTCCAACGCCTGTTTGAGAACAAGCTTTATGTTAAAACTGAGAAGTGTGAATTCCATGTGTCGCAAACACACTTCCTAGGCTATGTCATTGCCGAAGGACGGCTCCAGATGGACCCGGCCAAGGTGAAAGCAGTTGCAGAATGACCCAGTCCGTCGACGCGCAAAAAGTTGCAACGGTTCCTTGGCTTTGCCAACTTCTACTGGCGCTTTATTAGAAACTACAGTCAGGTAGCGGCCCCCCTCTCCAGCCTCACTTCCACCTCCGTACCATTTCGCTGGTCTGTGGAGGCCAGCCTTGCTTTTGAGAGATTGAAAAAATGGTTTTCTTCCGCACCTGTCTTGGCCCACCCTGTAGGCAATTTATTGTTGAGGTGGATGCATCCTAGGTGGGGGTTGGCGCTGTGCTGTCCCAGCGGTCCTCGTAGGATGATAAGGTCCACCCTTGTGCCTTTTATTCCCACAGACTTTCACAGGCAGAAAGGAATTACAGTGTCGGCGATAGGGAACTCCTGGCAGTTAAGATGGCACTGGAGGAATGGAGGCACTTCCTTGAAGGAACAGAACACCCATTTGTTGTTTGGACTGATCCTAAGAACCTCCAGTACATCCGCTCCGCGTTTCCGCCAAGACAGGTGGGCATTGTTCTTTGACCGCTTCATGTTTACTCTTACCTATCGTCCAGGGCGTCGAAGAACACCAAGCACGACGCACTGTCTCGCCTGTTTGCGGTGGACGAGCCCTATACCGGTCCCGGACCAGTCTTGCCGCCCACCTGCCTGGTAGCTTCTCTCACCCTTGAAGTCAAGGAGGTGGTCAAACGTGCCCTGGGGAACCACCCTGTTCCTGGGGGTTGCCCTGCAAACTCCTTGTTTGTCCTGGACTCCGTCCGTTCTCAGGTGCTGCAGTGGGGGCACTCTTCTAGACTTGCCTGCCATCCAGGGATTCGCCGCACACTAGCCTTCCTTAGGCAGTGCTTCTGGTGGCCCACTATGGAGGAGGACACAGTCTTTTGTATCAGCTTGCTCAGTCTGCGCTCAGAACAAGTCTTGGTCTAAACCCAGTTCTGGCTTACTTCGGCCACTTCCCATCTCCAAGTGGCCATGGTCAAACAACGCTCTGGACTTCGCTACTGGACTACCACCCTCTAAAGGTAACACAGTCATTCTTACCATAGTGGATAGATTCTCTAAGGCGGCACACTTCCTGGTGCTCCCTTCTGCCAAAGAGACTGCTGACCTCCTTGTTCAACATGTTTTCCGCCAGGATGGCATTCCCGTTGACATAGTCTCTGACAGTGGCCCTCAGTTTACCTCGCGGGTCAGGAAGTGTTTTTGTGCAGACCTTGGGATCGGTGTCAGTCTGTCGTCTGGCTTCCATCCACAGACTAATGGACAATGTGAGCGCACCAACCAGCAGTTAGAGGCTGCCCTCCGCTACATGTCTCAATCACACCCGTCCTCATGGAGCTCCCAACTTGTGTGGGTCGAGTACGCCTATAACTCTCTACAGAGCTCTTCGTTAGGCATGTCTCCGTTCCAGTGCTCCTTGGGCTACCAACCACCTCTATTCTCTTCGCAGGAGAGCGATCTAGCTGTTCCATGTCCGCAAGTGCCACAAGGTCTGGAGGCAGGTCCATTCCGCTTTGTTCCGCTCCTCTACCGGTTCTCAGAAACAGGCCAATCGCCGCTGCATCCCTGCCCCTTCCTACTCTGTTGGGCAGAGGGTGTGGCTCAGCTCCAAGAACCTGCCGCTCAAGGCCAAGTCGAGGAAGCTTTCCCCCCACTTCATTGGGCCTTTTGAGGTCGCGGCAGTGGTGAACCAGTCTGCGGTGCGTCTCAAGCTCCCGGCCACTCTGCGTGTCCATCCCACCTTTCATGTATCCCAGGTCAAGCCCGTTTCGTCGTCCTCACTGTCCCCCCCTTTGCCTCCCCCTCCTCCTCCGCTGGTGATCGGTGGCCACTCTGCCTTCACGGTGCGCAGGTTCCTGAATGTGCGTCGCCGTGGCGTCCAGTACCTCGTTGACTAGGAAGGTTATTGACCGTAGGAGCGCTGCTGGATCCCGGCCCGGCAGGTCCTGTCCAAGTCATTGATTCGTGACAATATGACGTTTATTTTTGAATAAAGTAAGTTTTAAATAATGTAATACATAGATACATATGTCATACATAGATCTCTATGATTTTAACAAATATTCAATTTCATATTTTATCTTAATTTGAAGGGAAAAACACCAAAATGCCAAAAGGCCTAGCAGAGACAGAGTACAGGCGAAGGGTTACAATGACCCAGTGAAATACAAAGAATATTTAATAAAGGAAAGAGAAAGAAATAAGAGATGGAAGGAAGAAGGAAAGCTGAAGTCTACCAATGAATTCTCCAACAGAGAGCAAAGGAAAGTCAGAAGAGCATGGAGGAAAAGACCAGACCACCGGATGTCTCTCAAAAAACAGAGAGGGAGGGAACATACATACAAGGAAATGTATGTTACAAAAATGTTTGTCATTCCAATTAAATTTTCCTCTTGAAGATGAAACCACAGTTTTTCAATGATGAAGAGCCCTGTGATGGACAGGTGACCGGTCCAGCGTGTACCCTGCTTTTTCCCCTAAGTCAGCTGCAATCAACTCCAACCCCCCACGACCCTGAGTACAGCACAAATCAGTAGAAAATGGAAAAAATAATGTTTTATTAGTTATAATACACGTTAAAATTTAAAGTATAGCAAAACTAGTTAAGTGATTACAATGCTACCCTCACACAAAGTATTACTGCAACAGCAGCAACAATATGGTCACTACTGAAATGTTGCAGTCACTACCGAAAAAACTGATGTTTTAACAAAAATAAAAAATGTTGATATTGATTGTTTAAGGGTATGTTTGTTTTAATTAATGATGACTTTTGAAGTCAATTAGATCAACTTTCTGCATTTTACAATGAAAAATAGCATATAAATATGGATTTATTTCGGAAAAAGTCATTAAATTCTGTTAAAAATTAATTTGGATTGGTTTTGATGTCAAAACCATATATATTCATTTATAAAAATACTCTGAAGAGGGGGGAATGGAAAAAAATATGAATGGGCTAGTAAAATTATTTTTGTTCTTCTGTAATTGTGTGTTTCGGTAGTGGCACATTTTAGGGACAGGCAAGATATTAGGGAAAAGCTAGAAAATACTATTTGAAAATTGACTGTACTCTTACTATATTTGTGCCCCTTAGGTATGGTAAGTTTTTCTGAAATAAAATACAAAATTTACACATTTTGCAACTCTGTATTTGAACCAATTCAGTAGAATGGCCCATATATTTAGCTAACATTCACACATGTAGCATACAAGAAAGTTACGGTAACTTCAAACTCACCAAAACGGTTGTAGATCGATTAAATACGTTTTTTTTTTTGTTTGTTTTTTTTACCCTCGACCATGTAGAATGTTTCCAAGTCTCCAAAAGTACTTATGTATTCGGTCGTAATTATCTCTTTGTTCTCTTCCCCGCTCTCAGCTCCGTACGTGTGGCTGATGCAAGACCCCAGCTAGTGTCTTAAAGCAACAGTACACTATTTTGTATAGATCTATATTGATAGACAGTCAAATTGTCTTTATCATACTATTTTAATTCCTTATTTATCAAAATGTTAGATTTTAACCGTTTAAATTATTCATGCATTTTAATAGCTTTTAGGATGTCTTTATGTTTCTTTATGTGGGTTACAATAAAATGTGAAATGATATACACTATACATGTTATTCTGCCCGTTGTAAAATCAATATGTAATGTAGGTTTATATGCAGCCTTAGAACGCCCTCCTGTGGTTATTTGGTGTATTGTTTGCTGACGTTGAAAAGGAAAGAGATACAATATAATGTGGTAATAATTTCACACATAAGTCACTGCAGAGTATAAGTCGCACCAAACTATGAAACTATGAAAAAAAACTGCAACTTATAGTCTGGAAAATACGGTAATATGAAATGTGTGCATTGTGATTCACCCAACCTTAGGCACATTATGTTTAAAATGATGTTTATTTAATCTTTAAATTGACCAGTTAATATGAATTTTCCATAATTGTTTTTGACTCATTATTTAAGATTAAATATATTTTAAAATGAAATAATTATAATAATTTGCTTTTGTTTTTTCCAATTGCTATTATGTATCTTACTAATGTATTTTCTCGTCCTTTCGAGTTATGCATAAAGTAGCATTTTCAAGGATTCAAGGAATGTTCCTTTTCTCAAAATCCAAGGACTTTTTTTTGTCGTACCAAAACACATTTCCACAAGACACAGCACAAAATATAAACCAGGTTAGCCTAGTAAGTCCCAAGACTTGTGAAAATAATTTATGATATAATAGATGGATGATAAAGGTATAAGGGTGATGCTTATTCAAGGCTTATGCAAAGATACAAGTCATCAAAGCTATAGATGTAGTAGAATGAAAATGCAAGAGGCTTGAAAAATTATATTTATAAGGTAATTTTGTACTTGACAAAAAGAACAGAATGTCCAAGAAAAAAGTGTTCAATGTGCAGGATTGAATAGGCATGAGGCTATGATGATCATTTTGAGTAGTTGACCTTTAGTAGTAGTAAAAAAAATACAAAGTTTTGAAATCAATGACTAATCGTTATTTCAATCTAAATAAAAATAACTGTGATTATTATTTTCCATAATCACACGAGGTAACGCTGTACTAAGAGATCCTTGTCCTTCTGTTAACGATACTCTTCTTTTCCTTTTTCTTTTCCTCTCGTGGCCGGTGGCCCCGACCGGCCCGGATATCCCCATCTTCCCCGTAGGCCCGCCCCTACACATTGCTGATTTAAAATCCTTTACAGTACAAGGAGGTGATTTTCTTCATACAAAGTGACAAAGTGGTGAGATTTTGGTGTGAGTTAATACAATATTTATCTAATAAAAGATTACCCTAGTCAAATGTTAAACATCTGAATAATTTCCAACAAAACAAATGAAAAAAGATGCCTCACTCATGCTATACAAACTGGCATTAGAGTTGAAAATGTGTAAAGATGCTGTCATTTTCATCTAAATATAACTGCATACTCTTCAAAGAGCAGTCTATTTCAAAATGCTATTAAAGGTTCTGCAATGTCAAAACCTGCACGTGTTAATTGTTTTATACCATCTGATTCGAGTAATTTTTTGTCATTTTAATTCTCAAAACTGGTGGTAGGTGGGCAACGATCCAGTCAGGGCTGTTCGCTCACACTGGAAACACTGACTTTGCCAAGTGATGACAAACAGGAACCTTTGAGGGAAGAACCTGCATGGAGCTGGCAGTGCTTGTATGACTGTACAAACTCAACAGCTGAATGGAAAATGAAACTTTAGTGCCTTGTGTTCATCCCTCAAACTAAACAGTGTCCGGCCTATGTCAACAACTGATACCCATGAAGAAGTTCGGTGGCAAAACGACAAAGTGGGAAAAAAAAAAGAGCAAAGCCTTTATTTATTGTAGTAATATTCTACGAAATATATCTGGAAACTTGCACAGGGTTGCAGAGTAAAAATAATGGAGTGCCAGTCACTCCGTGTGCGCAACAAGAATGGCACTGAAGTACAGCAAAGCAATAGGGCCTATCAGATGATCCTTCTCCCATCTTGTTTTGCCATTGCTCCCTAAATAAACTGCTGACGAGCATGAAATCAACAACTCTGTATACTGTCATTGTTACATGAGAAGACTTCCTAATCCCGTTTCCTGTATATTTGCTTCCATTGATTTTACTTTTCTCATGATGTGTACATGGGCTAGAGTTTCTGCACCACCATCTTTTACCACGGCAAATCGTTCTTAAGGTGAGATGTGAGACATTAGAGGGCCAGTGTTTCGCCACATATACAATTATATGAGGCGGGCGACCACAAGGGAATTTTGGCCGTCATAGATTTTCGCGCTACCTGTAAGCCCTCGCTCTGTGAATGTGAACTCTTTTTTTTTCCTTATTTATTCATTTTTTGTCATTTATAAATGAAGCAAAGCAGTGTTCAGTACCACTAATGCTAGCCTAAACAGCTGTAGGAGCCCCATGTTTTGCTTTGCATGTTTTTGTTATTCCTCCAACCACTAAGGGGCGGTGTTTGATTTGTTTGCCCTAATCCGAATTGGCGGTGGTGGCCAGACAGGTTAAATTAGGGGTTTCCTGAGGTGACAGTTGTCACTGATCAGGAGGAAGAAGCAAACAATCTTTCAATGAGCCTGTCTTGTACTTTGGCGATTTTGGTTTGAACAAGTATGATTTAAGAGTTTAAATATCAATTCTTGTTACTTTATTCTGATGAGCATTCTGTTGTTTTTCATTTTTTCACAAAGTGCAAGAAGTCAGAATTGAACTAAAATCAGTGATCAAAAGTGTTGTGGACAAAGTGGTAGTGGACAAGTCCCTACAACAGCATTGCAAATTTGCGGCAGGTTGCACATTTTGTGAATCAAATTCTAGTTCTACGAAGGACAGTGAGGACATGCATAGCCTGCGCTCCAGTGATGCAGCAGCCAATCATATTGCAGTGAGTAATGCCATGCCTAGAAAGTCTAGTGGGATTCATAAACACACTGCGGCAGCTTACGACTCTACTTTACAGTGTTCTTTTTCTTGCTGTTTTTGTACTATTTTTATGCTTATTTGCTGAGGTGGGCATTCTGTCAGTACTGACAGAAGTTCCTTCAATCCGTCACTGACAGAGGCCCGTTTTGCTGACGAATGACTGGAAACATTAAAAAAGGACTAAGCATCGACGATAGTGGGTTTTCATCCATCACGGAAATCATCACTACGACCGTACCGATGGACCTTCTCAGTCTTTCACTGATGGATTCCCATTTTTGTTTGAAACACCCGCCAGGTATCTACCGTATGTTTGTTCGGCAGGGGTAAATATACACTGGGGTTGCTTCGAAATGTTAAATGTTTTAATTCATTATGTCGTCACTGTCCTGTGAAAAACATGCATGTCCAATTTTATTTTATTTTATTTATTTTAATTTTCACATTAGTGAGATGTCAGTAAAGTGGAAAGCCCATTAATGTAAACATTTTTTTGGTAAATAAAAATGGACATAAATGTTTTTCACAGGACAGTGCTATGTTATTTGGTAAGTGTTATAATTTAAATGATCTATTTTGTAAGTATGCTCTTGAAATACACATTCACATCATTTTGTTGTGGTTGTAATTACTGAAAATCAATCCCCAAACCCCCGCCCTACCCCCCACAAGCACAAGCAGATGCACATGCACACACTCCAGCAAGCAGCCGTATACCCACCACTGCAAATCAGACTCAGCTTCTTTTTTTTTTTCAATAAACATATATACCCAAATGCATTATCCTGACAATGTTTTAATGACAAACCTTAACAAAACCAAAATACTGATCAACCAACTACATAGCTCAGATGTCCCAGTATGTTCAGAATAATTGGTCCACACCTTCAACCATGAATTCATGATAAGAACGCAAAGGTCAAAGACAGAATACAAAGGCATTCCACCAATGTAAGCTTTCATTGGTTCTGCTACACATCAAGCCTCGGCATCATATAGCAACATCAACATACACAAGATTAATTCCACACACTTGATACACACATCTAAGATATATATGACTGTTTGAAAGGTAGCTAGAGGACAAACATAACCACACAGTAGTGTGTTATCCTGATGTAATTGTAAAGGGTAGCTCCAATGTTATAAAGGGTAGCTCCAATGTTACAGGAAAGCCCAAATTAGCAGTGATTGGAGCTTTGAGATAAGACAAACAAATGGGATTGTTTTTTTTCCAGGGTTTGCCTTTTGACCTGTGCTCTGATGGAGAGCAGCCACACCCCTCAGGGACCTCAATGTCGACAGAAACACGAACATGCAGGAGGCTCTGTTTAGTTTAACAGCCATTTATTATTGCAGACGATTTTATTCATACCTTTTATGTAACCGAGCAGTGTGTAGCTCATGGAGTCAGACCTGCCATTTAGGGCAGTTTTTAACTAACCACATCTTCTGTCAGAGCTGGACAGAATTACTGTGAAAGGTATTCTGAGTCAACACGCCTCCTCCTTCTTTGGTATCCCTGGTTCAAAAGAGATAAAGGGATCTGCTTGGAGTGTGTGAGGCACCAATTCCAGTGTTTTTGCAAGGCTCGAAATAACTTTTTTTCTTTGAGGAGCAGTTTTGCGAATCAGTGACTTTATTTTAGAAGCAATGCTAAATGTATTTATTTTTTTAAAGAAATGAAGATGGGATCTACAGTAATGTAATTTTGAGAACAGCAATTGTGCAGCTCTCAAAAGTTAAAATTAAAACTCTGGACTGTTGACTCGAGTAATACAGTAGATGCAATAATCGACAGGATCATCAATTCTAAAAAGATTTATTTGTGACAGCACTTTTCAGTCCTCAACGTGTTTAGCCACACTAAAAGCCAGCCGAAGCTTGTTCCTCGCTAGGGTATGGCGTAAAAGGGCACAGTCCATCCATCCATTATCCGAACCGCTTATACTCTAAAACGCTTAACGTGGCTTAATGGTAGAAAACTAGGACCAATCGCCAACAAAATTCACATGCACATCTCACATTATGCCCACTTCACCCTCTGAAAATAGTAAAGCAATCAACAAAGTATTTTGTATTTTATAGGCATTAAGCATTTTCCTGGCGGCACGGTGGTCGACTGGTTAGCACGTCCGCCTAACAGTTCAGAGGTTGTGAGTTCGATCCCGGCTCCGGCCTCCCTGTGTGGAGTTTGCATGTTCTCCCCGTGCCTGCGTGGGTTTTCTCCGGGTACTCCGGTTTCCTCCCACATTCCAAAAACATGCACGGTAAGTTCATTGGACTGTCTAAATTACCCCTAGGTGTGATTGTGAGTGCGGATGTTTGTCTTTGTGTGCCCTGCGATTGGCTGGCAACCAATTCAGGGTGTCCCCTGCCTACTGCCCAAAGACAGCTGGGATAGGCTCCAGCACGCCCCGCGACCCTTGTGAGGAGAAGCGGTATAGATAATGGATGGATGGATAAGCATTTTCCTCTTGCAGCATTAAGCCTGAGTCTGTCGATGGAGAGGAAGACTAATGTCCATGAAATCTCAAATACCGGTGCGATCGGTTTGATGTTTTCAGAAATTTATGTGGGCATAAGTAGAGATGTGAACATGCATTTTGGTAGTGATAAGTCGTAGTTTTCTGACATCAAGTGACATTAAGCTTTTTTTTTTTTTATGGAAGGGAAAACAACATCCATGAAATCCAAAATATTGGAGCAATTGTTTTGATATTTTCAGATTGGCATGGGCATAGCTATTGACGTGAACATGAATTTTGGCGGCAATTGGTTCTAATTTTCTAACATTAAGCGACATTATTAAGCTCTTTTTCGATAATGAACGTTTATGAGAAGTATAAAGCTGAATGCTGATAAATCCAAAATATGTGGCGATTGTTTTGCTATTTTCAGAGGCTGAAATGGGCATAAGTACAAATGTGGATGTGAATTTTGAGAATGATTGATCGTCGGTTTCTGTCACTAAACAATGTCAAGCTTTTTTACATCATGCGTTTTGGACTGTCCCGTGTAAAAGTAGCTCCTGCACATGAGTGACGCAAGCGCAATGCAGCATGTTAAGATGTGTGTTGTTCGTCCAGCCCAGCAAAGCTCTTTGGGACAGATTCTCCAGTTTAGTTTTTGGGGAAAAAAAGTGATTTTCAGCCTTGCTATTCAGTGTGTTTTAATGAGGTCAAAATTGCAAATTTTTACTCGCAAATTGCAACGCAAAACCACTTATTTCAAGCCTTGGTTTGTAATTCCCAAGGCTGTGTGTGAGCGGGTATAAAGTTGCGAGAACTTTCGGCTGTCAGACTGTGAGTGTGTGCGTGCGTATGCGAGAGAGAGAGAGAGAGAGAGAGAGAGAGAGAGAGAGATAGAGAGAGATAGAGAGAGATAGAGAGAGATAGAGAGAGATAGAGAGAGATAGAGAGAGATAGAGAGAGATAGAGATTGAGAGAGAGAGAGAGAGAGAGAGAGAGAGAGAGAGAGAGAGAGAGAGAGAGAGAGAGAGAGAGAGAGAGAGAGAGAGAGAGAGAGAGAGAGAGAGAATGGAAGAGGAAGCAAGCACGAGGTGAATTCACCCGAGTGTCAGCTGTGAAGGGTGACCTGGCGAGACATTCCTGGACTTTGTGGTTGGTGACTGTCACACCGGCTCCAGTTGCTCTGAATACCACTGGCCACCAATAAAGTCAAAGCCTTTCAGTGTCAGGCAACGGTTGAAAAGGAACAAGACAAGACAGCCTACTCATGCTCTCTATCAAACAGCAGTGCACACAACAATAAGCATTAAATCAGGTGTCAGAATGATTTTCATTATACAATAATAATAATGATAATAATACATCCAAAGGCCTTCTTAATTCCCCTTGGCAGTGAAGAACTATTTCCACTGCTCCTTTCAACAGAGTGCCACTTCATAAAAAAGTTCAAATGCAGTGGAACATATGGCACTTTAAGTAATAGAAGAAACCAGCCAAATTAGCATGTGATTTAATAAACAGGTTGAACACATGTTGTGTGGTTAAAAAAACTGACAATAAAGACATCCTAGTAATTGAAGAAAGAAGGACTAAAGAATGGTTTATGTAAAGTCAAAGATACAGATGCATGAATGCCAGTTAAATGATCATTTGAGAGATGAGATTGATGGGTGACGAGTTGATGTAACTTTTTTTTTCAAATTTTTATATGCTTTTTCCCCCTGTTCTGTTCACGGCAACAGACACTGCAGATCATAATGTCAATGCTGATTTATTGCATTTCGTGTGTCTAGCAGTAGTTTGACAAAAATCGGTAATATCGATATCACATTATTGAAAGTAACTATACAAGTCAAGAAATTCAAGCAGTGAAGTAATAAACTGCCCTACCTAATTTTAGAAATCCTAACCGGCCAGGGAAAGGTAATTAGCCAATGAAGTGGAACTGTGTGCATGCAGTTTGACCAAAAACACTAGCTGTTTTGTTTTGTTTCCTTCAAAGAGGAAAGCAGCTTGCTCTCCGCCATATTACAGTTACAGTACATGTCTAACAGGAAGGATGTCATCTTGGGGAAGCATCCCTTTGGAATATGCTCACTCCCATAAAAGGCCTTGAAGGACTCCATTACAGTGGTGTTATCATACCCCACAGTAATCTTTTCCCGAAGCTGTATGCCAGTGCTGATCAATGCAAGGCAACAGGATGCTTACGTCAAGAAAGAGATAAATGTAAAACATAACATGGGCATCGCATTTTGGCTACACACTTCTGACGCAGCACGAAAACACATAGGAAGCTAAAAACCTTTAACCACATGCATTGTGGCCAACTGAACATGAAGCTCGAAGTGGAGCTCTACTTCTGCTGCTGCTGAACTGTTCTATGACAAATTATTTTCTGGTTTTCATGCCACATAACTGACTTCATCTCACAGAGGGTGTCTTTTATTGTTGGATAGATCTAGCTCTATATCGTCGCTGTCCTGTGAAAAACGTGTGCTTTTACTTCAATTTTCCTATTTTTACGTGAATGGTGTTTCCACGTTACAGACATCGCATTGTGAAAATTAAAACATTTTCCAAAATTAGACATATGTGTTTTTCACAGGACAGCGACAATATGCATGTACAGTACACACAGCCCTGTTTCGTTCAGACTTCAAAATGAATTTTACATGGAATATATATCTACAAATGACATGCAATTATTCCATTTAGACTTCAGGTGTGGCACCTCATCATCCTCAAGAGGGGAACTGACTGATTGTTGAAATTTCTGCAAATTATGTATATTTAATTGTTAATTGATTATACCATGCAAGCAAATAGATTACAGTAGACTATTCGGCTTCATTGAGCAGAGGCACGGTTGAGTCTTGCAACAGCTGCGTGGCCAAGGGATGTTGAAGGTGGTTGGGAGTGAACCAGGACTCCACCACTTGAACATATGCTGTAACAAGGATGTGGAGAGATAAGCAGCGCCGTGCCTGAAGCCGACCCAAAACTTGATTTTAAGCACAATGGCTCAGTATTTTATACTGAGACAAGACCACAATGATATCAAGGCACTTTTATTCCTGCGATAATATGATCACATGAATATTGTGGCATCACAATTAGGGGCACCAGAAAAAACAATTCTTGCCCAAAACCAAAAATGAGGAAACCAGGGTCGAAAACCAAAACACGGAAAGAATTTATAATAACTTAAAAACTCTGAAAAAAAAATTATTTGGCTGGATCATATTCCGGAGTCGTGGGTTGCCGACCCCTGCTCAAAGACAAGTGAGGTTGAAGAGAGGATGTCACATAACATCAACCCTCAGGATGCTGAAAATCATCTACAATACACTGACTGATGGGAAAAGCAGAACTATAAGGACCCACGCGGCGCTAATTTTTAAATAACTACTATTATTCATGCACATATATGCATACACATGCTTGTATGCGAATATCAACTATTTTAGAGTAAATCAATTAAAGTGACATATTATATCCAAACACCAGGTTTTTGTGATATAAAAATGAGACCAAGCTCAAATATAATTATATCAGAACTTCATTTAATGTGACCTATAACCTGTACGAATGGGGAAAAATATTTTTGAGAGAGAAGGTCAAAATAAACAACTGAGATAATGTAGTTGCACAAGTGTGCTCACCTACTTATCACTGGGGATTTTGTTTTGTTCAGAATTAATCAATCACATGCTCATGTTCAATGGAAGTTAGCACACACCATTCACCATTAAAAGTGACTCCAATTTACCCCAAAGTTCATCTGAAGCTTGAAGGTTTTGTGCTAACAGCAATTGATATTTGACAGTGTTCATAATCCCTTCCACCTCAACTAAAGCCTCAGTTCCATCTGAAGAAAAACAAACCCAAGAGCAGGTTGTTGACACCACCATGCTTCACTGTAGGGATGGTGTTCTTTTGGTGATGAGCAGTGTTGTTTGTGCCAAACATACCTTTTAGAATTATAGCAAAAAACAAATCAACCTTGGTTTCATTTGAGCATAATGCATTTTCCCAGACGCATGGGAGATTTCAAGAGTATTTTTCCGAAATTTCTTAAACCTTGCTGTCAGACGATTGGCAGCCTCCCTGACCAGTTTTCTCCTTGCCTTTTCAACATTTTGGAAGGATGTCAAGTTCTTAGAAATGTCAGTGTTGTGGCACATTTTCTGCAATTGATGATGAATGTCGTTACTGTGCTCAATGGTATAATGGATGCCTTGGAAATTCTTTTATACACTTCTTCTGACTGATACCAAAGAGCTCCCTCTGACCTCTGATGCTGTAGAAGCTCAGCGAGATCGTATAATACAATACAATACAATACAATGTTATTTATATAGCGCATTTCATAAAAGCTATGGCTGTAACAAAGCACTTTACAATACAATAAATAAAACAAAAATGATTAAAGGCCGTGGTACATGTATTAATAAATATAGACATCAATAATATATAAATAAAATATAAATAAATAAAGCCAATAAATTGACATAAAACACTATAAACAATTGACACCGGAAAAGAGCCGAAAAATTCACCTCTGATCAAAAGCCAGAGAAAAGAAATGTGTCTTCAACTGGGTTTTAAAAATGGACAAAGAGGGGGCTTGCCTAACAACCAATGGGAGGTCATTCCTGATGTTTTCTTTTCACTGAAATTTCGGAAATTTAGTGACATCCAGTCTTTTAAGTCCTCTAGGCAGGACAGAAGTGGTCTTAAGGAGAAAGCCTCTTTTTTGCTTAGCGGGATATAGATTTGACAGTCGTCCACGTAGCAGTGGAAGGAGATTCCGTGTTTTCTAAGGATAGAACCCAGGGGCAACAAATACCATGAGAACAGCAATGACCCCAGAATAGAACCCTGTGGAACACCATACGATAGAGTGGCAGAGCGGGACTCAGAGGAACCTAGGCTAACAGAAAAAGTCCTGCCAGCTAAATAGGATCTGAACCACTCTAGAGCGCATCCACTAATGCCCATTTGGTGTTGCAAGCGAGTCAAAAGAATATGGCATGTGCTGCTTGAAAAGACTATCAAAAAAAAGCATGGCAACATGTGAACTTTTAACTCATCACTGCCAGACATTTTCAGACCCTCTTTTACCCTAACATTTGAAAAAAAATTGAAAAGAATATAACTACGTTCCTGGGATTGAATGGGTGGACTGTGAAAAGACGAGTAAATTTGTCAATGGCAGTGAAGGAGTTAAGGGCAACTTTGTTCAGGTTATCAAGTTGCACGGGTAATAGGTCACATTAATGATGAACAATGTTTTGAAATGATTTATGATTGGTCTAATTTTTTATATTCCACAAAAACAGATATGTTTTAATTTTAAAAAATGGCTTTTAAACAGGTGTGTAGACAATTTACATCCACTGTAGATGATTTGCAGTTCAAATGTATCATATTTCTGGAATGTCATTTGTATAAGTATGTACAGCCAATAAGAAAATGAAATTACTACAGTAAACACCCAAGCTTGCCAAAAATAACAGGCTAATTGAATGATTGAAAATGTCCCTAGCTATATTGGGATTATTTCAAGCCTTGCATACCAAGGGAAAGGGCCATTTAGAACACCCGCTTTGGCAAAATAGGGATGCCAGCCATGGTTGTTCTCCATCAGCAATCCGCCCATCAGAACAGGGTAATCCCCCTTCGGTGGCCATGGAACATTGGCTTCAGCTGCTGCTAGTACACGTTGCCTAGGAAGTCAGCGGGAGGACAGCCAGGACCCTTCCATCCATACCACTGCAATTTAGGGCAGGCGATGACCAGCGAGTAATATTAGAAGTCACATACTCACTCACTATGACTATATCATAAAAAAGCTTGGATGATATTTTTAGACGGGGTGTTCACTGTTTCCTTGGTCGACTAAGGGGACCAATAAATGTTGATTAATCGGTTCACTGTCAGAGATTGGAAATCCAGATCCAGAAAGTAAAAACCCTGCCACAGTTTGGCTTTAGGCACAGGTGCTTCTATTCACCTGGCAGGTAAACACACTTATTTACTTCTGGATTTTCCATCTCTGCTCACTGTTAATTAAAAAAAAAACAATAATTATAATCATAGTAAAGGGAGGAAAGAATCTCTTGTTGAATGTTCTGAGCTCCTGATTCGATACCAATGTCATATTAAGTTGAGTAAAAATTGTGGCGGGGATATAGCTCAACTCCCCATGGTTGACCGCACACTGTACTTTTTTAGGCTGCAAACTACTTGAGAGTGACACAAAGGACTCCGTTTTGTGTCTTTTGCGTGAAGACATGATAATCAAGCAATCAACTTGATTAAAAGGGTGGCCATCATTATGTATTCAATAAATAATTATGACTATAAAGGCCTAAATAGACCAAACCAACATCGGAGGTCATGAAGCATCGTGGTGTCTGAATGCGCCATCTGATTGGTGTAGTGACCACCGTCGTAGTGTCATAACTCGTCAGTAAGCGTCTGGGAGGCGTTTATGCATGTTGAATCGGCGTCGCCACTCATGACATTTGGTCACTGTGATAGGCTGTTAGCTAGCAAATCAGTGCTCGGAGCACCAACGGGAAGTGACAAATGCGGACAAACAGTGAGCACGCCTTCGCTGCCTTAATCTTCTTACAAGTACAAGAGCGAGGGTTGACAATGTAAGTATTTTGCAATACTGTGTCAAGAACATGATGATTAACTTCGCGTAGGAGTTCATAGTGAGCGAAGAATATAGCTGAATGCATTGTTTACGTTTTTATAATCCGCCCCCGTACAACAGCTTTCCGGTTGGATTTTTCTAACAATGAGAAATAGTGACTACCGCCACTGATGGTATGGAAGGGTATTACATCTCACACGTCCGCACAAGGTACTTTAATGGTTAGTATCGCTGTCTGTCGTTGAGGTGTATTTTTACAGCGTGCCGACAGCCGGCCGGACGCCACAGGGGGTAAGCGTCTGTCACTATTGGCCAACGTCGTTTTGGTCTATCTAGGCCTTAACATAATTTGGGCATTCCCACAGTCGGTCTCAAAAAGGCACCATCCAAATTTAATCAATAGGTCAGAGCCTTCATTTGAGTAAATGCTGCAGTGAGTAAATAAAATTTTCAGCTAGCAGCAAGTTTATTTATACGTTTCACTTTGCTTTTTATGTCCTAAAAAGGCTGTGGTCCTGGTAAGACTTTTCAAGAAACATCCAAAAAAAATCACAGATTTCTGCTGGAAAAACAGAAGGGCTTTGATGAAGTCTGATGAAAGAAACACAAAGTGAAAGATGAAAGGTGACTTGTCATCATTGTGCCTTAATAAGGAGTGCATCCAGAAACTTAATGCAACACTGATGGTGTCTAGCAGTGAACAGAGTGGAACGTGTGAAACATAAACAACTGCCACAGAGCGAGCTTCTGCTTCCCATAACCTTGTAAAGAACCAGCACAACAAACAGAACACTGATTCATGTTAATAGCTATGAATGCTTGGAACAACTTTTATTGCAGAAATGTCTTTCCCCTGCTCTCTCCTCTTGAAAGTCGTTGAGTCAGTTCCTGTAGCCCACAATCATCAACTAATTGAAAAAATGAATGATCTTATCATTTTGATGGTCAATCAACATACTCTCACTCTGCATACTATTTTGTTCAAATTTGAGTGAAATTTATTGATGACAAAAGACATCCTAGATTCAACTAGATTAATCAAGACCAAATAATACCAAAAATAGGCTGCCATTAAAAATGAGTATCATGTAGACAACAAGAAAAAAAAACTGAAAGTGATTAAACAAACTGGTCAATCTTTATCAAAGTGCTTGCCCGCTCTTGATTTTGTATAAAGAGTAGCTAAACCAAAACCAAGGACTTCAACATCCACTGAGTCAAACCATTTTATGTGCCTACTCTTTGTAACCTTCCCATCAGAGTATTTCATCAAAAAGAGGTAAAAGTCAAACTGTGCTGGCGTAGGTGGAGTGAATTTACCTCACCTATCAAGGCCAAATTGTATATACACATGTACTGTAACTATTTCGCTCTTCTCCAAGGCAAACTAACGGATCGTTTTCCAAAGTGTCAAGGATACAAAAGCAGGTGCCTTTGGGTGCACCGAGGGTGACAAAATACAAAACGTAAAATAATGTAGGTTCTGTAACAGGTTCAGATGACGCCATGTCTGTGCAGGAAAAGAGTCAGAAAAGCATTCAGTCCTAATCTTCCATCTGATAGCCTCATCACGATCAGAGGTGAACAGTGCAGGCTTATTGCTACAGCCACACATCAACGTGTAGCACTTCTGTGAAACATGGTGGACTTTTGTAACCCTCAACACACAAGAGTGACAGAGAACATATGTACTAATCAATAATCAATAGCTGCACTGCAAGTCTACAAATATATATCAGGACTCACGCAAACTCATTAAAATGTGTCTTCCATCACATTATGTAGTCATGCATAAGATGCCGTCGGACAGGCTCTCACCTTTATACTTCTCTCTGACGCTTTCATAAGCCTGGATGAAGTCCTGCTCCTCAGCGTCCGGAGGCAGGTAGGCGGGTTCATACACGGCCATGCCAGCAAGCTCACCCTCTTCCCTCCTTCTCCTCCAAGTCTACTTTTTCCTCTTACTTTGAATTAGTTCGCGTCAGAGCTTTTTGGAGTTTGTGAGAAAGTCTATGCTGTCCTCAATCACCTCTCTCAACAGTGTGTGAACCCTCCACAGCTGCCAACTTCATTCCGCGACCAAGCTTCACACACACCCCCCACACCTCAAACACACACACACACACACACAAAAACGAGTCTAAATGTCCAGCCCCTCCTTTTAAAGATACACTGACTGGAAGGGCAGGCACTCACTCACTGCTTGTGCTTGCACAGTAGTAGAAGCAGAGCTCAAGCACTGCCCTTACTGGTAACACTTCAACTCAACTGGAATGTCATAGTTGTCAGTATAGTCTTAGCAGAAACATTATCAGGTACACTGGCACAACCAATAGCTCAGATTCAAAAGCTGTATCAAAAAATGCTACTACACAAACATACTAATGCTTTTGACTAATTGGTTCTGAGTGAACACTGCCATAAACTGAATAAGGTGATGTGGAGCTCTGCCAAGCCAGAACAGTGGTTGGAACATTTAACTGAGCAAAAAGAAAAACATTCTAATCCTCATTATTAACCTCATAAGGTTAATAATTCATTCCACATTCATTGGCCACATTGGCCACAATGAATGTGGAATGAACTACAGTAATTCTTTCACTTGAATAACTGAATACGTAATTACACGTGTACATTACACAAGTCCAGAGCTGGGCATTTTACTAAAAATTGAGTGTCCGTCATCAGTCAACAGCGAGGGTATCATTCCGTCATTAAAAAAAATAGTACCCGTCTATAGGCCGGTCCGCCTCTACTTTTAAACGTGTACTCGCACTACTCGTTCATTTTTATAAAGTACACTTTAGGGCATGAAATGGAAAAAAATGATTTACTTTAGCTGGGCCAGGGATGGACAACTTAAATGACGGAGGGGGCCACAATTTCACATTTGCATTACTGGTGCGGCGCACAGGACTGTGTACTTCATAACCATATGTATGACAAAAAGGCAAGTTTTAATAGCCTAGCACAGTTCACATCGCAGAGAGTCCAAGAGAGGTTGAGTGGCCAACTGTTATTTTTTGCTCTGGTCCGACTTCCATGTCTGGTTCGGAAGCATCCTGCCCTTTTCAGTCAAGATCGGTGATATGGAGGCCTTTTTTACAATTACAGCCTCTGCGTTTGAGGCGCTGGAGCGATGTCTGCCAACCTGTGGTCAACACTGGTATTTCATGTTGCAAAGGTTCGCAACAGTCAACGTTTTTATTTCCACTAATTAATCAAGGGCCACTCTGACTGTAGGCGAGGGCCGCAAGGTCGCCAGTTGCCCATCCCTGAGCTAGACTGTTGATGTTATGCAAAGCTATTTAGTAGACGTTTATATCCCTGTTTATATTTTACATTCTCATATTCGGTTTATTATATTACTGTATATTATTTTGTGCTCTTTACAGTTTCAGTCTTTGTCATTTGTTGATGATAGTTCAGGAAGTCATTAAATCATCTGACTCAGAGTTTGGCTTGATGTCCATCTGTTCAACACTTCTGGGAAGTGAACGCAGAAGAATCAGTCCAAGGCTTGTGCAAAATGTTTTCGTCATCAATTGCTCTTGTCCTCTCTCAATTCTGTATATTATGTGGGTCAATGTGTTTGTATTTTTAAGTGTGTTTAAAGTCCTTTAAAGTAAATAAGTGTTACAAAAACAGGGTAAATAGGGTACTTTTATATTGTGGATTTCACTTAAGATTGGTTTATTGGAGGTTTATCTGCCTTTTCTGTAGAATGATTTGGTTTCCCCACAAAAATACATACATTCTGTATATATACAGTACATGGCTTTGCTGCTTTTGTATGTACAAAGTACTTATACGGACGTATACTACGAGATTAGTCCTCATAATTTATTTTTTGCGGATTTAGAATGACATGCAAGACAAACATAGCAACTTAATAATATTACAATTTTGTGTGAGTTAATTTTTGTCAAATTAAAAAAAATCACAAAATGAGTTATTGCACTTAATGTTGGTTTCAGTAGCCCTTGATTAGTAATTTTTATGCAAGAAGCCCTTTGCACTGGAAAAATACATGAACATATGAATGGAGAGTAATGTATAAACAAAAAATGGATTTGAAATTTAAACATTTTTCAAAATTAAAAAAGATTTGCAAATGACCAATACCAACAAAACTTTAAAAAGTGTTGGTATCATCACAAATAAAAAAAAAAAAAACATTGTTCTCATGAAATTATACATCTTGTTTGCATATTCAAAATTATTGGTTGCACGTTTTTAAATTTTGGTTGACCAATCAATGAAAAGGGTTCTAACATTGGTTCAGCGGAGGGCCTGCTGAGAAGACTGAAGTAGATTTGAAAACAAAACTTCAAAGCTTGCAAACAAAATTTCGGAACTTGCCATCAAAATTTTAAAACTTGCAACCGAATATGTGATATATATGAGTGTTTTTCTTTTCTTTCGTACACAAAACCAACACTTTTTAAAGTTTTGGAAATGTTGGTCTTGATTGCAAATCTTTTTTTAAATTACAAATCCATTATTTTTGTTTGCAAATCATGTTTTGTTTGCATTTTAAAAAAATGTAAATCCCTTTTTTGTTTGATTGGAACTAAAGACCAATTTTCTCCATATTCTTCCTAATTACACATGTAATTACACATGTAATTACAAATGTATTTGACATTCTATTTTAAAAATGCATCACTGCCACCTACAATCTTTTAGTGGAACAGCACCATGTGCAAAGTTCATTTCCTAAAAAGGTTATTTGAGGGGGTTCCAAGGGGTTCATACCAAAAAGCGGGGACCTGCAAAAAAAGTTTGGGAACCACTGCACTATGTGAAAGACATTTACATGGGTGTGCCTTTTATAGTCTTACAGTGGGGTTGCAAGGAAATCCTTGCAGCCTCACTTGTTGACAGTCTAACTTTGCACCAACCAGGACTCTTTCCTGGATGACGCACTGTCAGTTCAAACGTTGACTGCCGCTTTGTGTGTAATTTGAGTCGATAGTATTCTTCTACTCCTTTAAAATTTTGGAAAGGCCTTGACTATGGATGGCTCTTGGTATTACAGAGTACAGTTTAGCATGCTCAGGACGGAACAATAGATTCAAGAACTGCATTTTTGCTGTTTTGCAATTTACTTTGCTCACATAATTGAGGTTTTTTTTTTCTGGCTCGTTAGGCCGCAAAGCTACAGTAGGTAACAAATGACAATGGACATCAGCACTGTACTTAACAAAATAAAGGCATCGTGTACAACCTTAACAAAGGAATCCGATAACAATGTTGCTATATTGTGGTGTTTATTTATAGTCTAATAAATATAATAATAATAGCTATACTGCAATTGGCTGGCAACCAGTTCAGGGTGTACGCCGCCTACTGCATGAAGACGGCTGGGATAGGCTCCATTATCCCCGCGAGTCGGTTTGGATAATGGATGGATGGATAACTATATTGGTGTCTGAGTACAGACAGGAGATAGACAATCTGGTGGACTGGCGCAAAGATAACAACCATTGCATCATTGTGAAGAAGACCAAGGAGTCGGTGGTGGACTTCAGGGAGAACAGACACGCCCTCGCCCACCTGAACATTGGAGGAGCAGCAGTACAAGTAGTCTCCAGCTACAAGTACCTTGGGGTATCCCATTCAGAGGACCTCACCTGGAGCCTAAACACTTCTTGTCTACTGAAGAAGGTGTGCAGTCACCGGCATCACAGTGTGGTACAGCAGCTGTTGAAAGGCTCTTCAAAGGATGCTCAGAATAGTGTAGTGCATCTTTAGTAGCAGATGCAGAAAGAGGGATCTCAGCATTAAGGACGCAACCCACTCCACACCCACCCTCTTCAATCACCTTCCCTCGGGTAGGAGGCTACCATCCAAAGCAGTACCACCAGGCTGAGGAAGGTTTTCTTTCCGGAAGGTGTTAAACTATCCAACTCAAACAGTGCACTGTAGCCCGACATCTTTGTCGGGCTACAGTGCACTGTTGTACAGTATCTGCGCATACAGTAAGTATTCAATCTACTGTAATCCTTGTACAAAGCCCAATTCCAGAGGTTGGGATATTGTGTGAAACAAATAAAAACAGAATGATTTGCAAAACCTGCATTTTTTTTTATTCTTATTAAAAATTATAAGAGTAAATAAATATTGAAGTTTATATGCACTTTACTTTTTCTGTGTTATTTTCTTTTTTTTTCTACTCCATATCCCCAAATTTTATGTGCAATTGTTTATTTTCAGATGTTTTATTGCAAAAACAAAATGTGCGTGATACACCACGTTTATATGTTTTAAATATGTCAAAAGAGTCCAAATTTACTCAGAATTGTCAAATCAAACTCAGGGCTCAACACTGAGCCCAACTTGCTCGCAAATTAAAATCCTTTTTTTTCTTCGCGTAAAGTAATTGACCTGTTTTGTCAACCACTGCTTTTTTGCAAACAAATTTCTTATTACAGCAAAATGTTTTGCAAACATATCTTGCATTTCAACATTTCAACTTCCTGGACACCAATTACTGTATGACTCTCCTATTCAGACAGGGGCATCTTGTGGTTTCGTAAGGCTTATGGTATTGATGTTGGGGGATTACAGTATTCCGTTACAATTAGGAAATAACAATTTTAAACAAAATGATAAACAGTCATATCACAATTACCTATTTACACATTACAATATCTGTATTTAATCCATTCATCCATCCATCCATCCATCCATCCATTATCTGCCGCTTATCGGAGGTCGGGTCGTGGAGGCAGCTGCTTCAGCAGGGAAGCACATACTTCCCTCTCCCCAACCATGACTTCCAGCTCTTCCGGAGGGATCCCAAGGCGTTCCCAGACCAGCCGGGGGACATAGTCTCTCCAGCGTGTCCTGGTTCGTCCTTGGGGACTCCTGCTGGTGGGACATGCCCGGAACATCCAACCAGGGAGGCGTCCAGGAGGCATCCTAATCAGATGCCCGAGCCACCTCATCTGGCTCAACGCAGAGGAGCAGCGGCTCCTCTGTGTCCCTCCCGGATGACTGGGCTTCTCACCCTATCCCTAAGGAATAACCCAGACACCCTGCAGAGGGAACCCATTTCGGCCACTTGTATCTGTGATCTTGTTCTTTCGGTCACGACCCACAGCTCATGACCATAGGTGAGGGTAGAAACGTAGATCAACCGGTAACTCGAGAGCTTCGCCTTTTGGCTCAGCTCCTTCTTCACCAGACCGAGATCGCCCGTTCCATCCTGCCCTCAGTCGTGAACAGGGTCCCCAAGATACTTGAACTCCTCCACTTGGGGCAGAATCTCATCCCCAACCTGGAGAGGGCACTCCACCCTTTTCTGACTGAGGACTATTGTCTCAGATTTGGAGGTGCTGATTTTCATCCCAACCGCTTCACACTCGCCTGCGAATCGCTTCAATGAGAGTTGGAGAGAATACTGAGGTCACCAAAACGGACCGCCTCAACGCCTCGGCTGCACCTAGAAATTCTGTCCATAAGTTATGAACAGAATCTGTAACAAAGGACAGCCTTGGCGGAGTCCAACCCTCACTTGAAACAAATCCGACTAACTGCCAGCAATGCTGACCAAACTCTGACATCTGTGATACAGGGACCGAACAGCCCGTATCGGGGGGCTCGATACTCCATACTAACCCCCCACAGAACTCCCCGACAGACACGGTAGAACGCCTGTTTCAAGTCGACTAAACACATGTAGATTGGTTGGGTGAACCCCCATGCACCTTCGAGGAAGCTGCCAAGGGTGGAGAGCTGGTGCACCGTTCCACGGCTGGGACGGAAACCACATTGCTCCTCCTGAATCCGAGTTTTGACTTGGACCTTCCTCTTCAGCACCCCTGAATAGCCCTTACCAGGGAGGCTGAGGAGTGTGATTCCTCTCTAACTGAAACACACCCTCCGGTCCCCCTTCTTAAAAAGGGTGACCACTGCCAATCCAGAGGCACTGTCCCCCGACATCCAGAGCCTTTAGGAACTCCGGGCAGATCTTATCTACCCCCGGGGCTTTGCCACTGAGGAGCTTATTAACCACCTCGGTTACTTCAACCCCACAGATAGGAGAGCCCACCTCGGAGTCTCCAAGCTCTGCTTCCTCAATGGAAGGCGTGTCAGTGGAATTGAGGAGGTCTTCAAAGTATTCTCCCCACCGACCCACAACGTCCCAAGTCGAGGTCAGCAGCATAGGCACAGACAACAGTCACCCTAAGGCGGAGGGAGCTACTCTCTCGTCCACCGGGGTGAACCCCCAATTTACAGGGGCAATAAGCATGTAAACTTCGTTTTTTCTTTTTCTTTTGTTTTGTTTTTCTCTTAAACCGTAAATCCTCCTACTATTGTTTTTTTCTCTGTTATCTGTTTACTGTATATGTTCAATAAAACAAACAAACAAACAAACTTCTCAGCCTCACACACCAGCTCGGGCTCCTCCCCTGCCAGAGAGGTGACATTCCCATGTCCCAAGAGCTAGTGTCTGTACCCGCGGATCCAACCGCTAAGGTCCCCGCCTTTTGCCGCCGCCCAGCTCACAGAGCACCCGACCCCTTTGGCCCCTCGCGCAGGTGGTGAGCCCATGGGAAAGGTGACCCATCCTGCCTTTTCGGGCTGAGCCCGGCCGGGCACCAGGCGCTCGTCAACGAGCCCCACTTCCAGGCCTGGCTCCAGAGGGGGGCCCTGGTGACCTGTGTCCAGTCAAAGAAAACTGGATCAATTTTTGTCAATCATCATAGGGTCTGGTCCCTCACCTAGGACCTGAAAACAGGTCAGTATTTAATCAACATACAAAAATATATCTTCAGAGGTCATTCATTTTTCCTTATTTTCAAACTGTGCTGATATCTTGAGCAGCAACCATGAACTGATTGAACAGCCTTTCCAAGTTCAGAGTCTCATGGGAAATTCCTCACTTCCTTTCACCTTGCAGGAAATAAGAATCTTGCTAACATAAGGACATATGTTACTGTTTTCAGACACACTCCTCTTGCTCATGTATGGACCCCACGAACATGCACATACATACAAACACACAAAACATCCCTACATTACTTCCTTTGGCGGCATGCAGGAAGACACTTTCAAAATAAAAGCACTCATTTTAAATTAAAGCACCCAGTCTAGCTGTTTTATTTCAACTAAATAACAACCTTGTGAGAGTCGGTCAAGGACTGTGCAGTATAATATCCTGGTCTGCTGTAGAGTGTATAATCCAATAGCACTTTTTTTTTTAAACCCAGCATTTGGGCTTCATGATAGCTTGAGACAGACACACATGTGTCAACCTGATCTTTAGGCAACACTATCCCATCTATAGCGGAAGTCATACATCAACATCATTGGATGGTAGTATGCTGCCTGCAAGACGTTATTATTTTAAAACACTGTCAAAAAAATATCCCCCCCCCCAAAAAAATGCATCCATCCAATTTTCTGTATAGTTTATTCCGTTCCCCACTAGGGTCACGGGTGAGCTGAAGCCAATCACAGTTGACTTAAGACAAGGTGTGGCTGTAAACACTTAACTGGTCGCTAGCCAATCGCAGGGCACAGACTGTATAGACAAACAACCATTCACACTTCAAATTCGCATCAAAAGACAAAATACACTATTCAATTACCAAACAGCAACATGCATTGCTTGTTTTTGGAATGTGGGAGGGTACCGGAGTACAAAAATGTACGAAAAATCATGCAAGCGCGAGGAGAACATGCAAGTCACACAGGAAGGCCAAACTACCAACCTCAGACCTGTGGGGCAGATGTAAATAAAAAATGTTCAGATCAGAATATTTCATAAATACTTTGTACTAGGCATGGTGGTCGATTGGTTAGCACGTCCGCCTCACAGTTCAGAGGTCGTGGGTTCGATCCCGGCTCCGGCCTCCCTGTGTGGAGTTTGCATGTTCTCCCCGTGCCTGCGTGGGTTTTCTCCGGGAACTCCGGCTCCCTCCCACATTCTAAAAACATGCACTGTAAGTTGCTTGGACTCTCTAAATTGTCCCTAGGTGTGATTGTGAGTGCGGATGTTTGTCTCTGCAATTGGTTGGCAACCAATTTGGCCTACTGCCCGAAGACAGCTGGGATAGGCTCCGGCACGCCCCCGACCCTTGTGAGGATAAGCGGTATAGATAATGGATGGATGGATGGATACTTTGTACTACTATATTGCTCGTCTCTAATCAAACCACCCAATTGACACTAGACACATGCAAAAAACGGAACAAGCCATCCCATTCTCTTTAGGAATTCCCCATGACTACTGATCACTGTTGAAATAAATAAATAAATAAGATGGCACTTTTTTTCCCCCGCAACCATTTATGTGTTGCAACTTGGATGTGTGCCCACCCTAGATTTCATTTATTACAACCAATTTCTCTGATGGCCTATCTCAGAAACGGGTTGATGAAATAAAGGGGAAGTGGAAATGTCATGGTTGTAAAGAACAGATGAAATAAAGACATTCTGTCTGCTTGACTACGTCACTAGCCATAAATCATATTGTCTTAGTGCACTGTAACACCAGCAATACAATGAGTACTCTATGTGTTCAATGCTATTTGAAGTGAGTGTGGAAAATGAGGCACATTTTCCAGAGGAAGTGGTGGTCTTTAGGAGGAAAGCTTTCAGCCGTGTCCCTTAGACATAAAGTGCCACCTATTGGTCAAATAGTTCACTGCTGTCTAGATCACAGTAGCTTCAACACAGAGCTTGATATTCTGGAAATTGCAACTTCTTCATTTGAAGATGAATAAAAAACAGAAAGTCTGTATTGATGAATAAATGTCATGGACTTCTAGACAAATGTGTTTTTTCTCTATCCTAAGCAATGTATGTTTATTCACAGAGATCTTTTTATTCACTATTTAGATCTCCAGTCCCCATTGAAATAGACTGCTCTGTGCTAAAACGACAAACTTAATAAACATGCTTCATCGTATCATGCCTGAGGTATGAGGGATAATAGTGGCAATATTTGGTACCTGGGCAAGAAGTGCCAGACCTTTCATTAGTGGCACACAGGTTGTAGTAGAACAAATGTAGTCTTTAAAGTTTCAAACAACACAGAAAAAAAGAAACCTTAAACCTACTTTAACACATTGTTATTTACAGTAAAATATTAAGAGAATATTAAGAAAATATTAAGCTACCATGAGGCTAGTACAACATAACAGGGATGGATTTAAAATGGGACCAAAGAGGGAAAAAATATCCTGGGTTTTGCCATTGGCTAGGGTACCGGATCGTGGAGATTAAAGTAAGTTATTTTAAACTAAAACAGATAACCTTTCTGTGGGTTGATACGCTGTGTCAAGTCTACATGCTGACTACACATTTCAATGAGATAAGCGAATCTGATAAATAGCACATATACTTTCAATTCATTTTCTTTCTTGTTTTTTTTTGTTTTGTTTGTTTTTTTAGATCCTCGCTTGCCATGTAAATGTATCTAACACATGCGCACTTCAACAGTATGTAACACAAATGTCCCTTCTATCCCTTAACATGAATAAGTAATGTTTTTCCAGCACTGCAGTTGGTTTGGACACGGACCAAGCATATTGTTTGTGCAGTGCAAGAAAGACTGCACCTCAAACTTTGATACAGTCTCTTACATTCTTGCTGTGCTAATGTTAAAATGTGTTTCCTATTATGAGCGTATGTCTGTTGGGGAAAAATGAACCTTGTGCTGTAAGTCTAAACAATACTTACTTTTTTTGTATCACTAACTCACAAGGTAAATTATTCCTTTGAAACGTGACATTTAAAGCAGCACATTGGAGTGCAAAAAAAGCAGAGTAGGCCTAGAAGGCAGGGAATTACCCCCACAAATTTAAATAAATTGCCAATTATCTTGTCACGTTACAGTTTAAGAACTGCTGTTTATGGATGAGAGATGAATTAATTTAATGGTACAGTTCTATTTTCTTCTACCCTTATTTGCAACAGAGAAACAACTGGGAACATTTACTTGTTGATGACCACAATGTATCCCCTAATCTTCCTGATTTATTCAAGCATTACAATAAGGAAAACTATGAAAGCATCTTTAGAGAGTGTAGCTAGTTATTCTAGCAGTGAATGACGTTTTTTTTCATAAACCATTTGACAAAAGTGTCATGTAATATCACCAGGGATGCACATAATTTGGTGTGGTTCTCAAAAGAGAGTGGCAGAAGTGGATTTTAGTCAGTGGTTGATGCTCTTTTTTTCCCCCGACCCACCGATATCACTTTATGTACTTAAAGATTTAGGGCCCTATTGTCGTGCACAGCACAAGTCTAACGCAAAGCATAAACTAACTGAGCGCATGTGTGGGGTTTTCTTTCTTTTCGTATTTTTCTAGACTGCACACGTAGAATTGGGCCTAACGGGGCGTTTGCGCCCTTGTAGTGGGATTAAACATAGCTTTTCCCAGCCAATCGTGGCAGTATCCCTGATTTGCATCTTAAATATTCTCGTGATGTGCCCCGGTTGGCTCCGTCGGTGGGCAAAGGTGGTTGGTTGTGTTGGCAGCTAAATGCTATCTTGGCTGGTACTCAAACAGTTGTAAACAATTCAATCCCCCCTGAAATTTTTGGCTCTTTTCCGGTGTCAATTGTATATATTGTTTTAATGTCAATTTATTGGCTTCATTATTTATATTTTATTTATATTTATATATTATTTATGTCTACCTTTATTAATACATGTATCACAGCCTTTTATTGTTTTTGTTCTATTTATTGTCTTGTTTGTAAAGTGCTTTGTTACAGCTCTAGCTGTTATGAAATGCGCTATATAAATAAAATTGCATTGTATAGTATTGTATTTGAAATTTGCAACAACTTCAACACTTATGTACACTACTACAGTATGTATTGTCCCTTGATCACACTCAAATTTCACCAAGTCCCCCACACGAGTAACATGAAACACACTTTACATACAGATGCAGAGTTATGTGCTCTATTCTAGTAAAAAGTGATATTTAAATTACATTGTGAGTTTACTTCAAATAATATTTACATATCGCACACTAAAATCAGGTGCAACATTTCTGGCATGTAGTTGTAATTGATTGCTGCAGCCGTGAGGACTAATTATGTCTACGGACATCAGAGTTTTTAAAGTGAGTTTACCTGCGATGCGGATTACGGCCCTCTCAGCTGGATCCAGTACTTCCCCCGGGGCTGACTTGGAGCGTTTGGCCCATTGATGTTTGGACAAGTTCCAGGGGAGCGTGTCACCTGGACAGGGGGCACTGCCCCCTTCTCTATTCCTCTCCTCCAGCAGGATACGATCCCTGTGTCTCTCTTTTGAGGTTGCCATCACCACCCAACAGGAACGATCAAAGGAAAGGAAAGTTGACACTGCTGCATAAAGCACAGGCAGGAAGCACGGACCCACGTCAAGGTCCAAAACAGTACACATGTCGTTATTTGTAACAGGTCCAGCAGGATAACACAGTAACAAACATTACCAAAATGAAATCAAATATTGCCGTGTAAATAAACACAGCTTCTCTCAATCAAATTACAGAAGGAACTGTATGCGTGTAATTTAGAAACATTCTGAAAATTATATTTAAATAATCCTTATGTTACAACTTTTTTATTAAGTTTGATTTTGTTTATTATTATTATAAAGGCCATTGTATATTACTGTCCTATCAAAAACTAACTGATGTTATTGTTGTTGCCTTTTTTGTTGTTTTTACTATTACTGTTTGGAGCGTCTCATTAGGGGCATGGTTATACATTTTTCTCAGTCCCTAGCCTGAGGCTTTGGGTTAAATATTAACCAGTTAATGGGTGTCACAAGGCATAAATAGTGTCTGAGGTGACAAAAGCAACATTATTTGCACCATGGCTTAACTTATCCTGTTTTGCATTTCTCAATATTGTTTGATGACACAGTAAATAACTGGAAGACAAAAAAAGTGTCCTACATGCAATCTTGACCTAGGTGGTTAAGTTTAGAGAACACTGTCTTTCAATTTAAATTGTATTTCTTTGGATTAACATAACCTTCTGTAAGCATGAATAAAATGGGTCTTAAACAAATGTTGTGCTTTTCAATGTGTTTAGGAGTTTAGGTTTCTTTCTAACTGATAACAAGCCACCCACCCAGCACCAGACGTCTTCTGGACGTTGGATTTTGGGCTAAATCTATTCGGTACGTCTTAGACTTGATTTAGCCCAGAAATAGTTGTTGAAAATTGGGCTGTGTTTGGGTCATTCAAATGTGTCCAAATTTAGCCCGAAAATAGTCATTTAAATTTGGGTAGTGTTTAGCCCGATCAATGTGGTCCCAAATTAATCCAAAAATAGTTGTTAATAATTGGGTTTTGTTTATCCCCTTCATTGTGGTCCAACTTTGGTCCAAAAATAGTCATTGAAAATTGGCTATTGTTTTAGCCCATCCAATGTGGTCCAAATTTAGTCCAAAAATAGTTGTTGAAAACTGGGTTGTGTTATAGCCCGTCCAATGTGGTCCAAATTTAGTCCAAAAATAGTTGTTGATAATTGTGTTGTGTTTAGCCCGTCCAATGTGGTCCAAATGAGTCCAAAAATAGTCGTTGAAAATTGGGCTGTGTTTGGGCCATCCAAATGTGTCCGAATTTATTCCAAAAATAGTCGTTGAAAACTGGGTTGTGTTATAGCCCCTCCAACACGGTCCAAATTTAGCCCAAAAATAGTCGTTTAAATTTGGGTTGTGTTTAGCCGCCTTTGTTGTTGTATTATTGTAAAGTTCTTTGTTACAGTTGCAGCTGTTGTGAAATGTGCTGTATAAATAAAGTTGCATTGCTTTTAATGCTGCATGATGTTCACAAACTGTCGTCTCGAAAGTGTAATTTTTTTTGCTATTGAAATTGGCATTTATTAAAGATATTTAAAATATATGTCACTCCCGCGAACCATTTTGAGTGGGGATGGACTTCCTGGCTGGCAGCCAATCAGAATGATTGTCACTGACACAGACTGACGTTGGTGTTTTATACATTCAATTCATATGTAAAAAGGACCATGACACAAAATATATGAATTTGCCACAATTCTAAACACATGCATTATACTTTATGAAACCACGACTGAGCACCGCACAACAAACAATGACCTCCTCGCCATGTTAACATGTGCATATCACCGAGTAGGTTTAGATTGGCTGTCTTGTGACCATGTCACACGCATGAGAGCCGATTAATGGGCCGGACTAAAATCCACTTCTGCTGTCGAGCCCTTTTCTTTCCCCAAATGTGTCCGGTCCGGCCCTAGGACGGACTGCCCGGATCTGTTTGTCACTTTTCAACCAAATTTAGACTGAAAAAGGATGTCTTATTAAAGACGTCTTTTCAATGACATCTAAATGACGTCTTTTCACCTTTCACTTTTCAACCAAGTTCGGACGTTTTTTCAACGGACACGAGTGACGTCTTTTCTACGTCTTTTCAACCAATTTTTGCTGGGTGGGCACTATCAAAAGTATTTCATATTGCTCCTTAGGAAGGGGCCAACCCTGTTGTAGTTTTAATGTTTCAATGTCACGATCAAATAATACTATGACAGGGTCAAACCACTCATAATTGTGACTACTACTGTCAGTGACGTCTTACAGTGTTCTTCTATTAAATTCAACAAGAATATCAATGATAGATTATGTCATAACAGTGTGTATCATTCAAAACAAGGATGCATGGTATAATTACTGTGTCAACATCCCACCATGTGTACAAAGTTGCTGAACAAGCCCAGTTGATCTTGGATATGATATGACAAGTGTAAAGGCTCGAAATGACTTTGAAACAGGAGATTGTTGGGAGGGCGTAGGAAGAACAAAGTCTGCTCTCTCTCTACTGGTCTTATGTTTCAGTAGGAAAGAATAGAAATACTGTACATTAAAACAGCAAACCACAAAGGGAAAATGGCAGAGTATCCTATTGTAATCAACAGCATGGATGTGGAATTCTGGCACCTTCATCCAGTAAGATAGAAAAATCAGTCTATCCATCATTAGTGGGTATGTCCATACAAAGGTTTAGTGGTCTCTACTTTGGTTAATTTATGTTCTTATTGGACATGCATGTGTGAGTGTGATCTGTATTACATGCTAAATGCAGTAAATACACAGTCTGGCCAACATTATAATAACTTAAGAGTCTAATGAGATACAATAAGACCCGTTGTACAAAAAAAAAAAAAAATCATTGACAAATGACACTGTCAGAGAGAGGTCGCCTATTAATTTACACAAACAAACATTATAATAGTGGGTATTGTTTACAGTGGTGTACAACACGTCAAGCTAATCTGCCACTATAGTTTATGTTGACCATCTGTATCTGCTGTTGCTGTTTTTGGGTTGTTGCTACAAAATAATAGTACAGTATGTCTAATTTCCAATGAGGGAGATAAGGATTATATTACATCTACTATACATGGTGCACCTGCGGAGTCCTCATCACACGAACAATACGCGGCATAACGCTCAGGAGGCTCATCTACTTACATTTTTCTTCCGATCAGTCATCAATAACACAATGTATTCCTTCACCCTCCTTGCATTATTCCACCGAGGGCGTGTCATGCGTCGTCTTACCTTGCTACTTTTACTGCTGGCTCAGCAACGTTTGCCAAAGAGCCATGGGCGCATTTCCTTCCAAATTATCCGCAGGTTATGGGCGACACTCGTCGCAGAAACCTTAAAACTCAAAAGTGTGCGTTTCACTCAGCATGTGTTCCAGTCACGGTGAACCAGCGCCTCCTCCATACGGTGGCACACTGGAAAGACAAAAAGAGGGCTGTCTCCACTCATGTCATTGTCGTCCTTCCTCATCACACAATAACCTACGACGCCAAGAAACATTCGAGGCTTCGTATTCGTCCATGCCTCTGATTGTAACTGGCACAGTAAAGCTGTAACATTCTCTGTGTCGCTTTCTCCACTGCGGAGGTGAAATGAAAGCAGACAGTCTCGTGGGACACGGCAAGCCATGGACTGATACGCCGATCGAGTGCATTGAACTCCATTGGTTGGTTGTGTGCATGAGACCAGGCGCGGCGCTACACGTGTGCGTGCGTGCGTGCGCGCGCAGCTGCTGCGAATAGCTGCAGGATTCATTCGTTGACCTATAGTCCTAAAAATGAATTTGAAGCTAAGTACCGTTGTGTGGAAATCTTACCTGCTTCGGCATTTTACAGCAAAAAAAAGACTCCGTTATTCTTACAGTGTGACCCCCAAATAGTGGAGGGTGCACCATGCACCTGAATTTTTTTTCTGTGACTGACCAAAAACATGTTCATAATGTTATTCTTTGTTGTAACTTGATCTATATTTTTTTATTTTTAATTCAATGTTAATAAGGGCACAATGTAATGCTCATGAGTAATTTTAGAGACCAATTATACTACTTATAGTGGCGGCGGAGAGTCGGGGGCGCCGAATGTTTTTGTCTTCCTGTGTGTGTGTGGGTGGGGGGGGGGTGGCGTAACGTAAAATCATTGAGAAGCACTGTGACCTGCGTTCAGGTATAGGGAAGGTCAATGTGATAAAGCCGTCTTGATTTAATTTTGTGCCAGAGGCCTAAATCTAAAGTGACACATATCAAAAATTGACTTAAAATTTGACTCCTATACTAAAATATTATATATATATATATATATATATATATATATATATATATATATATATATATATATATATATATATATATATATATATATATATATATATATATATATATATATATATGTGTGTGTGTGTGAGTGGGGGTGGGGGGATGTACTGGACTGGTACACATCGATGCTCATCAAGCTGGCACCACATTGACATATTATTTTTAGAAGTTATTGATGGATTGAATTGATATAATTAATGAATTAATTTTATACTCAAAATTACCAAAGCCCTTTTGTTTTTTTATTCAGGTTTGAATGTTATTTTTAATAAACTTTCAGGAGATTTCCTCCATGCACGTTATTTCCGGTCGGCGCCAGAGATTTACCTCAATCACGCAACATAGATAATAATATATCAAAGCGGCAGGGAAGATTTTTAAGAAAAAAAGAATGTACATTTCCTCTTGCTCAAAGAATTATATATTATTTGTTAGTTTTGAGTGAAATTTTGTGCTTGTGCACTCTGGCTGCTCGCATCCTGTGAATCTCTTGGAGTTTGACCCCCTTTCCATAATCTAGTGACGTCCATTTAACTTCACTGTATTGATTGTCCAAATTACAAGGTACTTAAACTTCACTTCAGAAGACAGTGACTGCAAAATCTACAATAGGTTACTTGACCAACACTGCCCTCCAGTGCAAGCATGTCTTCATCACACAAGAAAGTTGAAAAATGAGTACAAGGTTGAGAGCAGGCTTTTGAAATCAATTGGAAGAAGCTACCGTAGTAGCTGTAAAATAAAAATGAGTAATGATGAAACTCTGGAAGGCCGTGGCTAATGTTACGTTACAGGGGTCACCGACTCTGGTCCTTGAGGACTCCTATCCTGCATGTTTTAGATGTCTCCCTCCTTCAACGCACCTGATTCATATGATCAGAATCATTATCACGCTTCTGCAGAGGGCCGGAGTTGGTGACCCCTGATTATAGGAGTGGCACAAATGATAAATGGGAAGACTGGAAACTCTGCAATGAGTCACTTTTGGAACATACTGCAGTGGAAGACTTTGGGCAGCCAATGGAAGTGCCACGCTGGTGATGTGAGCCATGATGGAGGGCTTATTAACAACTTTAAGTAGCTCAACAATTTGATTATTACAAACCGCCAACCCACAGACACACAGGCATGCAGCATTTTCAAGATGCACACCCACACGCACAGTCATGTTCACACATGCAACTCCAGTGCAAAACCTGACACAGTTTACCCATAGGAGTAGTCTCTCACCATAAACCGCATTCATGCATCCTACCTCACCATTAATGGTGCAGACCCAGACACCGCATGCCAGTTCACCTCGCTCCATGAGCCACAGGCCGCAGCAGTAGACGCAGAAACAGATGTGTACCAGCTGTTTGGATGCAGGCCCTATAAGCACTGCTACTGTATTGCACCACTCACACATGCTTAAACACAAACTCATGCAAGTTGTTTAACTTGAATGTCTGCGTAACCGTGGATATCATGAAAATAAGAATATAATATGCTGAATGAAAGATAGAAAAGATCTGAATGGTTAAACAAAAATAGTCTAAATGTGATTTTTTTCCCCCTCAATATTGTAATTGGTATTTAATATGTAATTATTTTTTCAAGATCCTCTTCCCATGTATTTTTTCATACCAAACACAAGCAATTAATTGATATGTACAATCAAACAAACAATCTCGGATTTGTTATACATAAATATTTGGGTCTAAAATAAAGGCAAATTAACTATGAATTAATATGAAAGACAAATAATTTAATTTAATCAGAGTTGGTAACTAAATTGGCACAAATGTAGCGAAAATGGAGGTCACTCGTAAGAGTGTCAATAGTTTGTAGCGGCCGGGAGCAATGCCTGCATTACTCCTGCCCTCCTCTGGGGGCACCACGTCAAAGTTTTATTTTGATTTAGAGGGGAATTTGACGAAAAACCTCATTAAATCACACAATTCACGCTTAACTTCTGTATATGGACAATGTTTATGAACTATTCTAGTGGAATAGACAAGAAAACACTACAATATAGCAAGCCTAAATAAATGAAGGCAAAATAAGAAAACAAATATCGAAATTAAATAGGAGGTAAGGGAAAAGGGGACGTCTGATAGGTGAGCGTAAGGACAACAATAGAGCCAGCTGGATGACCTTATGAAATGCACAAAGTTTGCTAGCGTTCACTACCTAATTTGTATGCACCCACTGAAAAGCCCTGGTGGCTACAGAGTGATCACTTACGTTTGCTGAAGCTCACTTGATGAGCGAAGAGGGGAAGGACCTTCATTCATTTGCAGATGGAAGAACAACCAAAAAGTGGAAAAATAGAAGAAGGCTGCTGGGAGTGGGACCAAAGCTTGGTTGGGTTCTCATGGAGTCTGGCCGCTGCGCGGTTTCGGGCTCCAAAAAGGGGGCAACACTGGCGTGTTGCTTCAGCGCTTGCTGCCCCGCCGGAGTTCGGCGCGTCTACCACGTGTGTGGCGACGGAGTTTTGGAGGATTCCAGTTTTCAGCTTTGTGCTGGTCTACCGCGGGTGATTTTCGGGTGCGTCGACGCGCCAGCAAAAATACAGCCAAAAGATTTTCTTTTGAGAGGGGGGGGGTCTTGTTTTTTTTAGAGAGCGTGAAGTTCAGAGAGCTCGAAGTTCAGAGAACTTTTCTGGGAAGCTCGAAGTTCAGAAAGAGCTCGAAGTTCAGAGATAGAGAGTCAAAGGCCAGATCTTTTTATTTCCTTAAGAAAAAGGGGAGGGAGTTGAGGTGTCCACCCCCCACTTCCAGCTCAGGTTTCAGGTGAGCTTCAATTCATGACAATAAAGTTAGATTTGAGTCTATTAAATTGTCCTGTTTAATACCTTTGTGCATTTCACAATTTGTAACTGGCATCAACTGTCATACTTCAGCTGGGAAACATCTCATTCTGAATGCGTCGAAAGTTTAGGAGTCAAAGATATGAGTTCAAGCCTATATCTACACTCATAAACTGGACAAGGAAAATGATTATTACCATAGAGAAGCAGATTCATCAATGCAAAGTTAGCAGGGTACACAAAGTAAGCAATACACAAACATACATTCAACTATGTTTCATTTCAAGGTAATTTTGATTGATCAAAAATGCTGCAGTTCCCATGTCGACCTCTTGGGGTCAGTCTTCATCCAGCACTGTCGATGTTCATCGGGGTTTGTGAGAGACTCCATGAAGTCTGTTTTAATATATATATATATAGTATTTTCCAGACTATAAGTAGCTCCGGAGTACAAGTCGCACCAGCCATAAAATGCATAATAAAGGTGGAAAAAAACATATATAAGTTGCACTGAAGTGTGAGTCGCATTTTGGGAGGAAATTGTGCGCTTAGTACACATCACTTCCACTGAGCTACGATGCTACATGAGGCATACAAGAAAATTACGGTAAGATAACTTTAAACTCACCAAAATGATTGTAGATCGCTTAAATAAGTCTTTTATTCTACATACCATGTAGAATGTTCCCAAGTCTCCAAAAGTATCTATTTATTCGGTCGTAATTATATCTTCCTTTCCTCTCTGCTGAGTGTGCTCCTCCTTATGTGTGTGGCTGCATGATGCAATACCCCACCCAGAGGCAGGCAACTGCTTGTTTGTGGTTCGTTCTTATTCAACCATCGTCTGTGAGTAACTTAGACAATTGTGTATACCGGTAATGACCATGCAACATTTATATAGGAGCTGAATTGTGGCTGATTGTACTGTGTTGTTGACTGAACATACTAATCGCTATTGCTAATGCTAATCGTGATCGCTAATCGTTGGCATAGGCTCATCTTGTTCATGTCGATGAAAATACAATGTGTATGTAATGCATAGATTGATAGTATTTTCTGTGTCTTGTGCAGTTTCACAATATAAACAGGCAACTTTGCTGCACACCTAGAGTCAGTGGAGTTTGTGATTGTTTAGCTGTTTGGATAAGCTGGCTTCCTCAACTGGCAAGGCCTGTTAGTTGAACAAAACAGTTGACTTTAACCAATTAAATTATTCATGCATTTCAATAGCTTTTAGGATGTATCTTATGTTTCTTTACGTTTCTTTGTTGGTTACAATAACATATGAAATGATATAGAAGTAATTTTCATGGCTTGTTAGTGCTGATGTTATGCGACTTATAGTCCGAAAATACGATATCTAAATAAATATATATATATATATATATACATTCAAGTTAAACAACTTGCATATATATATATATATATATATATATATATATATATATATATATATATATATATATATATATATATATATATATATATATATATATATGTGTGTGTATGTATGTATAGTTTTTGTTCATTTTTTTATGATTTATGATTTACATGAAGTACAATTTGTGATTATGTTGTTGTTATTATCAATATTATTATTACCATTATTATTATTATTATTCCATCATATAGGCTATCCATTGTAATCATGGAAATTGAAAACTGTACAAGTGTGTATGTAAATTGTTTATATGAATGTTCGGGTATATGTGTTGCAACTTTTGGTAATTAGGATGCCAAGTACATAAGAGGGTTTTTGTTTTGTTTTTGTCATTGTGCTGAAACGTAATATATATATTGTTTAAAAAAAGTTGTAAAATCCATCCATTTTTTACCATCTCAAGGGTCGGCCATTTTATTACTTCTGTCGACTGAAAATGACATCACAGATGCGCTGAGGGCTCAAATAACGACCAATCATGGCTCGGTTTCAGAAAACAGGTGAGCTGTGATTGGTTGTTATGTGAGCCCTGAGCAACTGTGATATCATTTTCAGTTGAAAGAAGTGACAAAATGGCCGACCCCAGTGATGACGAAAAACAGGTGGATTAACTCTTATTCCGCAAAAGCAATATTTATCAGAATGCCTTGTTTCAACTATTGGGCTTGCATGGAGCATATTCTTAAAAAAATAATATGTTTGGGTTGACTTTGCTCGAATAAAGTATTTGCCTAAGAAAATCAATCCTCTTATTCATGTTAAGGGTATAAAAATTCAAGAAAATAATGGGAGAGAAAAATCAAGGGATATATATATAATATATACATATATATTTGATATTCTAAAATGTAGATATTAATTGTCAACTTAAGCCCCCTGTGTGTCGGTCAAGCCTTCCCTTAGCCCGGGAAGAGAAATAAAAAATCTGGAGCCATCCCTGGAGTGGTCAGAAAGATTTCTGCTGCACTCAGTTTAAGAAGTGTTTATTTGAAATAAAATCAAAAATCATTTCAGGAAAACACAAGTCTTCATCTCAGCTTTACCAAGTGGTTATGGGCCTTTGTCACTCCCAGTCACTGATCAGTGAATATATGCCTCCACAAGAGAGTGCTGCTGTTGCATTTTAGGATTGAGCAAGCTTCAGAACCAGTGGGGTGAAAAGAGTGGGGGAAAAAGCAACTTCACATCCTTATCATCATATCTCCAGAATGCTGTGATGGTTCAGTAACAGTGAGCGTAGATACGCCTCATATTGTTTCAATTACTTGGGAAGCGCTCAAAATACTTATGTTTGATGTTGTGGGCTCTTGTGAAACTGAAAATGAATGGTGATTAACGAAAATGATGACAATCATGGTGACATGATTTTTTTTTTAAACCACAGGTTATTTGATTATGTGAGACAGCATCATATGCCCTTGAAAGGAAACTTTTAGTGGTGTTGATGAATATTGCATGCAGAGTTGTGTCTCATCCTGTTGGATGAGACATCTAAGTGTGAGTTTTACATCAGTTATTTGTTGCTGTTATCTATTTGAATAGTTGTTGGAAATCTGTGTGTGTATGTGGTGTAACTGGAGTCTTTGAAGAGCAGTGGGTGAAACGACATAATTAAAGTCGGCACAACAGCAAAGGTGGTAACTGGGATCATAAACACTCACTTTTTCATTTAACCCCTCTAATCAGGTGTTTGCGCTTATTCAGAGCAGCGATTCATCAGAAAATAGCAGCCACTGATGTTTAGCAACCTCCTACTGCTACTAACTCCATGTTATACTTGTAGCGATTGAGAGGAATTCAAAGAGCAATATTGAGGGAACGAGCACTATTTTGTTTATATAGAACCAAAAGCCTATGGCCAAACTCTAAGAACTTTGACATGTTCATTTTTCCCCCAAGCATTTTAAAATAAAGAAAATTGGTTGCAATATGTGATTATGTATAAATGTTGTTTTTTTTTCTCCATCGCATTAATCTCATTTTTAATTTCTAACTTTACTGTTTCTGAATGATGAAGAGATCCATTTTAATGCATGGGGCTTGTGGGGGGGTTGGTTCAGGGGGCCTTTAGGGCTTTTCTCAGCAATTTTTACGTTTTTAAGGGCCATTGTGACCATGTCGAAGTATCCTGAAGCGAGATACTGAACCCCCAGCTGCTACTGATGCTGCATCATCAGTAGGTAGATGAGGTACAGTGCGAAGCGCTTTGAGTACCAAAGGTAGAAAAGCCTATTTACCATGAAAACCTTGCTTAGGGTCCCTGGGATTAACCTGCAATAATATAAATAAGGTTGGTCGTTCCCTGAGCCCTGAACAGTTGTGATGTAATTGGTCGACAGAAGTGACAAAATGGCCGCACCCAGAGATGGCTAAAAACGGGTGGATTAACTCTTATTCCACAAACACAATATTAATCTGAATGTCTTGTATTAACTAGTGGGCTTGCATTCAACATATTTTTGAAAAAAAATATGTTTGGGTTGACTTCACCTTTAAGACCTTCCTTTTTAAAAAAAAAAGCTTTTCCTGTCTGATTTTATGCAATTTTGACTATTAACTCTTTTATTGATTACACTCCCACGCCCCACTTTTTAAGATATTATTTGATTGTATTACTTTTATTGTTACCTGGTCTGTGCCCTTTGAGATTTGGCGCCCAAATGTAAAGTGTATTTAAATTAAAGTGCATTTAAATTAAATGTATTATTGTTATTAGTTATTTAAAGCGTTGAAATTAAATTAACTGATCCATGTGAGTTACATAACATACAGTACATGCGTTGCCCTTCATTAAGATGTTTATGGCTTTACCTTTATTTACTTTTGTCTTTACTGTTATGCAAGAAGGGTATTTCAGTGGGTCACCACCTTTAGCTTTATCAATGGGTTCTATCAACTAAGTTCTGGCAAAATTTAAGCCATTATCGTGGTTTCAGTTTTCCCATATATGTTTAAGAAATCTTATTGTTCAAATTACATTTACATCGGACTACCATGAGATTATTGTATTTATTTCTATGTGTCTTTACTGTTATGGACCATAACATTAGTTTTAAAAATCGATTTATTTATTTATTTATTTATTTATTTATTTTAGCTGGTTTGGTCCTGGGAACTTTATGACACTGTTCATACAAATGCAAAATATTTCACAGGTCAACATCAGTAATTAATGAATGGAATGTACACAGCAAAATCAGCTGTTTTTATTAAGTACTGTTAAAATTCCCACCTTCCAGGACACACATGTAATCTCCCTCTCCCTTATTTGCTCTAACAGTTTTTATTACACACTTGACGACAGTGAAAATGCACTAAAAACATTTCCTATATAGTAAATAAGGATTTTGTGATGACGACAGTTTCATTAGCATCCTGGAATGGATTGTTTTCGAAGTTTGGAATGCTACATGGTCCTTATTCATTTGTTATACCATCTTGGCCATGTGGTGTGGGCCCAGATTAAAGAAAGGCGAGGGTAAAGGATTTGTCACATGTACAACACAATGTCATTCATTGCATGTAGCCCTGAAAGAGCAGTGGGCAGCAACCGTGTATCACCCAGGGACCAAATCCAGATCTTGTGTCAGTATTTTGGTAATTTGAACTGGTTGGAAATTAACCTTATGTGTTTTTGAATGTGGGGGGGAACCAGAACGCCCAAACGAAACCTTTAATTCTATCAACTTGCATTTGATGAGTGAATGAAGGAATTGAAATAGGTGCTCTTGAACAAAGCACCTCAACACTGCACCAGGGTGCTACTAAAGGAATTTTAGTGTTCTTGCTCATAACTCGTGTATTCTTACACCTGTGACATTCGTTATTTGCAAATGCTAACTAGCTAACTAAGTATCTCTCTCAGTTCATTTTATTCATTCATTGTGATCATTCTTTTTGTCTTGTTTAAGTGTCCCATGTGTACAATTGTAGAGACTGTTTTGGTTCAATTTTTAGACCTCAGTTCTCAAATGAGAATTTCTTTGCCTCCACCCACTTATTTTTATTATTTGGCTCCACATTCCAAGACTCCCACCACTAAACACAACAATGTTTAATTTTATCCAAAACTGTTTGGTGTGTGGTGTTGCTGTGATTACAGCGTTGTGAAAATGATGTAAATCATTTTAATGTTCATCACATGTTCTGTATGGAACCATTAGCATTGTTTTCAATAAGGTACCCGTTTCTTTTCCTTAAAAGTCAAAGGCAATGAATTCCAAAGAACAAGTAACTTCAGCCATACAGTGTACAAGCTCATGTCTTCTTGGAAATGCATTTATTATTGTAGAAGAAGAAGAATCAGCTTTATTGACAGGTACATATAGCACACAACATTTTTGCTCTGCATTTTACCGATCATAGTTGCATTTGGGTCTTGACCAATATGGCTAAGAAAATAATTGATAAACCTGTAAAATAAAAATGTAGCTTTGTTGTTCTCTCCAGATTGTAACCAGCATGAATATAACTACAACGTGACCATAACTTCCAAGAAGAAATTTCATTATTTTGATGACATTCGAATATGACTATTTGGTTGAAATTCTGAGACTGTTTGATCCTCAGCTTGTGTGAACAAAGTCAACAAAATGGAACATACAAAGCGTATACTGTCCACATGAGTGTTCTTTAGAACAATGGCATTTAGGAATAAATGCTTCCTAAAGTTTTCAATTGCAATTCCCAAACTTGGTTGGAAAATTAGAATAGAATTTGTTCACCAGGAGTCATAAAGGTGTCTATCCTATCCTTTGATTAAACAGAAGATTTAAGATGCATACATTTTGACTCGTCCACTGATAGTGTAGTGGTACACACGCCTGAGTTGTGTGCGGGCAGCGTGGGATCGATTCCCGCTCAGTGACAGTGTCTGTGTGTGCCCTGCGACTGGCTGGTGACCAGTTCAGGGTGTTGTCTGCCTTCGCCCATTGACGGCTGGGATAGGCTCCAGCAACTCCCCGCGACCCTGTATAGGATAAGCGGTTTGGAAGATGACATGACATTTTGACTCCTGACTTTGAATATAAATCCCAGTTTGGTTTCTTTTGAATGTGTCTATATAAAGATATACGGTTTAGTGTTTGATCAGAGAGATAAGAAAAAAAAGTCACTTCTAATTAAACATCAATACTGAGTTGTTTGTCTGCCCAGTCTGCATCATTAGATGCCGCAAGGGCCTAAAATCTTTAAGCTGCTAAACCCTGCATGTACTTTCATTGCTTTGACAGTTGCTTTATAATGACTGGAAGTGTTTAAGTAAATATTACGCCGACCCTCTGGCTGCTTGGATTAGGATCCGCTCAACATTCTTTTCTGACCCGTTAAAAAGCAACTTCTACCTTCAGTGTTTCCAGTTCAACCCCACTTTGAAACCTTTTGACATTGCCATTTCCCTGATAGAGTAGGAGGACCGTACATTTATCAGAATTCTTTGAAGAAGGGGCCTGGAGGAAGTTCAACTAGTCCGTCTTTCCATTTGCCATTCCGATTCCAAATACAGTATGGCATGTTTGACAAAGTGAACGAAGGGGATAACACCGGTTGTCAGGTAGAAAAGAGCCAGGCTAAAAGGCCACAGCAATCAGGAACATTTGGTCCGGCGTTAGGCATGACTTCAATAAAATACCTCCAGTCCCACTTTTAAAAGCATTAGTCCTGGGTAAATTAAAAAGTAGAGTGCAATTAAAAGAAATCACTGTGTAAATGTTAGCATGTGGAAGTTGTTCTTTTTCCTTTCCCCCTTTTTTCCCTCCTCCATGCCGAACAAAGAATGCCCCAGAGGCAGAGTGGCGCAGCTGCTGAATATTACGGCATCCATGTGTTTCAAATAAGACCCCATTATAATCCAAATCATAAAAAAGGCAGTGGCTTCCTTAAACGGATCCTTCAAAAAACATTTAAAATCAAGTTAACCGATATTGGACCAAAGCGTTTGTGATTCATGGTTAAATAATAATTTGGAAAACAAAATTAAAGAGTAGAATCACACCAAATACATGTTTTTAAGCATTTGATTTAAAACGGACTTAAATGCTACAGTTTCTCAGAACATATTTGTTGACTTTTGACGACATTACGAAATTCAGGAAATACCTCTGTTACGTAAAACAACACGTGTTTCCAAAAGATATTGATTGACCATTTGCAGGGTGCTCAGCTGGAAGGTAAGGTGCCCCTTCCAATCAGCTTAACCTTAAAACAGTATTTGTTTTAGTAGCATCATGGTGATATTGTATGCCAATAGTTCAGTGCTCTTGCAGATAAGATCTGGCCTCAATACATGAGCATATTGGATGAATGTGTTGTCAACAATCTTCCCATAGTTCTCTTCCAATTATGGTTTGCAGATTTACTCTAACATTTAGTCCCAAGGGAAGAAACAGGAGATTTAACATGGAATGACCTGTCATACAAAATTCAAACAAACATGAGGGGATAAACAGCTGATTTATAGCGCTCGCAAACAACCTGGAGTTTTCAAAGAAGCCCTCAAGTGTACTTCAAGTTAAGTCATTTTCAAAGAAACCGGAGGACCAAATTGCAGATTCATTTTGTGGGACGTACTGGTCCACAGCAGTCTACACTCAACCCTTTAGTTAAAAGTCACTGAGGGTGTCGCCTCACACCAGGACAGATGAGTTTCCATGGGAGGAATGAGGATGTCTGGCCAAATCCACTTTTCCACCTTATTAAAATGGATATTTCCAAGTTGTCAGAGGGTGAAGTCTGGATTTTGCAGACTCTCGCTGACAGTAGGCTTCCTTTCGCCACTGGTTCAGTATCTCCTGTGGCTCACTCTCTTCCACAGTGCGGTATAGTGGGTTCCCTATTGGTCTGAAGCCAGCGGTGCTCTGGCAAAATGTACACTTTTCGCTGAGCAGCAAACACTAATTTACTGTGACTCCACACTGTTTTGGGTCGGCAGGGCAATTCCCAAATTCCATTTGACAAAATATATAATTTGTCCCCCATCGTGTAAATGCTTGTTCATGGTAAAAGAACTGGGTGTAAAACTGTCTGGCTAAATCAGCGGTGATCTCAAGTGTGCATCACTTTGACCACCAGTCTGGAATAAAGGGTGGGCATTGAGAATTTCAGCCGACTAAAGCTTAGCTTCACTTTAGTTTCCAAGGAAATTGAGATTCAATAATATTACATTATATCTGTGGTATGGACACCACAGTGGTGCATGGTTAGCACATCTGCCTCACAGTTGAAAGGTTTTGGCTTTTAATCTCTGCCCAGGCCCTCCTGTATGGAGTTACTGTGCTTGTGTGCGTTTTCTCCTGAACTTTGGCTTCCTCCTACATACCCAAAAAAGGCATGGTATGTCAACTGAAGACTCTAAATTGGTGATAGTCGTGAATGTGAGAGTGATTGGTTCTTTGTTCATGTGTGTCCTGCGGATCAATAGCATCCTTAGTGCAGGGTGTAGGATGCTTATTCCCAGGGATGGCACTGCACCGGGCCTAGTGGGGGCTATAGCCCCATCACAAATCTTTATAGCCCCAGTAAAGCCCCTCTAGCATTTTATTTGATATTCTAAAATATATTTACAAATTGTGTTCACAGACCCTTTTTAGCCCAGAGAGAGAAAAAAAATCCCTGCCTCTTCCTGGGATAGGATTCAGCTCACCTGCGGGAGAGTCTGTCCCTCTTTATTTACTGTATTGGATTGTTCATTTTGGATGGGTGATTGACAACATGTGCTCCTGTTTTTGGGCCAAGGCCTCAGTTCTCTTGTTTTTTTGGCGGGGAAACTCCCACACCACAGCCACCTGCAACTTAACCAACTCAGTAACTGCTCTGAAGCACATTGCCTCTGGCCTTTGACCCTGTGCAGAAGACGGCACTGACAAACGTGTGTGCTATAGGTGCTGCTTCCTATATTTGCAAGTGAAAATATTTATTGGACTATTGTCCTCCCATTGGATGCTATTTCTATCTTGCACGTTTTGGGCCAAGCTCCCAGTGTTTTGTCATGATATCTTGTGGCAGCCCATGTTAAATCCCTAACAATTGAAAGCAAATTTAAATTTGCATTTTTTGATGTCTGCATTACAACTATCTGTACAAATAGACAATATCCTAAGGTTAGGAGGCGATAATCAAAACATGCGGCCTCATGTAGGCCTGGGTATTTCTGGGAGACAAAAATACTAGACAAGTACTGGGAATATTTTATTCTGTGGCTTTGGTAGCAACTAGGCTGTCATACATCAATCGTCATTTCATACATAAAGGACAGGGAAGAGAGAACAGACGCATACATTGAAGTGCCAATAGCAAAGATGGAGGACTCAAGTCATATGATTTGACTCGAGTCAGACTCGAGTTGCTATTTTTAGAACTTGTGACTTGCTTGCCAACAACTTGGGAATGACTTGACTTGTTTTTGATATCTGACTCGACTTGAACTGCATGCCTTGACAAGTCATCTTGTCTATAGTTTGAAATCTACATTTTAACAGTTTGCCTTTTTAGACAGGGAAACAAGAAAATAAGAAAAAAGAGGGGTTTTATTTCATTCAGCCCAGTCAGCGTAATTTGTTGATGTGAAGTGTTGATTTGAATTAATGGATTATTTTGTTGATGACGTTGGCCACAAAAGAATGGCAAAACACATGGTTTGCACCTCACATAGCGAATACAAAACAACGTCTAACTTCATTCATATAAAAAAAACAAAAAAAAAAAACGAGACTACGACTAGAAACCAAATCTACTTGAAAAAGTCAAAAATGAGACGAGAGCAAACGGGAATAAACATGGAGTGTCAAGAAGATTCGAGCACTTGGGGACAGAGTCATGAGCAAGACGAATTATCCGACATTGGGTTGTGGTATATATATATATATATATATATATATATGTGTATATATATATATATATATATATATATATATATATATATATATATATATATATATATATATATATATATATATATATATATATATATATATTCCTCTTAATCTCTTATTCAAGCTTTAAGACGCCTTAAAATACATGCATATTCAAGACATACTGTAAATTTTGCGTCAACTATTATTATCCTTTTTACATGTGTGTGTGAGACATGTTAAAATTACATTGAGGTCATAATTTTTAAGGACTCAGGAACAGACACGATACAGGCATTGTTCATATCACTGCACTGGAAAAGGTAACCGTTTGTACCTGGATAGTCTTTTTGTAAACTCTCAAAGGGTATTTTGCCGGACAACAGATGGTGCAAGAGACTGGTCTTTCTATGCTGCAGCCTGTCTTTCTTCAAGCTCACCCAGGCTTTCGGGATGTGCTATCGTTTTATGTTTGTATAAATTACTTGTGTTGCCACAGTATGCAACATGTTTATCACACAACTGGCCCCTTGCACTAACTTTATCGAAGGTTGAAAAACAACACCACACTTCGCTTACTCTATGCCATGCTTTACACGTCGCTTCTCTGTATCTGAAACCTCGCTTGCGATACACGCGTTGGTTTGGGATCAGTAAAAAATATGTGATCGTGAACATTTAAGTACAGCTAAGTAACGTAACTAGGGGTGGGATGGTTTGTGAAAACTGTGAAAAATGATCATTTTGATGAAACCAAGAAAAAGACAACAACAACATGCATGGTTTGAAACTCCAATATAAGAGACAACAACATCTACAGACTGTTTCCTTCCATTTGTATGAGGAATGTTAGCTCTGTAAACCTAAGATAGATAGATTAGCTCGACAATTTAGCTCACCAATCACTGATCAAATACTTATTGTCGGTTCTGCATTTAATTGAGGAGCCAATAAAGTAATAGATTAGTTAACATGGAGACAGTAATCTTGAAACTACACCATTTAAAGTAGCGATCTATTTAGGATAGACATTGATACATAGAGACTTTTCTAGCATATAGTCTTTGGCATAGGTTAATCGGAAACCCGCCTCCAATGTAATATCCATCCATCCATCTTCTATACCAGGAGTGTCCAACTCTGGTTCTCGAGGGCCCCTATCCAGCATGTTTTGGATGTCTCCCTCATCCAACACACCTGATTCAAATGATCAAGATCGTTATTATGCTTCTCAAGAGTTTGCTGATGAGATGGTAATTTGAATCAGGTGCATAGGAGCAGGGAGACATCTAAAACACGCTGGATAGGTGCCCTCGAGAACCAGAGTTGGACACTCCTGGTATAGGAGATGGATGGATGGATATTACATTGGAGGCGGGTTTCCGGTTAACCTATGCCAAAGACTATATGCTAGAAAAGTCTCTATGTATCGCTGCTTTAAACATTGTAGTTTCAAGATTATTGTGTCCATGTTAACTAATCTATTGTTTTATTGGCACCTCAATTAAATGCAGAACCTTTTGATCACATGATACGCATACGCATTCTATCTATCATACTATATATACTAAACATGATACTCATACTCATGGGAACGAGCTCATTACAACATATTGGAAACAAATAGAACAATTATTAATTGTTAATTTTACAGTTAATATAATAGAAATAAATTGTATAACATTTTACATATTCATCTATCTCATGCACTGATTTGCATTTTCTGGCTGATAGCCAATCAGTGATTGTCTCTGACACCACTTTGCAGACTGACGTTGATGGCTTATTCATTCAATTCATATCTAAAAAGCACCACGACACAAAAATATATGAATTTGCCACAATTCTAAACATCCATTATCCATACCGCTTATCCTCACAAGGGTCGCGCGCGTGCTGGAGCCTATCCCAGCAGTCTTCGGGCAGTAGGCGGGAGACACCCCGAACTGGTTGCCCAGCCAATTGCAGGGCACACAAAGACAAACAATCACACACACTAACAATCACACCTAGGGGCAATTTAGAGTGTCCAATCAACTTACCATCAGAGCTGGGCACTTGACCCTTTTTTGCCCGTCTGGCCGCGACCCTCCACCCTTGACCTGGGTACCCTTCCGGCAGCAATATTCATAAACATTGTCGGCCCCCGTCCCGTTCCAACCTCCAATTCCCCCCCCACCCCCACCCCAAAAAAAAACGTGCACGATACCCTCGCGGGAGAGATGGTAACGGAAGAGGTTTATTTAAAGACAATTAGATGGCTAACTTACTATTCAAACCCGCTGCGGACACGCTTCAAACGCGCCACTTACTGGACCTACTTTTCCAGGCGTAGTTATTCGCCCTGTGATTTCCACAATGCACCGCGACATGCGTGGAGTGATATAATTTCAAGTATTATCAGTGATTCAACTCGTCTGTGAATGAATGCCATTTACGCAATAAAAAGAAGCTGAGCTCCGAGACCTCGCCAAGTTATTAAGTTGTGAAAGACACAACAACCCAGCTGCATGTACTTACTTCCATTGCGAGCCATGGGGTTGTTTTTGTCGTATTGTATAATTATTTGGGTCCAACAGACGACAAGTCTGCAGCATTCAACAAGTTACCGGTACTTATTTTCCACACTCCCCTCCTTCACACTTTCCAGCCTTCAAAATAAAAGCATGCCAGCAAACCACTACGCAGTAGATTTGCTACGGCGTATATCCGGATTAGTGGGCCGGTCTAAAATCCACTTCCGGCCATGCTTAGTCCAGCCATTTTTTTTAATTTGTCACCCCCCACCCCTCCGCCCCAAAAATGGGCATCCGGCCGGCCCGGAAGGTCCGACCGGTCCAGCCCAGGGACGGACTGCCCAGCTCTGCTTACCATGCATGTTTTTGTAATGTGGGAGGAAACCAGAGTACCCGGAGAAAACCCACGCAGGCACGGTGAGAACATGCAAACTCCACACAGGGAGGCCGGAGCCGGGATCGAACCCGCAACCTCTGAACTATGAAGCAGACATGCTAACCAGTCGATCACTGTGCCTCCCACAATTCTAAACACTACTTTTTAATTTAGATTTCTTCCCACTTCCACCATGAATGTGCTGAGCAAAATTCTGGATATGTATGCATTCTACTTTATGAAACAATGTTCCTGCCATGTTTACATACGCATTACGGTGTAAAGGTAAAGCCGTTGTCATGTTGTGAAGAAGGTTGATGGTAATCTTCGAGTGTAGCAGGACAACTTACAATGCGACTCTATGTCCTTAAAGTCAGCTGCGCAGTTGGATAACTAGTGGTGCGTTTGAAATGTTCGGATGCAATTTTGGTCCTTTGCCTGTATCGCTGAGTAGGTTGACATGAACTTAGGATGCCTCGCGACCATGTCACACGCATGTGGGCCGGACTAAAATTCACCTCCGCCCTTGCTTAGTCCGTCCCTTTTTTCAAATGTGTCACTCCCCGCCCCAAAAATGGGCATCCGGCCGGGCCAGAAGGTTGGACTGTCCCGCCCCCGGGACGGACTACCCACTGGTAAATACTGCCAGGCATGATGAAAGAGTCACCTTGGTAACTATATATATATATATATATATATATATATATATATATATATATATATATATATATATATATATATATATATATATATATATATATATATACACATTAACTCAACAGCGTTAAAGAACTGAACTCAATCGACCAACACACCACATACTCTCTGGAAGACGATGAAGACCTTCAGTTTGTCTGTTGCAGTGATCATGCTTGCCTTCCTTTTTATTCAGGAGGGTTGCACCTTATCTATTGATAATGGGGTAAGGATATACATTAAATTTCTTGTTAGATACAGCTCTTTTTAAAGACATCCTCTTATAGTGGATATTTAAATAGGATCTTGACCAGCATATGGTGGAAGCAAGAGATGAAAGAGCTGCTGAGGTACCAGCGGACCAATTGAAGGTATACTATTTTGATTTATCTCTCAGGATGAGTGATAATGCAAAATAGTGCTCAAGGCGTGTGTTGTTCAAACAGGTGGCGGGCAACAACAGGCAGAAACGCCACAGTGGAGGTTGCCGCTTTTGCTGTAACTGCTGTGGTCGTACGCATTTCTGCGCCTTCTGCTGCGAATGGTGATTCTAAGAACCATCTGCATTGTCACATCAGTCACAATATTAATCTGTTAATTTTTGTTCTGTCTGTTTGGAATTGCATTTGGTAGAGATGAATATGTTTACATGCTCAGTGGTGTGACTCTTAGGACAAAAAAAAACCAACTTCTGAAACGTCTCTGTACCACAATCAAAACCAATAAACAGTGTAAAAAAAAAAGTGTTGTTCGAGTAGACAGTGAAAATGCACAAATGACACATTAACTGAATCATTATATTAGTAAAAGGATGCTGGAAGAACAGACATTTGTCGGATCAACATGGCTGATTTCAGTTGTTAAGTTAGAAAAAAAGGATCTCAAGTTCACTGACCGACTTCAATCTGACGCCACTCGAGAATGGCGACTCCATGGAGACACAGACCATGAATGGCAAAACATAATTTACAAGATTATACAAATATATTTAGCTTTTTTTCTTGTTAAGGTTAGAGTTAATTTACAAAACAGCTTGTGATTTTTACTGACTGCATAAAGATACGCAGTTAGTTCCCTGCATAAAGTCATTTAGTGAAGAGTGAAATCGAATTTTAACATTTGTTCCCTGCTTCCTTTTAAGTCTTTGTCGGCTCTTTGCTTCCGTTGCCGTTCCTATCAGTCCTCATTTGTGAGTCCATTCCCGTTTTTTTGGTTTGCTATGTTGTGTCAGGTTTTTCGGACTTCTATTAATTTAGTATTTTTGATTTTACATGCCTTGTTTGCCTTTTTGTTTCCGTTCTTCCATCCATTAGTTGACACACTTATCCTTACGAGGGTCGTGGGTGTGCTGAAGCCTATCCCAGCTGTCATCGGGCAGTAGGCGGGGTACACCCAGAACTGGTTGCCAGCTAATCGCAGGGCACACAGAGACAAACAAACAGTCACACTCACAATCACACCTAGGGGCAGTTTAGAACAGAGGTGTCAAACTCATTTTAGCCCAGGGGCCACATGGAGTAAAATCTATTCCTAAGTGTGCTGCCTGGTAAAATCGTGATGGAGAACTTAAAAAAAATTGGGGTCATTATTATGCAGATTTTCACTATTTGCACTTTGCCTGGTCACTGTTCCCCATGAATAGCGGAGATCGCCTGTAAATATATTGTTAAGAAAATAACCGCCTTTTTGGTGGACTATACATGCCAATAAAGCATTTTCCCTTAAATTGCATTAAATTTGTATAGAACACACAATAAAATGAACTAAAATAAATCAATAAATAAATACAATGAAACACAAATATCAAGTGGCAGGAAAAAGTCCCAATCAAACTATGCAACTTGTTTTCAAGGAATACAGTAAAGTGCTGAGAATCAAACTGAATACAGCAGTGCCTCAAGTAACATTTAGGAATACCTACCATTTAACTGCAGTTTTAGCAACACAAGTTCGTCATCTTGTACTTTAGTTACCATTTAATTCAACTGTGGTGTCTCCGTCTGAACATTGGGTGGCACTGAAGACAGAAGAAGTCTACAAGGAAACTCACGAAGAAGAAATAATAACGTCATGTCGAATGCTACGCTTCAACTGTCATAGGTAGCAGCCCAGCTCACAGACGCTATTAAAACAGAAAATGCATTCTGGATTTTTTGGGGGGTTTGTATTTGTGACATACACGAATATGCATGGTATGTTGCAATGTTTATTCATTTATTTTTATTTTATTTTTTAACACAAATGGAGACTTAAGATTGTGTGTAAAATAGAGACATCCAGGACAATTCCTAGTATAACTTGCTCTCCTCATCTGAGCATTGCCGAAAAATAAAGAATTCAATCATTATGACTAATAGGTCTACAGAAAGATCAACTTATTATATATTCAGTCAGGCAGTATTTTTTTTTTTTTTATACTTTACCAAATATGATTGTGGTCAGATTACACCCGTTTGCGAGCCTAATCCGGCCTGCGGGCCGCACGGTTGAGGAAACCGGAGTATCTGGAGAAAACCCACGCAGGCACGGGGAGAAACTCCACACAGGATGGCTGAGGAATGAACCCACAACTTTTTGGTTGGGAGCCACTCTACCACCTTAGCCATGCTGGGTGGAATGCTCGTACCTACTCGGCTCTCCTTTTGGAGACAATACTGACATATTCACATCCATGGACAATTTCATACCTGTCAAGTTGTACACTTTTGGCATAATTTGTAAAGGTGGAAAAGCCTTTTCAAACATGCATGCTGTACATCGCTAATTTCCGTTTACGTGACAGCTGCCATTCGTAAATAAAGTGTAATGTGTAAGATTATATACAGATATGTAAAGGCAAATTACAACTTTCTTCAAATTTAGTGCGCCCCGGGGTTGACAAATATGTAATTTACTTAGCTAACCTAATACTGTACACATTTTTGTGTGGGGGGGGGACCTTTTGATCACATGATACTCATGGGAGCATGCCAGTTAGGAGGCAGCTGGAATTGGATTTACCTTTGTGCCATAGACAGCACAGATAACATGAAAAATCCCCTCTCTTGTTCAAGTCACCAATTGGGGAGGGACGCAAAGTCCATTCCAGGAGTAGGTAAATATTGTCAAGCATGATGAAAGAGTCACATAGTAACTATATATATATATATATAAATATTGTAGTCTTTGCTACATTTGACAGGATTAACTCAACAGAGCTGAAGAAACTCAATCGACTAACACCACATACTCTCTGGAAGACGATGAAGACTTTCAGTTTGTCTGTTGCAGTGACCATGCTTGTCTTCCTTTTGATTCAGGAAGGTTGCACCTTCTCTATTGATAATAGGGTAAGGATATGATTTAAATACATTGCTTGTTAGATCCGGCTCTTTTTAAAGACATCCTTTTATAATGAATATTTAAATCATAGGATCCTGACCAGCATATGGTGAAAGCAAGAGATGAAGCAGCTGCTGACATCCCAGCTGACCATTGGAAGGTATAATACAGTGGATTTTGATTGGATGGGTGATCATTCAAAGCTATATATATATATATATATATATATATATATATATATATATATATATATATATATATATATATATATATTTGGGGTCACCCGCCTACTGCCTGGGATAGGCTCCAGCAACTCCCATGACCTTTGTGAGGATAAGCAGTATAGGTAATGGATGGATAAATATACCGGGAGTCCTCATTTTACGAACGAGTTCCGTTCCTACACTGGTTATGTAACAGGAATTTCCGCGTATGTCGAATTTCACCGTTAAAGTCGTCAAAATTCTTTGTTTAAAAAACGAAAATAAAATAAATAAATAAAAATAAAATAAAAAGCATAAGATGCTGTACTTAGCATTCCTGCTGAGAAATGGATGGAGAAAGAGAGGAGGTAATGCAAAGTCCATTGTAACAACAGAGAGAAGCTGCCATTGATTAGGAAACACTTAACTTAACACTTAATGCCAGTATTTGTTTCACACACTACACAAGAGAAAATGTTAAGAACTTTGCTGCTTACTTAACAATTAAAACTAAACAAACTCGAAAGATGAAGACATTCAAATTTGCAGTAGCAGGCATCCTTTTCGAGAGCCGTGCCTGGCTATTTTCTGGAATAAAGACATGATTTTAAGAATCTGTTTCAATAGGGCGGTTTTGTCAGAACATTCCTACCAAATCTGCATTTCACAAATAGTACGGTAACCAGATGTGGTAGGAGCGAGAGATGTTACAGTTTTGAAAACATTTCAGTTGCAATCAGAAGAATGAAAGTTACAGTAGGTTGATATCCAGGTGAGTGAGTGATGTTGAACCCCCATGCTCATTTCTGTTACTTTGCACACAGATGGACTATGATGCCAGACATAAACGCAGTGAGAGAGCTTGCCGCTGGTGCTGTGGCTGCTGTGGTCGCTCATCTACATGGTGTGGTCTCTGCTGTGACTGGTGATTCCTGGAATTTTTATTTCTGTCATCAGTCTGTGTTAATCACAATAAACTAAGATATAGAAATAGTTCTTCATCAATGATTTTTCACCACTGAGAAATGTGTTGTTTTATTCATTACTGACCACTTGGCATATTATAGATTTGTTCATACCACTCTACATCCACTAATTTAAATAAAATACTGTAGTGGTCTCCCTTATTTGGGTTGTGGGTGATCTGGAGCCAGTCTCAGCTGACTTTATATACTGTATATGTAGACAAACAACCATTTAAACTCACATCGACATTTGGCCAATTTATATTCTTCAATTAACCTGAAATACATGTTTTTGGAATGTAAGAGGAAGCCAAAATACCAGGACAAAACTTACACAAGCAATTAGAAACCATGCAAAATCCACATGCATGCAGGGCCAGGTCAATGTGCATCCTCATCTCACTGATCTTTAAATTTCTGAAATACATTGTCAAACATAAAATCAAATCTGAATGACATTGTAGAATGTTTTTCTTTAAATGGGAAGTCAACCCAAACATTTTCAAGAATATGTTCTATGCAAGCCCACTAGTTGAAACAAGGCATTCTGATAAATATTGCGTTAAATATAAATATAAGAGTTAATCCACTCGTTTTTTAGCCATCTCTGGGGGCGGCCGTTTTGTCATTTCTGTCGACTGAAAATTACATCACAAATACCCAGGGCTCAGGTAACGATCAATCACGGCTGACCTGTTCTCTGAAGCTGAGCCGTGATTGGTCATTACCTGAGCCCTGGGTAGTTGTGATGTCATTTTCAGTCGACAGAAATGACAAAATGGCCGCCCCCTGAGATGGCTAAAAACGGGTGGATTTTGCAGCTTAACTCATATTCCACAAACGCAATATTTATCAGAATGCCCTGTTTCAACTAGTGGGCCTGCTGGGAACATATTCTTGAAAAAAAATATGACTGTGTTGATTTCCCCTTTAAATGGTCAGCGCACAAAAGAAGATCTCACAGTTCCCAGTGTGCTACTGTATAATAGCCCCTGCTTTGTTTCCTACTTTACCAAAAACACATTCAATGGTCTAATTACTATGGTCTCCAAATGGATGCTATTTTTGCATTACACGTGTTGTCGAAGTTCCTCGTATTGTGTCGATTGCTCTCTCTCGTGTTGCACCTCGTATAAAAGGGATGGGCTTACAAACACGACCTGAACTGCATGGCCACTATTTGTACAGAGAAACAACATGATAACTGGGTTTGGAGGAGATAATCGAAACATGAGGCTAGTTGTGGGCTTGGATGTTGTTTCTGAGAGGCCAGTTACTGGATAATCACTGGGAATATTTCATACGGTGGCTTTAGTAGCAATTAGCCTGTCATACATGTGGCCATTTGTTAAAAATAAAGTTGGTAGGGACCCAAAATGATGTAGAAAAGAGAGGACAGACACATAAATTGAAGTGCAAACAAGGACAGATGGGATCAGTGACTGGTTGATGGCTATGTGCTTGCTCTTGACTTGTTTTGGGCGAGTAATGATACAAATGAAACACACCATGGAAACACAAACCAAAACAAAATAGCAGGAGAACTCAGCACTTGACTTAATTCACATCATCCCTTGAAAACTTTATGTGAGTGCCATGTTCATATTTACAATTACAAAAGATAGTAGTTTGGGTGGAACTTCATCTCAAAGTTCTCTACTTGTTCTGAAACTGTTAAATTGGGGTTCTTCTACTCTGGGAAGTGGCCATGCACTTTAAACTTTTTTGGAACGCCATTCTCACTCAGTGACAGTGTGAATGTGTCTGACTCTACTGTATATGTGTCATGTGATTGAATGGCCACCTGTGCAGGGTGTGGTCTACCTTTTGCCATAAGTCGGCTGAAATAGGCTCCAGCTCCCTGCAACATGATGTAGAGTGATGTGGAGAAAGTGTGGATTCCTTGGAAAGAAAGAAACAAAGATCCGGCCGACTCCAGAACACAGGTTGCCTGTTGATCCTTAAAAAGTCTTAAAAGGCATTGAATCCATGAATCTAAAAAAAATTTGCATAAAAAAAAAAAAAAAAAAGTTTAAACAAAACAAATGTTAACACATGGTAAGTAGGTTTTATGACTGTAAATCGTCTCAATTCTCTAAATAAATTACGGTAACATTTAAAAGCATAATAATTTACCGAATCATGTAGATTTGGTTCGAACTCATAAGGGCAGTTGCATGCCATTTATGTGATGTTCAACTCCTGGTCAACATGGGAAAATGGAAAAGCTTTGAAAAGTCTTGAAATCAATTCCCTGTAGGAACAAATTGGAACAAAGTCTAAGGCCACGCCAATTCTTGTCAGTTTGGTTCTTAGACAGACTAGATGGTGTTGAACACACTCAAGAGATCAAAGTAAATTATTCTCCCTGGTCCGCTCCCTTCATCTGGGTAAGAGTGGGACATGTGCAGCAGGTCCAGAACGGCATCATCGATTCTGCAACTACAGTGGGTCAAGTGCATACCTGAGGTCGGAGGTGGTGTAGCAGCAGTTGTTCCAGAGTCTTCATAGTGTGTAAAGTAAGGGTGACTGGGTGGAAGTGAGTGAAAGTTAGCATATGGATTCTGAGGAACAGGGCTGACGCACCCCATTGCACACCATCTGACCAACATCGCCCAGCAGACTGGACAACTCCCGTCTGAGACACAGTCTGGGGTGGATGTTCGCCTCAAGTAGTTGAGTTGGAGTTGAGAGAGAGAGAAAGGGAGATGCTATCAGCGATTACTATTTGTACTGTTTGTTCCGGCAAGACAAAAAGGCGGATAAAAGGAGAGAGGAGGGTACCCCGGCTGAAGGCGATAAACAGAGAGACATTTTAATAAAATGCCCAGCTCTGGTTTCTACACAACTGTCGGAATACAACTGGTCCTTCATATAGACCAGGGGTGGCCAAGTCCGGTCCTCAAGACCAATAATCCAGCCTGTTTTAGGTTTATCCCGATGGCAACACACCTGTTTCAAATGATTTGAAATTCCATTCAAATGATTTGAAATTCCATTCAAATGATTTGAAATTCCATTCAAATGATTTGAAATTCCATTCAAATGATTTGAAACAGGTGTGTTGCCGTAGGGATAAACCTAAAACAGGCTGGATTGTGGCTCTTGAGGGCGGACTTGGCCACAATGATTTGAAATTCCATTCAAATGATTTGAAATTCCATTCAAATGATTTGAAATTCCATTCAAATGATTTGAAACAGGTGTGTTGCCGAAGGGATAAACCTAAAACAGGCTGGATTGTGGCTCTTGAGGACCGGACTTGGCCACCCCTGACATAGACATTATTTGGCTGTGACCTCTTGTGCTGTGCCTAAGTGTGATGTAATACGTTTGCTCGAAACGCCAATTGGCTGTCGCCGACAACGGTATGGTCCTGCCTGAAAGAATGACAGAATGATGACGACGGTCTGATCAGCCCACCACCATTAATGACTCAGTTGGACTGTTTAAAGCCTGAATTCACTCCATCAAAACCTCGATACCCTGTACCTTCCATCAGATATATGATCATTCAGTAAAATAATGAGCTACTCATATGATGTTGTGCAGTTTGGATCCGTTTCCACTTAAGACTTAAAGGACTGCAAATAGAGTGTAGAGTAAGGATTATCATTGAATTCATGCACTGATTGCAAGGTACTGTATGCTTCAGATTCTGCCTCCAGTTCTGTTCTTGAATTGAATTGAAATGATTTGAGCAAGTCCGCTGATAGTGTAGTGGTACACACGCCTGAGTTGTGTGCGGGCAGCGTGGGATCGATTCCCGCTCAGTGACAGTGTCTATGTGTGCCCTGCGACTGGCTGGCGACCAGTTCGGGGTGTAGTCTGCCTTCGCTCATTAACGGCTGGGATAGGCTCCAGCAAATCCCCGCGACCCTATATAGGATAAGCGGTTTGGAAGATGACATGACATGATTTGAGCATGTTCACAGTAAGAATATAAGCATCTAAACTGTTAGTTGTGAGTCATTCTGAGTTTTTCTCACTTCAATGACTGGGATGGCAAAATTCTTTTGAAGACAAACAAAGGCCAGCAGTCTGTTGATTAGGGTTGTCCCAGCTAGTCGACATAGTCGACGTCACCGATGACGTAAATATGTCGGCCCGAACAACATACCGTTGACAAAGAGTGTGATGACGTAAATACTGTAAAGAGATCTGAGCGTTTTTTTTGTTACTTTAATAAACAAAGGATTTTAAAAAGGGTGTTCAGAAGTGGTTCTGTTAATTAATAATCGTCAACCCAAAAATTAAAATCTGAGCGTTCATTCAATTTCAAAATTGTTTTTTTTTATATAGGTTTGGTTGGTGGCCAATGGTTATCACACTGGCCTTGAGTTTCAGTCACTTTGAGCTATTTACAATTAGTGAATGACTTGGGAGGCGGGAACTCATAAACACGCAAAATAATGAATGTTCTACTGACATCAGGTGAGAAATTCCCAGTGTACTTTCCACCATCCTTCAGAGAACGATGCAATCTCTTCTTGGATATGAGGTCAGTACATTAAGACATACATTATGTAGCAACTGGGGCCAAAATTAGTATAAATAGCAGTACACTTGGCACTCTAGTCAGACACAATCAACAGGATCAGGAGAAATCCATTTGTATTTGCCAAATTTGAAAAAGTCAAGGATGAAGACTCTCAGTGTTGCCCTTGCAGTGGCCATTTTGGTGGCCTTCATTTGTCTTCAGGAGAACTCGGCCAGCCTAGTCGGTGGAGTGAGTAACATCATGACTGACTTATTGAACACAACAATTTCAATGGTGAGATTCAAACTTTGAATGTGCTTCATTTATTAACAGACACAAGAGCTGGAGGAGGTGATGGACAGAGACAGTCCTGTCACTGCTTTCAATCAGACCACTGCGGAATCCTTGAAGGTCTGCAAACTAACTTGGATGGATTCTTGTCCAACTTATTTGTTAAGTACTAGATGATGCTGGAGTGAACATCTTGATCATGTCTGTTCCATTTGGTTACACAGATGCCGTATACCAACAGGCATAAGCGTCGCATTAAATGTCGCTTCTGCTGTGGATGCTGCACCAGTGGTGTCTGTGGAGTGTGTTGCAGGTTCTGAGCAGTCTTGTGCCAACAAATATGCCAGTAATTCATATCCTTTTGACTTAACCATTTCCTTTTTGTGAAAGAAGCATAACATGTGCCATGATAATGATGACACTTTGTGTTTGGTTTATTGATGTTTCAGTGTATTGAAGTATTAAATCACCAATTTGGACAGTGTATTTGGGAATTGTGTGAATTTAATTACCTGCATATTCATGGTGCTAATGGTCTTTTGCTATGTCTGTAGTATATTAATCTAAACAGATAATTAGTTAGTGCATATAAACTCCCCTCCGTGAGTATTGGAAGCTTGCATTTCTGCAGTAGACTGAAAATATCATAATTTCCTCTTTTATTCCCAGCCATTTACACACTATAGTTGATGCACAATTTAGAAAACAACATATTTTACAGTAGTTTGAACCCACTAATTTTTTTCACTTCAGCAAAAGTATTAGAATCCAGTTTGTGACTCAAGAGTGTGTTATATTTTCCTTCAGGGTCCTATCACATTGATTATTAAAAAAAATATCTAAAGCTAATGTTTGTTGCTTTGTTTCATATTTGGGTTTTGCTCTTGCAGAATGCAGACTACATTTAGATTTGAGGTAGAACCAGTATGAAACACAGATGTGTCTTTGGTAAGAAAACAATTGCTATAATGATATAAAACTGAGAGAAACAAAAAATCAATCACAGGAAATATACCAACACTGGCCGAAAGCACCATTTTGAATTAAAGAAACTCTAAAGATTAAAAAGACTAAAACTAAAGACTGAAGTTACAGATGTTGAATTGGTTATTAACAAATGTTTCAAAACGTCTTGCGGTGATGAGATAAAAAAAAAAAATGGATTTAGGAGACAGACATTAACTTTCACCAAATGTGTTAAAAAGGCTCACTATCCCAAACATGCAAGTTTACACAATGTAGGTAGTGTCCTGGCTTGAACTTTGTAAGGCTTCTTCCAGGACTGTCGTCACATACACACCTTTTATTTAATTTATGTTGATATTCCTAAAATGTTTTTTTCTTGTATACCCTCAATGTACTGAGTTTGTTATGCTGATGTATGATGACGTAACATTAATCTTACAAACCCTATCTGGGTTTTCTGATCTCACCTGCACAATCTATTTCTATGATATTGAACATGTTTTGGTGTCAGTGTGCAAATAAATACAAAAAACAAAAAAGACTCAGGAGACGAAGGAGATTTTAAAGATTGCATTGTTTGGTGTGGAAAGTAAAGAAGATCAAAATCATTTTTTAGGAAATTCCAATTCCAAAGAACACATCAGACTGCTGGGTAGTTTAGAGAGTGTTGCAAACTTGATGTTGAAAGCGATGTTGACAGTCATGAGTCATCAGGTTCCCACTGAGTATAAACTAAAAGTATAACTACCAGTAAACTTTGCACATTCAGTCATCTTAAAGAGCATAACTCATCAGGCTCAGAAGGAACTATGATTGATTATATAATTGAAAATATTATAAATAAAGGTTTATTGTGAGTATTGCAGTTTGGTAAGTGTGGAAGCAACCATGACCAATGACAGCCCTGTTGTTTGATGACATGAAAATTGGAAAATGCAGTATATTCTTTGGAATACTGATCGTTCCAAAACGTTTACCCTGGAGTGATCATCAACAGGCACATATAGACAAACAGTCATTCAGATTCACTGTTGTTTTTCCTATGGACAATCTATTTTGCCTTCAATTAACCTAACATGGATATCTTAGGAATTTGGAAGGGAGCTGGAGTATTCAGAGAAAACCCAAATAAGTACAAGGAGGAGGAAAGCAGGAACCTGAGCATGATTACTCTGTCATTTACTGTACATCAGTAAGGTACATGAGAAATACTGGTACTTTCTTTTACCTTGTCTCACCTTGCTGGAGTTTTTGTTCTTGCGCAAGTTGTCTGGAATCTCTCAGGTTACGTAAAATTCAACTGACCCTTGACTTCAGTGCATACAATGGATGGACGGACTATTTGACTTCATTTCAAAAATGCAAATGAGTGCTTTTCAATTAGTGTATATGCCATTCAGCCAATAATATAAAGTTAAAAATATCAAATGTAGTTTTTGTTCACAATGATAATGAAACCAAACAATATATGTTCAAAGAAAAATGAAATATGTGTAAAAATTATAAACATCTTTCTGTAATTAGCTAGAGAATGGGCAATTGGGCAATGTGTTTTTGAATAGAAAAACGTCACATCGCTATCCTTTCATTCATAGAATTCTTTCATTTTATTATCAATCAGATATTTTACGGTTAAGGATAGTGACTTTTCTGCAATACTCGCCATCGCGCAATGATATCACTTTGGAAAAGTGATGTCAAATTCATCTGCAGAAAAGAAGCACTTAATACGTTCTCCTTGACCCGATGATTTAGTGCAACAAGGATTTTTTGGGGTTTTTCTTTTCTCAATATTTCTGTGTCTGACTCATTAATGATTGTTGTGTCCACCTGTGTACATTCCACTACCTGGTATTAGCCAATCAGCTCCCTCTTACCTTGAATGCCTCGTCCAGGTGTTTCTCGTTGTCTTGTCAGTATGCCTGTATTTAAGTTCCTAGTTTTTGTTCAATCCCTGTTGGGTTCTTGTTGCTGTCATGTTTTGGTTCTCATAGTATTATGTTTTGTTTCCTAGAGTTTCTTTGTTACTTTGATTTGTTACTTTTTGGATTCTTCAGGACTTTGTTTATGTCGTTTTTTTTTGTTAGTAAATGTTGTCTTAAGTACGGCCCTCCCTGCATCACACACACAAAACCTTTTGATCACATGATATTCATACGTATTCTATATACCATACTACTGAGAGTGAGCCAGTCGGTCGGCAGCTAAAATTGGATTTACATTTGTGTCACACACAGAACAGAAACCAGAAAAATCCCCTCTCTTGTTCCAATCACCAAGTCCATTCTAGAAGCAGGTAAACACTGCCAGGCATGATGAAAGAGTCACCTTGGTAACTACATATATATATATATATATAGCAGTCTTTGCTACTTTTGACAGAATTGACTCAACAGAGCTAAAGAACTGAACTCAACCGACCAACACCACATACTCTCTGAAAGACGATGAAGACCTTCAGTTTGTCTGTTGCGGTGATCATCATGCTTGCCCTTCTTTTTATTCAGGAGGGTTGCACCTTATCTATTGATAATAGGGTAAGGATATGAATCAAATACATTTCTTGTTAGAAATAGATTCAGCTCTTTTTAAAGACATTCTTTTATACTGGATATTTAAATTATAGGATCCTGACCAGCACACGGTGGAAGCAAGAGATGAAACATCTGCAGAGATCCCGGTGGACCAATGGAAGGTATAATATCTTGATTCATCTTGCAAGATGAGTGATAATGCAAAACAGTGCTCAAGGCTTGTGGTGTTCAAACAGGTGGCGGGCAACAACAGGCAGAAACGCCACAGTGGACCTTGCCGCTTTTGCTGTAACTGCTGTGGTCGTATGAATTTCTGCGGCTTATGCTGCGAATGGAGATTCTAAGAACCATCTGCATTGTCACATCAGTCACAATATTAATCTGTTAATTTTTGTTCTGTCTGTTTGGAATTGCATTTGGTAGAGATGAATATGTTTACATGCTCAGTGGTGTGACTCTTAGGACGAAAAAAAAAAACTTCCAAAATGTCTCTGTACTACAATCAAAATCAATAAACAGTGTAAAAAAAAAGTGTTGTTCGAGTGGACAATAAAAATGCACAAATACACATTAACTTGATCATTATATTAGGAAAAGGATGCTGGAAGAACAGACATTTGTCAGATCAACATGGCTGATTTCAGTTGTGAAGTCGGGGGGAAAAAAAAGGATTTCAAGTTCACTGGCCGACTTCAATCTGACGCCACTCGACAATAGTGACCCCATGGAGACACGCACCATGAATGGCAAAACATAATTTACAAGCTTATACAAATATATTTAGCTTTTTTCATTGTTAAGGTTAGAGTTAATTTACGAAACAGCTTGTGATTTTTACTGACTGCATAAAGATACGCAGTTAGTTCCCTGCATAAAGTTATTTGGTGAAGAGTGAAATCGAATTTTAACATTTGTTCCCTGCTTCCTTTTAAGTCTTTGTCGGCTCTTTGCTTCTGTTACTTCCGTTACTTATCCTCACGAGGGTCGCGGGCGTGCTGGAGGCTATCCCAACTGTCATCGGGCAGTAGCACAGGGCACACACAGAAAAACAATTAGTCACACTCAACAGTCACACCTCGGGACAATTTAGAACAGAGGTGCCAAACTCATTTTAGCCCAGGGGCCACATGAAGTAAAATCTATTCCCAAGTGTGTCGGCTGGTAAAATCATGACATATAACTTCAAAAAATTTGACGTCATTATTACGCAGATTTTTGCTATTAGCTTCTGGTCTGGTAACTGTAAATATATTGTTAAAAAAATAATAACCTTTTTCTTGGCATATATATGCCAATATAGATTTTTTTTTCCTTAAATTGCATTAAATTTGTATAGAATACACAATAAAACAAACTAAAATAAATAAGTAAATAAATACAATGAAACACAAATATCGAATGGCAAGAAAAAGTCCCATTCAAAATATGTGGTTGTACAATTTATTTTCAAGGAATACAGTGAAGTGCTAAGAATTAAACTGAATACAGCAGTGCCTAAAGTAACATTTAGGAATACCTACCATTTAACTACAGTTATGGCAACACAAGTTAGTCATCTTGTACTTTAGTTTCCGTTTAATTCAACTGTGGTGTCTCCGTCTGAACATTGGGTGGCACTCATGTAATGACGTACATGACTGTTTGACAGAAGAAGTCTACAAGGAAACTCACGAAGAAGAAATAATGACGTCATGCCGAATGCTACGCTTCAACGGACATAAGAAGCAGCCCAAAGGCATGTGCATTACTTGCTCACTTCACAGCCGATTTTAATGAAGCTCACGTTTATGTCAATGCCAAAGCGTGTGCTATCAAAACAGAAAATGCTTTCTGGATTTCTTGGGGTTTGTTTTTGTGACATCACAACTGGTCAGGGCTCAGGTAACGACCAATCACGGCTCAGCTTCAGAAAACCAGTCAACCTTGAGTGGTCGTTACCTGAGCCCTGACCAGTTGTGTTGTCATTTTCAGTCGACAGAGTGACAAAATTGGCCGACCACTGAGATGGCTAGATTTTGCTGCTTAACTCATACTCTACAAACGCAATATTTATCAGAATGCCTTGTTTCAACTAGTGGGCTTGCATAGAACATATTCTTGAAAAAAAATATGTTTGGGTTGACTTCTTCGTGAAAGAGGATATTTTTTTAGCCCTGGGTAGTTGAAAAAAATTGATGTCATTTTCAGTCGACAGAAATGACAAAATGGCCTCCCCCTGAGATGGGTGGATTTTGTGGCTTAACTCATATTCCACAAACACAATATTAAACAGAATGCCGTGTTTCAACTTGTGGGCCTGCTCTTTAAGAAAAGATAGCATAAAGGTTATAAACTTTATATCCTTCTCCCACTTATTTATTTTCTTTCACTTTCTGGATCAAGCCTTTCAGAGGTTAAAAAAAATCATACCCATTCAACTTTTCTGGAAAGCACGCACGCAGTCAACACATAGGCACATAACACTGGCTGCCAGCAGTGTGACAATCCACTAACCTTGAAGAAATAAAACTTAAATGTGCGAGGCAAATTTGCTTTCCAGCTAGCTAGCTCTGCTAGTTATCCAATAGAGCACTGGGGCACATGACTTCTAACCACAATGGTATGAGTTCCTTTGTGCTACTTTGAGTATGACTGGATTGTTCACAACAATTATAAAGACCACAAAGGTCAAATGAGTGGTCTGGTTAATTTGAACCAGAATTGGTTTGGAAACACACAAACACAGATGGACTGATGGCGTTAAGAATGGTGAAGCAATATAGAGAAAGGTCAACATATTGCAAGTGACAAGCTGAACAATGGCAACACTGTGGTTGCTATTTAAGCCTGTGTAATTTCATTTACCCTCACAGACACAGAAGTCCATGTATGCATAAAGACGAACACTATTGTACGATGTCTATATACAAAGACTACTAGACTGGAGCCTAACAGACTCACTAATACTACACTCATGTATCCATGCGGGGGGCTGAGCAGTGTGCCAGCCATGACTCGCGCCCAGACGGATGCACGTTTTCCGCCCCCGTAAGAACAGAATGTCTGCCAAACCACACAAGGTGATAGTAAATGGAGAGGTTTTTATTCAGCTTCTTCATAACACAGACACACACACGCATTCGCGCGCACATGCACACACTGACTCATAACCACATGGGCGCTCACAGAACAGAACGCAGCCAGGCAGCAATTAGAGGCCTGTTCATTGTTGCCGCCAGTAAACTTGCTCCATAAATTGAGAAGCTAGTGCATTTGCTAATGTTCATGCAGCACTCAGAGGTGACTGAGATCCTTCAGTCGTTTTTCATTATGTGATGCCCATTTGACTAGACATACAAACACACTGGCTGGCAAAATCAATAGCTGGCAACCAATTCAGGGTGTCCCCCGCCTACTGCCCGAAGACAGCTGGGATAGGCTCCAGCTCGCCCGCGACCTTGTGAGGATAAGGGGTATAGATATTGGATGGATGGAGTACTACCTGTGATTCAACCCTATTATGGCTGCCAAACTATATTTGGACTCTGGACAAACAATATCGCGAGTGACCTCAGACAACATAGTGCATTGCCATGGAAGACACAGAGCACCTGGCACAAGGCTGCCAGCATTGGAAGAAACTGGTTCAACTGGTCGGTTCAACGCATCGAGACAGTACACAGCCCCAGAGATGGACACAAGTCTCTAAGGCCAAATCCAAATTAAGTCTCAAATCTTTGACCCACAAGTCAAGTGTAAGTCTTAAGGTTCCAAGTCCAAGTTAAGTCGCAAGCCGATGACTACGAGTGCAAGTCAAGTCCAAGTCACTGACAACGAATCCAAGGCAAAAACTGTAACAAACATCAGCGCTGCAGCAGCCTGTTGCTCCGAGTTTGCCAATTTTGGGATTATTTGTGTGGTGTTGTCATTTTGTCTACTCTGTCATTAACATTGGACAGAGAGAGAGAGAGAGAGAGAGAGAGAGAGAGAGAGCGAGAGAGAGAGAATTCACAAGTCAGCACATAGATATTCGCTTAACATTCAGTTCTTACACACTCATACTCTATTTCATAGCTACATTTGCGACTACATTACGTCTGTAGCATGTGTATGAAAATTTTGGAAACTGTCAAAAGATCGCGGTGCAGTTATGCATTAACGGTGATAGACGCGGTATTTTTATCGTCTGTGTTAGGGACCGTCCACAAATTACATAATCCACAGTGATATGTGCCACAAATCACCATATATCAAATAGAATATACAAAACACACCATACCCTATTGCAACACGATATCTGTCAAACACCTCAATTTGAATTGTGAGCATGTTTACAGTTTTTCTTCTGACAACCAGTAATGAATCAATAGCTGACTTCCTGAAATAGACCGTTGGAATTGATTTAGGTTAGTGTTGTCCTTGACGACACTTGCAACAGACTCTTAACCAACATGTGAGTCATGACTCTTGTTCAGTTAATCATCTAAACCAGCACCAGGCGAAAGCTTAGTGTGAACCAGGGACTCCACCGCAGATCACACTCAGCAATAAAAGCTGTGAGCCATCCGCCTCCATGCACTCCTACGTAGAGACACAATCAATGCCACTAACCTGAGGTCAAAACTTCTCGACAGCAGAGTTGATTAAACATACTTATACAACCCACACACTGACCAACAAACGCTGTGCTGTGGATGATGACTTTTCTGGAAAACCAGAGATTCAATCCCAGAAATTTAGCGACAATACCCTGGCGTCTAAGCTCTACTTCCACCCACTTGAGATACTTCCTGTTTTGTACTTTGTTGGTTATTTCCTCCTCGCACCCTCCAAGTGAAGGCAAACATTGTTTCTGATTTGTTGCTCTGCATAAACTGGCTCAGAATGAATGGTGGGAGGCCAAACATTCCGAAACAATGAGCCCCCCGCTTTGCCCCCCACTGTACTCATACCCACTAAAATCTGCCTACCCAAAATGCAACACTTGGCTTGAATAAACAACCCCCCGAGAACCTATGCAATGCCCACTTCAAGAAGCCACAAGTGTCAGCCATGGTGCAAATACATCCTTTCCTGGCCCTTAGTGAGCAAATTATATCCTCTTCAACTGGTCTTAATATACTTTAATAAGACCTGTTTTCGATTATTTCTCCCTGGAAACCGGTAGTAACACGGCTACTCGGCACACATAAAATTGAATGAATGGAGTGGGATTGCCAAAGAGTCAGGAGGGGGAAAAAGAAAACTTGTGGATTTGTCCACACCAGCTGGATTTGGAGCCCAATATAATACGTGTGCCCATGGCTCTGAAAGTACCACTATGAGGGAATATATGCCCAGCCCGTAATGCTTTTTAATGTGTGCATGATTCAGCTCAGATCATAAAGCACTCACATGTCACATCCTGTGTGGAAGGACATAGAGGCTCAATTTCCCTCATGGGAACAAGTACAATGGCTAATGTGTTGTATTTGGAACCCAAATTTCAGAGCAACATGGGCCAAGAACGTATTGCACCCTTGGGGAATAAAACTATACCAGTTTGGTGAGAAACGCCTGCTGCTACATAGATGGTTATAAAAATCCATGTCCCCAATGCACCTGTTGTTACCAAGCTCCAAAATTATTGGAAAAGTGTGAGGCCAAGTCCATGATTTCTGCTGTTGACTGAAAATGTTTTCCGTTTGGCATCAAGAGAAGAAAATAAGACAAGAGCTCCTCATACTGTATTTAGGGTACATCTAGCATATTTTGAGTTTGTAAGAAAACTATACATGTTTAGGTGAGCAAAAGTACTATAAAATAATTTAGGTATTATTTTTGCTACTTAAAACAGTGCCAGGGAGTGAGAGTAAACAGCTCTTTGAACATTCGAGTATGGTGCAGTTGTCAGAAAATAAAACCCATAACATTGACAGCTAATATATCGCCGCTCTCCTGTGAAAAACACTGTCCCTTTTGTTCAATTTTCTTATTTTTTCGTGAATGGTGTTTCCGCGTTACAGACATTGCATTAACATGAACTTTTTTTTTCCCCAAAATTGGACATGAGTGTTTTTCACAGGACAGCGACAATATGCTAACGTTGCATCTCTGCTTATCTTTGACTTTGACATGGCAGTGCTTCCATGTATGCAAAAATCAGCCAGGCTTTCACATGACAGTGCTTCCGTGTAGTACTAAAATCGGCCAACCTAGCAGACTTGTCATGAGTGGAGAAACTTGGTTGTCATGTAAATTGTGAAAACACAATTCAGGATATTACGTATGGCCGCTGTCCTGTGAAGAACACCAACTTCATAATCGTTTTTCATTTTTTTGAGGAAAAAAAATAATTTGCACTTTAATGCGATGTCTGTAACGCGGAAACACCATACAGGTCAAAATAAGAAAATTTTTAAAAAATTGAAAAAAAGTGTTTTTCACAGGACGGCGACAATATACATAAGTATTATTTTCAGAAAAAGGAAGATATGTAATTTTATCATTCTTTGTCCTTAGGGTTAGAAAAATATGATAAAAATTAAAGAGAATAAGTCCATCCATCCATTATCTAATCTGCCCATCCCCGCAAGGGTTGCGGTCGTGCTGGAGCCTATCCCAGCTGTCTTCGCGCAGTTGGCGGGGGACACCCTGAACTGGTTGCCAGCCAATCGGAGTGCGCACAGAGACAAACAAATATTCACACTCATAATCAAACTTAGGGGAAATTTAGAGTGACCAATTAATCTACCATGCATGTTTTTGGAATGTGGGAGCAAACTGGAGTACCCGGAGAAAACCCACACAGGCACGGGGAGAACATGCAAACTCCACACAGGGAGGCCGGGACCATATTCAAACCCACGGCCTCTGTACTGTGAGGCGGACATGCTAACCAGTCAACCACTCTGCCACCCTAGTGAATAAGTCTCACAATTGAATTGTATCCTTTTGTCACATGAGGAGCAGAAGTTGGACCCAGAAGCAGACATGACATGGAAGTCTTCATAAACAAAAATACAATGTAACAACAGAAAGCAGTCCGCTGATAGTGTAGTGGTACACACGCCTGAGTTGTGTGCGGGCAGCGTGGGATCGATTCCCGCTCAGTGACAGTGTCTATGTGTGCCCTGTGACTGGCTGGCGACCAGTTCGGGGTGTAGTCTGCCTTCGCCCATTGACGGCTGGGATAGGCTCCAGCAACTTCCCGCGACCCTATATAGGATAAGCGGTTTGGAAGATGACATGACATGACATGATGACATGACAACAGAAAGCAAGGTTGAATGCGGAAAACAAAATATAAAAATATCAAGTAACCATAGAGAGCAGAGCTGGATGCAGAAGGCATGGAAGACAGATTGATGTTCTGACAACAAACCATTGAGCAGGTTTATCTTAAATATTAAGAGACATCAGGCCATTCCCAATCCTATATGACAAAATAAAGATGACAGAATAAAGGACTATCACAACTGACATCAATGATCCAACCCAAAACACAGTCACAATCAGTCACAACAGTACCCTCGCCGCAAGGGCCACCACCTGGTGCCCTACCTGGCTTGTGAGGGAACTCCCGGTAGAAGAGGGAACGGATGAGGGACCTTGAGACCCAGGAACGTTCCCCTGGGTCGTTCGGAAGGAGGGTTGAGGGGACAATATAGGGGACCGGCTACAGGAGGGAGACATGAAAAGGGAGGGCGATTCCTGCAGGTGGCCCAAACGGCGAGCACACAGGTCTTCAAATAGCCATTCGTGAGGCCACACTTGATGGAAGGATGGCCGCAGGTGTTGTCTCGTGTGGCGGATGCAGGGCTTGCGCCGCAAAAGCAGGGTCAGGTGGCGGTCACAGGATGTGCGCCACCGGAAAAGAGACTGGCGGCTGCAGGGCTTGCACCACCATACCAGGCTTGGAGGGCAGCCACAGGGCCTGCGCGGCCAGAGCAGGATCTGGAGCGGCCGCTGGACGTGCGCTTCCGGAATAGAGACTGGTGGCAGCCACAGATCATGTGGCACCGGAGCAGGAAGGGGTGGCGGCTGCAGGATGTACGCTGTTGAAAATCATTTCTTTCCTGAAGCTTTTTGCTTTCCCTTACTTCAGTAAGGGGTAATCTTGGTCTCATTAGGCCATAAAACTTTGTCCCAGAATTTTTGAGGACTGTCTCATTTCATTTTACTTGCTAATGAGTACTTTGCATCCCGTATAGCCTCTGTACTTTGGTATTTTAAAAAAAGTACAACTAATCCAATCTTCTTCATCACTATTAATAACGGTTCGGAACATTAACGGTTCTTCAGAATGTGAACAACATTGGTGACCAAGTCCTCTCTCTTATCTCCCTGGTACTTTGCATGTTCCTCAGCATGTCTGGGGGAGTACTGACATCTGATTTCTAGAGCACCGCAACTTTCTCTGTGCATTCAGGACATGTCAGGGTGCTACTCTGCTCAACAAAAAACATTCTGTCTACTGTTTTTCTTGAAATTGGTTGTTCTCATCGCCAACCTTTCGCTTCATGGCAGGTTTTGAAAAAGACACTACTTGGACTGGGTGACGCGATGTCTTTTGCGTACACTTGGTGTCACTTATGAATTACATTTCATCCATCCATTCATTATCTACTTAAAGCTTAAACGTGAAATGAAAAAAAGAAAAAACACACAAACGCCCTGGGCAATGATACAGCAAAGAAGATGAGGGGCACACAAACATTCAATTATGATGTCAAGTACAGGGCCAGAAAATATCTTCCTGTGGATCGCAGATGACCCCAGGCTGCGAGTTTGAGACCTGCACTCTTGAATGATTTTCCATCACTTTAGCTGCACAATTTTGTCAATACAGGGAGTCCTCCATTTATGAAAGAGTTACGTTCCTACGCTGGCGATGTAACCGAATTTCGGTGTAAATCAGATTTCACTGTCTAAATTTACTTCAAAATACTTCGTAAAAAAATTGTAATACTGTAAACGAATTTGTTTATTTGTGTCGTAGTGGTGACTTTTGTGTTTTGCTGAGTTGTGTTGTTTCCGTGTTTTCAGTATGCATCACGCGACTCGATGTATGGGGGCGTGGGTGTTTTTTTCATGAGAGAATTCTGTATTTCCACTCCAACTCCATAATCATTCTTCATTTTTCCTTTGTCGTCATTTTCAGTTTGAAAGAAAACCCAAACACAAATACAAATACAAATACAAAATAAACAAAAAAAACTACACTAAAGTAGAAAACGGTCAAGGACAATTTATTTTTATTGAAAAACATTTGTTTTATTTTGGGAGTTACAGCTAGTAATACCATATTAGGACATTCAGAGTAGACTTATATGACACTTTGGAGTTGGGTGATTAAAAAAACATTGAACCGTTTACACAAAATGATGTGGCAATTGTATTCATTATGGTATTTTTTATTTTTTTATTTTTTTTTTAGTATTCCAACATATGTTTTGGCCAAACCCCGTGGCCGACCAATGTGATTCCAGATTTCCTTCAACTCAAAGGCCAAGAGTTGATTCATTATGACAGTAAATTATAAAAACATGTAACATCCAGTGCAAATTTAATTGCTATTGGAACACATGTTGTCACTTGTGCCCCAACTTCAACCTTACTGTAGGATACACAGCGTGGCAAAGTAGAGTGCAGCTCCCCATTTTCGTATGCCTTCACTGTCTTCGAAGCGTGACGCCACTAGTAACTTGTTGTAAAGCATAGATTGCCATCACTGCAGAGCCCACTGGGTTATTTCCTGCTAGTGGTTGCACTTGTTGGGCCTTTGAACCAGACTTTAATAAAAGGACTCAACAACTAATGAAAACTCTCCCAGTCAGATTAAAAGAGTGTTTGAATCTCAGCCAACTAACCACATTTAGAGCAAACACTGAAACACAAACACACACGCACGCGCACACACGCAAACACACACAGTTCACAGATGTGGTTTACAAAGAGAGGACTATTCCCTCTGATGTGTGGATGATTACAAACCCGCTTATCAAGTGTCCCATTTCTAATGAATGCGCAAAGCAATGTCAAAGTACAACAGTGGCAGTAAAGTAATCCTTTTCATAAAGGATGCATTTGTCAGTTGCTTATTTGAAGCCCATTAATTTTTCTTCATACTGTTAACCAGAGCTGGGTATTTTTCCAAAAATTAAGCGTCCGTTATTCGCCATCCGTCTGCAGCGTGGGTTACCCTTCCATCGTCCGTCATTCGCCTTTTTATTCTGGGGGTGTGTGGATAATAGTACCCGTCTATAGGTCGCTCTGCCTAATTTTAAACGGCCGTCCGTCGGCGAGTCCAACTACACTTTAAACACCCCCCCCACTGGACGATATTTGAACAGAAATAGTGACTCACTGCGCTTTGGAAGCCTGTTCCCAGCCTGGTCCCTCACTCAAATCTTTCCCCCAAGCAACAATAACTCATTATTTTCCTCCCCGCACTCGCCGTGGCCATCGAAGCCTTGCCGCGAAAAATGGAATAATGACGGACTGCAGACGAATGGCGGACTAAATAAAGGGGGTTCCGTCTATGCTTAATCTATTTTAATATTTTTCCCGTCATTCGTTAACCGTCAGCAAAACGGGCATCCATCGGTGACGGATAGACGGACCGGTCCGTCACATAGAGCGAATGCCCAGCTCTGCTGTTAACTATATGTAATGTGTGCTTTAGTGGTGGTCTTGTGTTTATCGCATCCACTTCAGTGCAATTTTTCTTCATAAGCCCTTAGGGTTTACCCACTTTAGAGGAGTTATAGTGTGGCCCAGTATGTGACATCTGGGAATCGCTTTTATCAACCTAAAACAGGCAGCAGATGTCTTTAAATGTTACTATTACATGTGAAACAATCTTCTTTTTCTGCAACATTTGTTGTTTGCTTGTGTGATGCAGTACTTGGGAAAAAAAATCTAGTAATTGTGTAGTGTAATATTGAGGCTCAGGGCAGCACAGTGAGCTCTGAGTGGTTGGGACATCTGCCCCACAGTACAACGATCGAGATTCAAATCTTGGCTTCGGCTTTCCTGTGTGCAGTTTGCATGTCATCCCCATGCATGGATTTTATCTGGGTACTACGGCTTTCTTCCAAATTCCCAAGACATGCCTATTAGGTTAATTGAACACTCCAAATTGTCCATATTCATGTGAATGATCGTTTGTCTGTGTGACCTGAGATTGACAGGCGAGCACTGGTGTACCCCGCCTCTTGCCCAAAGTCATCTGGGATAGGCTCCAGCTCACCCGTGACCCTGATGAGGACAAGCTGTATAAAAAATGGATGGATAGTGAGGAACAAAACTGTAAAGAAAGAAAAACAGAGTGGAGTAGAACTCAAGTCATTTTCCTATTTTACCGATAATTAAACTCAGTATATTTTTATAGCCTCATTTAATTTTCAGTTCCTTTATTTTTGCTTTTTTTGAGGGGACCTTGGCAGAGAGCTAAATGAAAATTTTCCACCAGCAAGAGTTTCTGCTGGGCCATGAAGCATGCTTCCTTTTCTTTTTCTCTTTTTTTTTTACAGCCAATGTCAAATGACTCACAGTCAGAACAAATTATGTTTGCCTGCAAAAATGTTGTTTGGTATTTTTTTTTTTACTTTTATATGACTTTATAGTGATGTCATAGTCCTGGTAGTCAAATCCTTAGTTACTAAAGCTACATTAAAAATTGGGTAACCCAAGTTTCCATGAAAGCCACCATGTGGGCTGTTTGATACCAATTGGAGGGTTGTTGTCCATCAACATGAAGGTTGCAGATTTTCACCTACAGTGGTGCCTTGAGATACAACTTTAATTGTTTGATGTAACACAAAAGACACATTTCTTTTCCCATTGAAATGAATGGAAGTGCCATTAATCTTTTTACAGTCCCCTAAAACAAAACATTTTGTAAATGCCCAAAAATATCACTCTATAATATATACCTTATTAAAAACAAACAAACTAATTCCAAAAAGTAAAGTATTAAATAGCATTTGCCATACTTTCTGCTTCAATTCAATTACACGTGTCAAACTCAATACAATACAATACAATACAATTGTATTTATATAGCGCATTTCGTAACACTTAGAGCTGTAAGGGCCAGGTTCCAGATCTGGCCCGCCACATAATTTATGTGGCCCGCCAAAGCAAATCATGTGCATCGACTTCATGTTTCTTGCCAAAATACCCAAATTGCAAATTGTTTTCACTTTTTAAAACGTTGATATTCTGTAAGCATTTTTTCTACCAATCCCCCTTTTCATATAAATCTAATAAAATTTGAACAAACAGATTTTGCAGGCCTCTGATTTCAAAATCTGTTATTGATTTGCTGAACAGGATAAGCGGTGTTGAAAGTAGATGGATATGTGATATGAGGCGATTATACATTTATTTAAATTCACAGTTATAACGGCCCTCTGAAGAAAACACTAACTACGATGTGGCCCACGACAAAAATGAATTTGACACCCCTGGATGTGGACATTGTGTTGCATTGTGTGTGCACCTACTTGGCGAACTGGGGGCAGTATAATACAGACATAGGGGTATACATGAAAACAAATGAGACGTCACAACTCCTCAGCAGTAATATTTGTCGTTCTTTGTAGAGGATAAAGAATATTTCCCTGTGAGTATTGTTATAGTATTGTTATATTATCTGTATACTTGTGTTTCTTCACCATTTCTGTTGAAATCTCCTTTGCTTAAGGCAGTGTTTCCCAACCACTGGTATGCGCAGTGAGTAGTTGGAGATATTAAATATTTTATTTCCAAGGTGTTCAATAAATATTCTCAGTCATTTCATTAAGTGCAGGCAAAGATGTGCGCTACAACTTGTTTCTCGGGGGAGACAAGTGTTTTGTTTTTGATAATTGAAGTTTAAATGCCTGTTTAAGGGGGACGTATTCAAATGACCTCCATTTTTCGTGGTAAAGGTTAGGAGTTATCAGAGCTGGGCAGTCCGTCCCTGGGCCGGACCGGTCGGACACTCCGGCCCGGCCGGATGCCCATATTTGGGACGGGTGGATTGGGGGCGACAAATGAAAAAAAAATGGCTGGACTAAGCATGGCCGGAAGTGGATTTTAGTCTGTCCCGCTAATCGGCCCACATGCGTTTGACGTGGTCGTGAGTCAGCCAAATTTCATCTCAGCCTACTCAGTGAAAGGCTTCTTTTTAGGCTTCTTTCTACTCCCGCGTCGGCGCGAGCGACAACTGCCGCATTGATTCACGTGACCGACACATGGTGCTGTTGGCGACAGGTCTGCAACACATGCCACGCACGGGTGCATTGGGGGCGACAAATAAAAAAAAATGGCTGGACTAAGCATGGCCGGAAGTGGATTTTAGTCCGTCCCACTAATCGGCCCTCATGCGTTTGACGTGGTCGTGAGGCAGCCAAATTTCATCTCAGCCTACTCAGTGAAAGGCTTCTTTTTAGGCTTCTTTATACTCCCGCGTCGGCGCGAGCGACAACTGCCGCATTGATTCACGTGACCGGCACATGATGCTGTTGGCGACAGGTCTGCAACACATGCCACGCACCCATCAGGAATTGTTACTGCTCTGATCGGTCCATTATGTCACATGTTGCGATGACATACAGTTTCCAACACGGAGAGGAGAGAGAGGATGAAGCACGCAGCTCATTGTTGCTGCAAACTAAGCAAACTAGTTTGGCAATGAAATTAAATGCATAGTCTAGTCATCTCGGTCCCTTTGTGGTTGTAGCAAGTACAATATCAATTGTTGTCGCTGTCTTTTTGAAGCGATGCCCCCAAACTTGGAACTTAACTGTTTCAAAACAACTTTTGTCCGGGAGTATATTAAGCTACGCGCAGCACTCAAGTATGGCACTGCCAAATCAAGGTGGAGTTCATGCACTTCTTCTGGCGTCTTCTACTTCCGGAAATACGCCGTAGCAAACCTGCTGTGTATAGTGGTTTGCTGGTATGCTTTTATTTATTTTGAAGGCCGTGAACGAAGGGAAGTGTGGAAAATAAATAACTTGTTGAATGCGACTTCTGGCCGCCTGTTGGACCCAAATAATTACACAATAAGACAAAACCAACCCCGGGGCTCGCAATGGAAGTAAGCACACGCAGTTGGGTAAGTAGTAAAGTACCAGTGGCGCATTTTGAAGCGTGTCCACAATCCTTAAAAAGCTTCTGCCGTTAGCATCTGTCCCGCGGCGGCGTCAATCACGGACACTTTTTTTGGGGGGGGGGGGGGGGGGCGTAATGGGGCGTCGGCCGACAATGTTTATGAATATGGCCGCAGGGGCGCGGCCGGAAGGGCACTCAGGTCAAGGGTGGAGGGTCGCGACCCTGCAAAAAAGGGTCAAGTGCCCAGCTCTAGGAGTTATATATAACAATACAAAAGCAAGGCTTACTTGTAACAAGGGGTTGAATTGTGAATACTACAGGTTACATCACAAAAATGACAGTACCCTTTTTTCTAAGTGCTCGTTGAAAAAGTTTGCGCTCACAAGTTAAAGCAAAAATGAAAAAAAAAACGGCCAAACGATTTGGGAAAATCTCCTAAATTAGGTCACTTAGGTATCAAGACATACAAGGCACCACTATATGCTGCTGTGTCATTTATCATGGTGAGAATGCATTAACACTTTAAAAGTGATTCAAAGTACTTTGCTAATGGTGAAAAAGAGCCATTTACAGTTAGGCACACAAGTTTAAAGTGGAGACAAAAATGTCATTTTCCATTTCGGATTTCACATTTATTATTCCTTACAAAGTATACCTCTATTTCCAGACACTGGATTTATTTTGAACAATTGACATAATTAAAATCATAATAATAATAATAATAATAACAATCGTTTTTGGACATTACCAGTATTGATTTTCCTCCCAGTAGACACTTCGGCAGTCCTTCACTGCAGACATTTTCACTCGGGTCTTGTGTGTGGGTCTCACTGCCTTCAGTTTTGCATTCGGAATGTGAAAAGGGTGCTCTATTGGATTGAGATCAGACCACTGATTGGCCATTGAAGAATACTATTTCCTAGTTCAAATATTTTGCCTTAAAAAGACTTAAGTTGCTTTCAGAGAATATGTAGGGCCATTAACTGGCAGCACTGCGATGCACCATCCTATCAATACTGCAGAATTTGACTGAATGCAAACACTATGGCCCTTGAAATTCATTAGTGGTTTGCACCTTGCTTCTGTATTAAATTCATGAAAGTGTCTCTTGGTTCAAGGGAAATTCTAACAATCATACACATTCTCCAGAGTATTCTTGGCTTCTGTTAATGTTGGGAATTTCTCAATGGTAAATACTGCACTATTAAACAGTGTAAATTTAAAGGTTTCATATGAAACATTCCGTTTTTTATTAGTTGGGTCTCGCCATCAAAATAAACAACAAAGTAAATATTTTGTTATATCCGTATACTGTATATGAAAAAGTCTGCGAGCAAGCTATTCTGCATTTATGCGGAACGGTTACTCAGATTAAAATTTGCTGTTGACCAGTGTAAACCTTTATTCAGTGCAATATGTAGCCCATGAAGATGTGATAAATGATTCTACTTGAAAATGTAAAACACGATTGTGTAATACTGAGTGTTAACAATACCGTTACACTATTTCGACCAAATTGTCCATATCCAATTCTTTGGCTTTACTGCTGCACTGGTGTTTACGATATGATGTGATGGATTCCATAAATGTTTTTGAAATCATATGATAGTGAAAGTGAAGAGTGAAAGAGTTTCAGAGTGTAGGCACATATATTAGCGCTACAGACATTAACAATTTTCATACAGTCACATGAAATGTTGTTTAATAAAACACAATGTACACATATGCAGTCCTATGACCATACATTTGCTGGCGTCTAATTAATAAACTCAGAATATATCAAAGCAGAGTTGTATACGTCCTTTTTGCTTACTCTTTGAAACAGTGAAATCAGTAGATGTAGTTGAATGGATGGAATACAACACTAAGCAATGCATGACATTACAAAACAAGTTCTTGCAGATATGCGCATGATGTCAAACTCCCCAAAATATGAAAGCATATAAGAGTAACAGTATGAGGCAAAAAGAAATTGTCATTGAACAAAAAAAAGTACAAAACCGAATCAATAAATAAATCAAATATATACCTACCATATAAATGAAATAGCTATGTGATGGCTATGTTATTGTTTTTTAATCATTTTAATCTGCAGCGTGTTATTACAGCCTTTTATCCCTACATTTAGAATGGTGAACAAGTCAAGACTGAAAATACAGCAATAAGCCTTCATAATTCGATAAACTATGTACACGTGTGTCTCTGCCATGCGCGTCAAACAACTAAAGTTCTTAGTTTTCTTTCTTTCTTATGCACACTATACAGTTAGAGCATACAGCTGACTGAACGTAAACAGTTTGTGCTGAGAATAAAATACTTTGCAACTATGCATGGTAATTTAATATTACTCTCAAAAATGTACAGAACATAAAGGCCACACATGGGAACAGTCCATATCCATTCAGACAGAAAGGTGAGGGTAGCTTTGACATAAATATAGAAACAAACCAAAAAAAAAAACAGTCTCTTTCAGCTCAAGGTGCCATCTTCTTGGCCGTCAACCTCACTTTCCTCGGCCCAGTCTCGTACCTCTTTATCATCCTCCATCTTTTCCCGTGCTTCCTACTTTCCGCTCCTCTTTCAGGGCTGTTTAATGAACCCCCTTACCTCCGCCCCCCACTGAATAATACATCTTGGCAAATCTCTCCCTACCTTTCTCTTACACCTCCCCCTATTTGGCTTGCTCGCCTTTCCAGTCTCTGGTTGCCCCCTCCGTCTTCAATCACCCTAGACAGTTAATGACATTGTTATTGAGGGGAAATGTGTTTCAGTAATGTCAACTGTAAATGTCCACAAGGCAAGGCATGGGGTGGAACTGTGTCAAGTGAGTCGACTACTGAACAGTGCAGCCGAGAGGAAGTAGCAAGAGGCAGGTGTGTCAAGTATGTTTTTAGTGTGTTGGTACTCAAATTGTATAGTAGACAAACATTTTGCAGTGACGGATTTAGGAATCATGGCGATGTTCTGGTAGGTGAGGGGGTGGGAGGGATGTTATTGGAGGTCTGAGACGCAGGCGAGGTTGACGGTGTTTTTGTGATGTTTTGTCAGTCAGAGCATGGTTGCAGCTAGCAGCGTTGCGTAGGTTCTTTGTTTAACGGTGAGTCCATCTTCTCAGTCCTCACTGGCTGGCGCGTGCAGAGGCCAAGTGGTCGCTGTGCTGGTTCTGGGCCCAAAATCGCAGCCTCTGCTTGCCCTTCTTCTTTGCTTCTTTGGATCGATGCTTCCCTGAGCCTCCTGAGAAAAAACAAAAAGAGGAGAAAGTGTTATCCCATCAATCAGCTCTAATCTCTATTTTTGATGGTCATAAACTGCCATGAAGGTTGTGGGGCTTCAATGTGAAAGGTGAAGTTGCACACCCTGTTGACTGCACGGGCTGCAGGTAGCATGTTTTTTTCAGATATAGTCAGTTTTATCGTGATCAGACATATCGTACAATCAATGAGTTGAAGCAATTAGCTGCAAAACCTTGTTCATTGCATTACCTTTGTGTTGCCTTCTGGCAAAAGAGAGAAAAAAAAAAAGAAGAAAAAAAAACTCCAAGCAACATTTTCACGACTTGTTCTTATCAAGCAGGCAGTACGTCCAGCAGGACAAGCCAATTTATGGACGTGACTTTGTCCGATCATCTGCCAAGGTTCACAGCGCCTGCCTTTTCAAAGAGTTTCCATGGACTCTTTTGTCAAGTTTTCTCTTCACTGCGACCTGATACCACATACACTTGAAACATGAAACATGAAACGAGTCAGTCGTATATGTTGGAAGCTCCAATATTCGGGTCTGAACATGAGGTTTGAACTATGCGTTCACCCCAACACTTTCCAGTGCCAATGGAACAGAGAGGGGAGAGAAGTGCAGAAAGTCAAATCTTCCCAACTTCGTCCCTCAGCCCGAGGTTAATCTGTCCCAGGTTTCCCCGCTGGGACAAGCCATGCTGGAAACTGACACGCTGCTTTCATGGAAGCATGTGTGGTGAAGGTTTTGCACCCTCAACTCTCTGTGACAGGGAAAACGCTGGCTACTAAACCGCAAGGCAACAATCCGGCTGCCAAGGCCACAAATAAGATAACGAGGTGTATGTGTGTGTGCGCGAGAGATTTATGGAAGACAGAGTGAGTGTGAGGGAATTTAAGGTAAAAGAAAATCTAATGGGGGGGGGGACTTGGATGATGAGACCAAAACTGGTTCTGATGTCGAAAACAGTACACTCCACGCTTATGGTTCATGTGGGAGTCGGGTGGGGTGCGGGAGAGATGCTTTTGAAAAATAAATACGTTTTTGGAATGCTTTCAATAGCTTCTGGCTCTCATTATTGCACTTGTTCAACTCTTTCTCACGAAAAAATAGGTAAGTGTGTGTAAAATGGCATTATCTCTAATTGCCTTCTCATATGTGCTTACATTTGGCCTTTAAAGCACCCCAAGAACACACCCTGTGCCCATTCCTGGAGTAAAATTTGCACTTGTTTAAGCTGACACGCATGAGAAGGCGAGATATTGCTCTGCTAATAGGCTCTCTCGATGAATAATACAGATGCATGCAAACATCAAACCATCTCAGAGCTATTTCCTGCAATTAATCTCAATTGGTTATTTTGAACCGCATTGCCAATTTAAGCCATGGCCATAAAGCTTCTCACACACAGCTTAGCCTGTGAGAACAACTTTCACATCACTTCCATCGAAATTGTACGCCCTGACACGGAAGAATGTGAGCGGAAAACTTTGTACACTTGCTTAACTGATGCCACTTTAGATTTTTAGCATGGCTTACAGCACCAGAATGTTTGTTAAAGCAAACCTGGACCTGAAAGACATTTGGCTTAGGGCAGAGTTTTCCTAGCCTTTTAAACAGGCAATTTTCATTCAAAACAGCGTTGCTAGGTGCCTGATAAACACTTTCAGCGAATCAACCCAACGTAAATTATATTTGACAGCTATAAAGAAAGTGGTGTACCATTAAACTCCTGTAACACGGAAAGCTCGATTCCTTGGACACAAGGTTATATTGAAGCATTTACAGCAACTGTTTGAAATGTAAATAAAGATGAAAGCTAAAAAATACTTCTCGTGTTCGGGTTGGGAACTTTGACAATGAAGCGTTACATGTTTATACTGTTTAATATCCACATCAAGCTTCTGCCTTCCAGACATGTGCAAATCATTTCATGCATTTTCATGCTCGTTTTGTAAACACTATTGCTTCTACAGTTTGCTCTTGTGTTTTAAATTCTTTATATTTCTCATCCATGAGAGTGTCTTCCTTCTTAGCAAACTGGCAGTGCAGAACTTTTACGAGGAATTTAAAAAATCGGATTCCTATATGAGGACGTTGTGGAAGCGAATGTACTCTATGTGCTCATCTCTGATGTTTCCCAGTCATCACGTTTAACCTTACCACCATTCAGTTCATCAGGTCAGACTATATCATCATTATAATTGTGCTATATTTATTGATCCAAACTCTGCAAAGTGACTGACTCGTTACACCAGCATTGCCATTTTAGGCTGCATGTTAAACTCAAACTTCTCAGTGTTGGCAGCTAGAGGGCAACCAATCCCCACACACGACTCATCCTCCAGATTCTGAGACAATCAGAGATGACCCATCATACATCTCCAAGAACCTTGTTTACTTTTTCCTCAAGGCACCATGCATCCTGTACCATTCCATCATCTTATGTTTAAGTAACTACTTAAGATGATTACCAAGGTTCACAGAAGAGGCTCTTTCATTTTCCTGGAAACAAAATTATTAACTGAAGTCGATCATTCCGTTCAAAACTTGGAACATAATCATAAATCTTGTGGAATTTAAAGAAGATTTTATCTTGGGAGGCACAGAAAGTTTAAAACCATTTGCCATCTTCATTTTTACATTGTCGGTGGAACATAAAGGATTGAATGAAAGGAGAATGGCTTTTATCAGAATATGATGATCCCTCACATGTTATTTATTTCCGTTCTGGCTGCATTTACACACCACAGCAGAAGCATAACTCACCAATGTTTAGTTTCCCTTTACAGATACAATCTTTTTCTGCCAGCTTGACATTTGTATTTGAGCTGGAAATGAATGTAAATCAAACAAATAAACAAAAAAAAAAAAAAACTCAAGTACAAATCAAAATGTTTTGTATTCAAAATCAGAAGCAGAGCTTGCGGTGGGACGGTTGTTTATTGCTGTCAGAAACGACCTTTCGTGGAATTCTTTTATGTTCATGTGCCTTGGTCTGTGCGTGTTTGAAACAAACACATGCCTGTAATTCCTTTTATCCCACTGAGTGTAAGCTCCTATGTCAACTACATGAACTTCAGAAATACTTTGGCAAAATATACAGCTTTTTACTGCCCCTTCCGAGAATCTCGGCAATAATCAAGATAAATGTATGGGGGAGAAAAAATCCAAGAACAAGTTATCATCTATCACACACATCATAATGTTGGTCAATGGCGCTGTTTATTAATATACAACAAGGATAGAAAAGAAACAAAAATTAAATGTAGCTATTGTTTCCCACCTAAGAAAAAAAAACTATGGAGGAGGATCTGTAAACAAGTGCTTAGCAAGGACAAAACCTCTCACTGACATTTGCATTGCATTTGCACATTTGTACAGACGTTAGTAGGAAATGAGGACAGTTGCAATTTTGCTGAGAAAATGTCCAGATTTATGTTTATTGACATTGAACCGATTTAGTTTAAGGCACAGAATTAGCTGAACTTATTCTCTTGCGCTGTGGGTTTTGGAGTTGCAGAATTTAGCTTGAATATTGATTAAAGCTACAGTGTGTAGCTTTTGTCGCCTCCTAGATTGGAAATCTGCATTACGACAAAAGAGTCGATGCTTTGCTATGATGTGATTCTATACCATTATTAGTCTGTGTCAAAGGACAGCCGAAGGGGGAAAAAAGATGAATTCTTTGATTACTGCCTGATTATTTTCCAGAAACACTAAATAATATGTTTAATTAGCTTTTTTCAAATGGGAAATATAGAAGCGGCGCTCTGCCATTGCTAGATAAAAAGCATCTTATCATGTGCGTCATTTCCGGCACTAAGGCAGAGGGCGGCTATCTTGCATTTGTCTCTGTTACTGACAACTGTTATTTTTTCGCTGAAAAACTGTGTATTACAGTGCATTTTTTATGAGAGGATCCCTGCATGGAGTAATGAGAGCCTGGAAGAGAGTGAACTTCACTGGCTGCATCAAAAGTTATATTATCCCAGAATCGTAAATCGTGAATTACTGAAGTTTACATTCCACAGTGATTTTTTTTTTTTTCTTGATAAACTTTGCTTTCATTACATTGTTCATAGTTGTGATAATATGATACAGATTAGTCTTTGAGAAGCAATCAGAGATATACCTTACGAGAAAATTTATACTTTCATTCTTACAGATGTAATGTGCAAAAGAGCTTCTCCCAGACTTATTGGTACAACCGTATGCCACACATTGTGGCCGCAGAGACAAAAAAAATAACATGAAAACGCCACAGAGAAAATCAATGTATTGCATGATGTGCGGTGGGGTAGACATCTATAAGCTACTGCTTCTCCCTACTCCTTGTTGGCTCTCATTACCACGTACTGAATATTGTATGCAAATGTATTGTCTAGAATGTACTATGTCCAAATAAACTAATTGAGACTAATGTATCAATCAATCAATCACATTTTATTTATATAGCACTTTTCATACATAAATGCAACTCAAAGTGCTTTAAAACATTCAAAGCAAAACATAGAATTATCTTCAATCAAAAGAAAAGATAAATTATTTAAAAGTTGTTGAAAGCCAAACTAAAAAGGTGTGTCTTGAGCTTCCTCTTAAAAATATCAACAGTCTCTGCAGACCTGACATCCTCTGGCAGGCTATTCCAAAGGTGAGGACCAAAATGGCTGAATGCAGCCTCGCCATGCATTTTGGTCCTCACCCTTGGAATAAATAAAAGGCCGGCGCCAGAGGACCTCAGGATCCGCGAGGGCTGGTATGATAAAAGCAAATCAGATAAATAAGATGGCCCAAGACCATTAACACATTTATAAACTAATAAAAGTACTTTAAAATCGATCCTGAAACACACAGGGAGCCAATGCAGCAATTTCAAAACTGGCGTAATGTGCTCCCGCCCTCTGGTTCTCGTCAGCACCCGAGCGGCTGAATTCTGCAGTAGTTGCAGTGGTGAAATGCTCTTTTTCGGGAGGCCAGAGAGCAGGGCATTACAGTAATCTAAACGACAGGAAATAAAGGCATGCATCAGCACTTCCGTGTTAGCCTGAGAGAGAAACGGGCGGACTCTGGCGATATTCTTAAGGTGATAAAAACCAATCTTGGTTACATTTTTAATATGAGGAATAAAACTGAGCTCAGAGTCAAATGTATTCAAGTTAGGCAAGCTTAAAAAATTGCAACGCAAGATGGCCGCCAGTGGCTTCACTTCCCGCTCCGGCGAGTAAGGCTTCATTAGCAATCCAGGTTACTAAATACCTCCGTGGCACTAGTGCAGGAATGTCATCGGTCCAAAAGAAATGTAAAAGATAAAATGCAGCAAGATGTATGAGGAGCCATACAAAGCCACACACACACACACACACACACACTCCCACGCACCCCGCCACACACCCACGCATATACATATATATATTAGGGCTGACAAACGATTAACATTTTTAATCGAGTTAATCACAGCTTAAAAAATATTTGATCGTAATTAATCGCAATATCTCCAAAATATGCCATATTTTTCTGTAAATTGTTGTTGGAATGGAAACATAACAGACACAAGACGGATATATACATTCAAAATACTGTTCATATGTAATGTATTTTTGAAACAACAAATCATCATGAAGGCGGCACGGTGGTCGACTGGTTAGCACGTCCGCCTCACAGTTCAGAGGTCGTGGGTTCGATCCCGGCTCCGGCCTCCCTGTGTGGAGTTTGCATGTTCTCCCCGTGCCTGCGTGGGTTTTCTCCGGGCACTCCGGTTTCCTCCCACATTCCAAAAACATGCATGGTAAGTTGATTGGATACTCTAAATTGTCCCTAGGTGTGATTGTGAGTGCGGATGTTTGTCTCTGTGTGCCCTGCGATTGGCTGGCAACCAGTTCAGGGTGTCCCCCGCCTACTGCCCAAAGACAGCTGGGATAGGCTCCAGCACGCCCCGCGACCCTTGTGAGGAGAAGCGGTACAGATAATGGATGGATGGATGAAATCATCATGAAATGAAAATTAAAATTTTTAAATTAAAATTATTAACATTCTTTCTGTAGTAGGCAGTATTTTTATTCTCTACAAAAACAAAAACGCAAAAGTGCCTCAGAACAGTGACAGAAATATTTCAAATGTCTGCAAACAAATCGTGTGTGTAAGTGTGTGTAATGTACACATTTATATGTGGCCCTTGTAATATTCTTAGAGTGTATGTTTTCCGAGTGGTCCCTGAAGTGCACAGGAACGTTATTGCCTCATATGTTATGCTGTGCTATGCTGTAGGTGGTATCAGCAATTCATGTGTTCTTCCTTTAAAATGACTTTATTAATACAAAACAAGACAGCCCTCTTCTCTACTCATCCCCAGTCGCTGATGCAAACAAATGTATTCACATTTCTGAGATTTAAAAGCTGTTCTCTTTTTTCCAAATGCTTCTTTATATTCTTAGAGTATATATTTTCCGAGTGGGCACTGAAGTGCACACGAATGTGACTGGCTCATGAGTCTTATGCTGTGTTCTACTATGAGAGTGAGACGCAGTACAGTTGTCAGCACGTTGTGTGTTCCTCCTTTAAACTGACTTTATAAACACAAAAAAAAGACAGCCCTCTTCTCTTCTCATCCTCAGTCGCTGAGGCAAACCAATTTATTCACATATCTGAGATTTGAAGATGCCCTCTTCTTTCGAAATGCGTCTTCATATTCCCGCGGGCGAGACGCGCCCGCTCTGCTGCTCACTGCATTTCAAAGTGGGATTATGCATCGGCGGTCGTTATGCGCATGCGTTAAATCAATTACAAAATGTAATTACCGCCCGTTAACGCGGTAAATTTGACAGCACTAATATAAACAAAAAAAAAAGTTATACTCTGCAGATTTAACATGGGGATGTTTCAAGTCTTGTCAGATGTCGCATGTTGTGTTGTGTACACGAAAGAAAAAAAAACGTCTGGAATACGTTTACAGTATTGTGATTTCCAGTTCTTAAATTTTCCAATGAATTGTCATGAGAAGATGTTGCTGGAAGTTACCCTGCAACTGATATGTGAGCAAATAGAAAAGCACTGGCACAGGCCAAATGATTTCATCCACTAACAGCGCTGGCAGTGCCGCATGAATCAAAGGCCTAATCTTACCTCCATTGCTTGTGGTTTGAGAGAAATCGATGACCTAACTCAAGAAGGCATTAAGACATACGGTAAATGGGATCCTATTCTGGTCGGGGGGGGCGAGGGAAACAAAAAACATCCCCTCTGTTACCCTAGTGCACCTCTCGGTGCAGGCTGCTAATTAATATCCTTCACAGCACAAAGGGAGGGGTTGATATGCTGTTAATCAACAAATTTGAAGTAGTGGACTGAGGGAAGGTAAATTCATATTCAGCGGCTCATCTCTCCCTCATAAGCAGGCCGTAGAGCAGGCCATCATTTGTGAGGGGAAAAAGAGAACTACTGGCGCCAGTGAGATTTGATTTCAGTGGCAGGAATTGGATTATCAACCATTAAGGGCCTCCTCACACATACATTTATAACGCTGTGAAGGGAAAAGGAGACTTAGCCAGGCAGTGTTTTCTTGACTTACACTTCTTGTGGCTGTCTGGAAAAAGGTAACATATTCTATACACTGATGCATCTACAAACTGCTGCTAACATTTCAACTGATTTATAGCTGGTACTCGGCCCGATGACATCAGGTGAGCAAAAGTTCAATAGGATGCAATCCAAAGCTTGGCGCAATGGCTAAAATAAGGTTCAAAGTTTTGCTTCATTTCAGAGTTGGATATTATTTCCAGATAAAAACATGCCAAAAATGCAGAAAAGTGCAATATTTTAGAAATGCTCAGGCAAACAAACGCTGGGAAAAAGAAATGAGCCTCACGACAGGGAGAACAATCATTTACAAGAACGCTCATCTTGCCAACCAACTGACAAGTGGTTCTCTGCACAGTGTCACTAAGCTCTAACAAGGTTACTGCGTGTCGCACTCTTTCATTCACTCTTACACTTTGTGCTTCTCTCCCCCCTCCCATGATCTGCTTCCTATCACAGTGCTGCTGGGATAAAATGATTTAAAACATACACATTCCAATTCAAAAAGCTAATGTTGGGATTAGTTTGGTCATTATTTCCTCATCTAAAACCTGGTGCAGGATATGCAGAGGGATTAATGCGTGTTAGTTCACCCATTCACTCTTTGATGCTCTTTCTTACTGACAATAAGTTAAAGTGAAAACCGACTTGGAGATTAACATCTCTAAGCGGAAAAGTCCCAGCTAAACATGCATGAACGACAAGGTGATTAATATGGCCAATAGTCAGTACAGACAGCATGTTTTTTCCTCTCTGAGAGGGTCTATCATAGCAGCAAGAATCAGCCGCAAATGGTCCACTAGGGCCAAAGAACAGAGGATGACCCTGCACATTAAAGTATCCATCAGTCTGCTCAAAGTTTAATGTGACACTTCACTGTATTTCAAAAACTCTTAATTGATCCCTTGTTCTGTTTAGGTTACCACTTCTGGCTCCAGTATTTAAAGGTGGATTCATAAGTCTGATTTTGTTCTGAGACTCTGAAGGTTCTCTTCTATGCCTTCACTTGCATACTTCTACTGTCCTTAACAGACTCACTGGAAACATTGCTTCCAACTGGACAAGGAAAGCTGTAATTCAGTGATTTGTTTGAGCGGATCATTTATCTTGGGAAACACTGGGACATGCTTCCTCATCCTCCCCAGTTGCACTTTGGAATAGGGCTAAACAATTATGGAAAATAATGTAATTGCGATTTCTTTTTGGGAAATTGTGATTGTGGTTTGATTTGCGATTTTTTTTCAAGGTCCTGTTCTAATGTATTTTTCAAGAATTAAAGCAGCACTGGGCTAGAAATCGACCTTAATAAAAAAAAATTCACAACTCTTTTGATGAAACGTTGACTAATAGTACAGTAGTTGAATGGGACTTCATGCCCTGAGGAGGTCTGTATCATTTTTACTGGCACAAAGCAACTTTGAGGAGGATGGGATCAACCCTGGCACACAAAAAAATACAAATGTCCTGAATTGCTTTATGGCATACTCACTTCCTCCTTTCGCTATAAGGACTGCTCAGGATTTCACGAGACTACGCGCTGGCACGTATGGGAAATGTGGTTGATTTTTGTCAAAACGCTACGGCTTTTGTCCACATGGCGCCGCCACAAAAACTGACATATGACACATCCATCCATCCATTATCGATACCGCTTATCCTCACAAGGGTTGCGGGGGCGTGCTGGAGCCTATCCCAGCTGTCTTGGGGCAGTAGGCGGGGGACACCCTGAATTGGTTACCAGCCAATTGCAGGGCACACAGAGACAAGCACACACACACGCAATCACACCTAGGGGCAATTTTAGAGAGTCCAATCAACTTACCATGCATGTTTTTGGAATGTGGTGGGAAACCGGAGTACCCGGAGAAAACCTACGCAGGCACGGGGAGAACATGCAAACTCCACACAGGGAGGCCGGAGCCAGGATCGAAACCATGACCTCTGAACTGTGAGGCTAAATTCAGTTGGGATAATATAAACAGTTCTGTAGGTATACTGAATATTTTTCTGGACATTCACAGTATGCAAGTAAATTTAATTTAATCACATTATTTATGGTACAGAGCATTTTGACTATATTTCCTTGGCCTTGTTTCAAAGTGATACAGTTTGCTTCAGTTTGGTAAAGAGGTTTATTGTGTTTACATTGCAAAGGGTCACAAATTAAATAATATGAACCGTCCAACCTTGCAGTATCTCATTTTGGTGGTGAAAGTGGCAGTGGTACACGGAAGCCCACACTTGTTAAGTAACTAGGGATTCAGTATCATCACTATGGATATTTAAGTCTGTGAGGAGCCTAAAGTCGAACCAGTGACGCTGCCCCTAAATCCAATACAATCAGTTCACATTACTGACAATAAATGGCTAGCTCAACACTGTTCACTAGATGTCACCCACAATGGAAATGAAATTCTTACTGCTTTGAATGTTCTCTGTACGTAACTTCTGGTGCAAACATTTGTCTTGTCATGTAATTCCTCTCCTGAGATCACTTGTTGAAGCCGGTCCCACTCTGGGAATATGTGCCACAAAATGACAAAACTTGATGGTTCAAGTTTTGTATGACATTTAGTGGCATATTCTCTTATCATAAGACATCAGGAGGATTTGACTGAAGCACTCCCTCTGTATCACACTATTGCAGGCTAAATAATAATCATTTACTCATCAATTGGTGGACTTGGCCTCACCAAGAACTGTCACCTTATAGTGGTGGAGGGGTTTGTGGCTCCCAAAGATTCAAAGAGCTAAGATTTCTGGGGCTGTATGCTTTTATAGTAGGGTCACTAATGGTAAAAAGGTCCTAGGTGAGGGACCAGGCAAACCACAGCTCAAAACCCCTTGTGAAGAAATACAATTAATGTATATCATTTTTCCTCGCACGGCCCCTCTGGAGCCAGGCCCGAATGTGGGACTCGATGGCGAGTGCCTAGTGGCCGGACCTGAACCCATGGGGCCCGGCCAGGCACAGCCCGAAGAGGCAAGGTGGGTCCCCCACCTGTGGGAGGGTCCAAGAGAGTTGGGTGCAAAGAGAGCTGGTGGTGGCCGGAAGCAGGGACCTTGTTGGTCAGAATCCAGGCTACAGAAGTTGGCTCTGGGGACGTGGAACGTCACCTCTCTGGCAGAGAATTAGCTTGAGCTGGTGTGTGAGGTTGAGTAGCTCCGACTAGACGGTCAGACTCGCCTCCACACATAACCTGGGCGCTGGTACCAGTCCTCTTGGGAGGGGTTGGACATGCTTCCACTCTGGAGTTGCCCACGAAGAGAGGCGCCGAGCAGGCGTGGGCATAATTATTGCCCCCCGCCTTGGTTCGTGTACATTGGGATTCACCCTGATGGATGGATCCTAACTTTTGTTCTGCAGATCAGAGTACCCACCCTTCTTGGAATTTATTTGAGGGGGTGCTGGCGAGCGCTCCCACTGGGGACTCTATCGTTTTGCTGGGGGACTTCAGTGCTCATGTGGGCAAAGACAGTGAGACCTGGAAGCGTGTATAGAAGGGGGGGGGGGGCATTTTGGCATGGTTTGGTATGCTTTTATTGTCACAGTTGTCTTAAACATTTTTTAAGTAATCTGCAGGAAGCAAATTATAATGACACTAGGCTCATCAATTGGCCTGCCCTTTGATATCCAATACATTGACCTCAAACTCAAAACACAATTCACAGACCATATTAAAAGAATTTCAGTGTCGATTGTGTGTGTGTGTGTGTGTGTGTGTGTGTGTGTGTGCGTGTGTGTGTGTGTGTGGAGAGGGCGGGCCCTTCGGGAGGGTTATGGATGAAGGCCCAGAATTTGGTGCTCCGCCCCTGGTCATGGGACGCATTTTTAACATCCTGCATTAAAAACGTTGTCTGTTTTACTCACATGGTCTCAACAACAACAAACAAATGACAGAGCTGGTTGATTAATATGATGAATGTCTATGTCTTTCATCAAATCAGTTGAAAGTTGAAAAAGAAAAGTATATTGACTTCAGCTGCACCATGTGCTGTCACCCATCATAATTCTTAGTGAGTTGGGGGAAGTTAACAAGGGCCCCAGGACCAGATGGTTTCTTTCCAACCGATGCATGGTTTATTGGTTTAAAACTACTCTCTGCAAGATTTACACTACATTAAAAAATACACCTGTTTTGACATAAAATAATAATACAAATAATTATGAAAAAATTAATTCCACAGCAGCGTAGCAGTACTACTACACAGTAACTTTCCATCCATCTAATACTAAGGGCAAAAAGTGGGGTACTACATCCAGGACTGGTCACTAGTCAGTCACACATATTGAGCATTTAGAGCAGTGGTTCCCAACCGGCGGAGCCCCACAGATGAAAGAAAAAAAAAGTACAGTACTTCTGGTTTATTTATTATCCAAGGCTGAAAAATATTTTATTTTGAAAAGTGACTGGATTCTCTCCGTTACATCCATCTATGACTGACTCTTAACGCATGTCAAGTCATATATACACATACACACGCGCACACATACACACCCACGCACACTCACACCAACGCCCAGAACCCTGCTCCGGATGGTAACTAGTTACAGGGCCGGTAACAGTTACAGGGTACAGACTTGTATGAACCTGTCCGTGGCAGAAAAAAGGTTTGGGACCACTTATTTAGAGTCTTCAATTCACCGAGCAGGAATGTGTGGAAGGAAACCAGAGTAGCTGGAGATGGCTACTGAGGATTGGAAGAACATACACAGACCAACTGCCACCTTAGGAAGTCCAAACTGGACTGGACTGAACTCCATGAAGCACAATTTTCTGTACGAGTAACCTTTTTGCCTATATTAAAATTAACTAGTTTCAGAAAGTATTTACAAAATGTAGAATGATTCAAATGTAAGTCAAATCAAACTGTTTCTAATGCAAGAAGTAGAAAATGTAGAAGAGTTCCATCCCTTGACAATAATATATTGAGGCGCTAATCAGAGCTGGGCATTTTACAAAAAATTGAGCGGCCGCTGTCCGTCACACGCCTTTTTTTATGTGCGGGGGGTGGCGGGGGGGACTGCAAACCTCAATAGTATCCCTCCACCACCACCCCCGACCCCAGTTGGCTGATAATTGAACAGAAAGAGTGACACACAGTGACTCTATGCGCCATGGATGCCTGTTCACAGCCTGGTGCCTAACTCAAATCTGTCCCCCAAGCAATAACAACTCACTATTGTTCCTCGCAGCACTCACCGCGAAAAAAAAAAAGACTATAGACGGACGACAGATGAAAGACATTAAAAACATGGGCTTCCGACTATGCTTAGTCCGTCTATTTTGAGATATTTCCCGTCATTCGTCAACCGTCAGCAAAACGGGCGTCCGTCATGTGCGGATAGACGGACCGGTCCGTCACAAAGACGGTATGCCCAGCTCTGGTGCTAATTCAAGGCAGAAATAATGACCTTCAATATTTGCTCTTTTTCTCTCTCCCCTGCGTACATTGACTGGTAAGTGCATGAAGCACCTTTCCGATTTTGCGCTTTGAAGTAATAATTTTTTATAAGCTAACGAGCAGTGATTTCACACAGCCAATTGTGCCATGAGGGTAAGCAGCCAGGCAGTGAAGAGCCATTAACGACAGGCCCGCTCAGCCTGATGCGACTGGAAACCACAGGACTCCCGAGACGAGCGGAGCCCCCTCTGTGGTTTACTATCTCCCGACTGACTCATCGACACATCTGGACTTAAGTACATGTGGCTCTCATGCTGCACGGGCACTTGGGTAAATGAGGGATAATTAGGCTTAGTTGGCTTTAATGAATGGCTTAATGTTGTGTTTCATTTCAGATGAGAAAAAATATAAAGCTCGGCATTTATCAAAGGGAGGGCCATGGTGATGCTACTGAAGGAGCGTTGCTCTTGTGGGCGGAACATTTTGTAATTGTTGTATGGATGAGGTCAAGGCAAAGTGAGCTGAAGATAGCAGCAGCACACGAGGGAGTGGTTACAATGTGACCACACATTTAAAGATTGGGAACACACTGGGACACACGGTAGCAAATTGATCATTCGTTCTGTAAAGTTACTACAGATGTGAACTCTGTCACCACTCAAGGACACAGTGAAAGCTGTAGCACTCACTTTGCAATCAAATAAACATACTGAGCAACCCACACTTTTATTTCCATACATACACTGACTCCTCCGACTTAATGATGTAATTATATTTGTACTTAGAAAAAGGATAGCAATTAATCCTTGTTTCCAATTACATTAATCATATTCAACGGGTAGAAGTTCACAATGAATTGCGTTAACCAGGGGTAGTTTGTCAATAGAGGGTGCTGGAGGATCGCACTCCTGCCCAGCTGAGTCACCTTGAAAGGGAAAGAAAACTTGAATGATGAAAAATGTTTGCAGTTTTCCCTCGCTACTTCGCAGTTCGGTAATTGAGGTTTCACTCGATTGCGGGTTTCGTTTGTAAACTAAACGTCATCTAATGCAGATTTACCTCACTATTTTGTGTGTTTTCTTGCTTTGTCTTCCGTCTAACTAGTCAAGAAAAGCCTTTTTTTTGGGCGGGGGGATTTGTTTTAACACCAAGACCATAAACATTAGAGGCACATTCGGAAATCCACTCTAACGCCCGTGCACTACTCTGAGAGTGTGTGTGTTCAGAGAGGCAGAACACTCCCCTCTCATTAATTTCCAAACACAGCCTATGTTCTAAACCAATCAGCAGCTTGTGCTCGAACTGTTTCCATCTGGATTGCCTGACACACTGGCGCACCGTGTCGGCAATTGGAGCGCCTAGCGTACAGCGTGCACCGCCGTTCCATTTTTGGTGCACTTAATAACTGAACGGCACAATTTGAACAATGTTCTGATTTTCCGAATGGTTCTCAGGAGCTCGTCGCTCCCAAAATACCTGTTCCCTCATCATGGGTGCATTTGGAAGTATCAACGTATCGTTTACTCTAGGGCTGTCAATTTAGCGCGTTATTCTCGGCGTTAATCCAACCCCCTTTTGACGCCGTCAATTTTTTGAATCGTGTGATTAAGGTTACCATAGCAACCAGCGGCTGCATTGATAAAGGCTGCTGGTCACCATGATCTATATATGTATATTTTAAAAAAAAGCTTTAGAGTAGAGGAGGCGTTACGTCTGCTTCAAAATATTGACGATGAGGATGAATTTCTCATCTTACACATGCACGGCTGAGGCCCCCTACCCCGCGGTGATAGTCGCGACGTACGCATTGGTAATGTAATGCTTAAAAGTTGTTCTTCCTTATCTTTGGAGGCTGTGGTATGGCGGGTTACAATAGGTTTGACTTTATGTATTTTTGCTGGCGTCTTCCTTGCTAAAGAGAACCGACACGGCAGGACAGGGTTTTGTTGAGTCTTGTGAGTCAGACGTCTCACCCTAATTCACCTCTCTCTCTCGTTTCTTTTTAGCGCCGTGCCAAACCAAATCTAAAAGGAAAAAATACTTAAGCACAATATATATAAAGAAATACATACACACAAAACAATATTGCAGCATTTTAGAAAAATAATAAATACAAAATAATATGCCGTTTGCTCCGAAGCAGCTGTATTTTTTAACAGCAGGAACCATGCAGCGTGATCGAGAGCCGCACGGGACACTCTCAGTGGTACACCATCTGTTTCCCGTTCATTTATCTGACACAATTTACGTTAAAATATACCCACAACCGAATTTTAATAAACAAAATACCTTTATAAGACACTCGAGCAGCAAGTAATAATCTTTTTCGTCGATGAAGTCATTGCCAGAGTGCAATAAAAAGTGACGTGAGTATGAATGACTGCTCTAGTATAGTTCTAAATCCAAGCTGCGCTTGAACAAGTCACTCTCAAGATAAAATAAACATATCTGTCAGAACAACACTAATGTAAATGATTGTGTGTGTGTGGGTATGTGCATGGGCGGACGCGTGTGCGTATGGTACGTGCGTGTGTGTGCGCATGTAGGTGTGTGTGCTTGAAAGGGCTGAGGGGTTGTTTGTGTGAGTTGAATCCAATGCTTGTTTTTTCAATTGAAGAGAGAGGTCAACCCAAACATTTTTTTTTAAGAATATGTTCTATGCAGGCCCCCTAGTTGAAACAAGGTATTCTGATTGATATTGTGTTTGTGGAATAAGAGTCAAGCAGCAAAATCTAGCTATCTCAGCTATCTAGCCATTTTATCGCTTTTGTCAACTGAAAATGACATCACAGATGCTCTGAGGGCTCAAATAACGACCAATCATAGCTCAGTTTAAGAAAACAGGTGAGCTGTGATTCGTTGTTACCTGAACAACTGTGATGTTATTTTCAGTCGACAGACGTGACAAAATGGCCTGCCCCAGTGATGGCTAAAAACAGGTGCATTAACTATTTTTCCACAAATGCAATAATTATCAGAATGCCTTGTTTCAACTAGTGGGCCTGCATAAAACATATTCATGAAAAAAATATGTTTGGGTTGACTTCAATACTTTAAAGTGAAGTGACTTTAATAAAGTGTTTGCGTAAGAAAATCAATCCTCTTATTCATGTTAAGGGTATTATAATTCAAGAAAATAGTCGGACAGAAAAATCAAGGGATTTTTTTTAATGATAAATAAAATATGCGATTAACTATGAAAAAATGCGATTAACTACGATTAAATATTTTAATCGCTTGACAGCACTAGTTTACTCATAACTATACGATCCGAGTGTGCTGCTTCACTGAGACTGTTCGGAAACTCATAACATTGTTCAAATGTATATGTATTCTTTTGTATTATGAGAAAACGATATGTTGAATGAACCAATGAAATCCTCCACACAAACCGAGGCCTCGTTTGTCATCGGTCGCGTGATTTTTCTGGGACCTGATACACACTGCGAATCCGGGCTTCATTTCATTTCATTTGGCACGCCCACTTTTGCTCAAGACATGCTCCGAAGCCCCACTTAATTTAGCCCATCACTTGTTCACATGCCAAACCAGTAGACCACTTTCTGAATTAGTCATGTGGTACGTTGTTTCGGAAAGATTCTAACGTCATCGATTACGTCATCAAACCATGCTTTAAACCACACTTAACCTTGATTTTTGCTAATTACTCGGCATACACTTCAAAGTCTCGACACAGACCCTAGCATCACTTCTCTCGCCTCGTTTTTGCCTTGTAATGTATGTATCATGTAAGTAGTGTTTTTGATCGCCAGTGATATTTTCGGTTAGTGTTATACGCGTTTTGGGTTTCCTTGTTCTTGGCAACAATACATTTCTGTTTATATCCTTCCTTGTCTTTTGCAAGCACTTTTTGTTTATCTCGTTTATTCTGGTTTATTGTGACCAGCGTTCTGAGTTGTACTTTATCGGTATTTGCACTTTTTGTAAAAATAAACTCTTTGTCAATTCTTATCCGAGCCTGTGATTATAGAATCCAATTCTTCCTGGAGTACTCCAGATCTCTGACAACAGTAACAGCACCGACTTATCGCCACGAAAATGATGAAGCCTTCCTAATCACCACTGAAGTGAATAATACCTTCAGCTGCTTAATATAACAGTCCTTGTAACAGTAAATCAATTTACTTTACAGCAAAAGTGACACAGACATGAAACAGTGGTCATAGATGTTAACACTATACAAAGAATTTTTCCTTCATGCCAAAGTGTTGCTCATTCATGAGCGCGCACACATTGGTTCTCTAATTCCACCTGGACTGCATCCCCCTGGTTTCCATGGGCCTTGTAACAGAATAAAGCACAATATCAGAGGAAATTGTCTAGCAGGATTCATGCTAATTTCTGCACAAGGCCTTTCATCCCTCCTTTTCTTTTTCAGGAGGAAATCCCTCACATGTTTGGACATGGAGCGCAACTGTCCCAAAACAGGACCAGACCCTAACGAGAGGGGAGCCAAACTAAGTCAGGCAGGCTTAGGGACTAAAACAGAGACGTGGGCCATCAGGATCACACAGAGACCCCTCAGCAATAGCTGGTGATGAGAGAATACATGCAGTCTGATTCTTTTTGTTTATTCTGATTGTTGTCCTAACTCTTGGAGGCTCTGTTCAGTCTCCTTTGGTGATCCTACACATATTGTTTGATAAAAATAGCTCAATAGTTCCCAGAGTTTTGGGAAGAAAGGGGAGCGTGTGTTTGATGTATTAGCGGAGCTGCTGCTGCAAAGGGTAAAAGGAAAAGCCCATCCAGGAAGGATCTGATCCTCTTTAAGGCCTGCGCTGCATCAAACACTTGTCAAGCACCAGGCAGATGGACAGCTGAGTGGCTACGACAGATCGGATCACAGGAACCGGCCAACAAGAATCACTGCTGCTCAGCTCATCTATCCAGACACGGCTCTCAAAACTCTTGTCAATAATCCCCCTTGCGTCGCACTCAAACACAACCAGAGGGCTTTGGGCCATATGGCAGACATTTTCTTGTTGGTTTTAGATGTGTATGATTACAGTGCAATTTCAACGGTCATTTCAAGGTCTCACCTCACTGAGGTTTGCGTATGCCAGAGTTACAGCACAGGAAGGCGAAAGGAATCAAATCAAAGAGAGACCCAAGCTCGCACTAATCCAAGAGAGATGTCCAAGGTCTATTGGGATCACGGACCTGAACCTTGCCACCCAGCAAGAAATTATATTTATGTTTTAAAGAGAACTGATGTGGTACCCTGGCAGAGTGTGGCTGCTTGACAATAACCACGCAATTATGTCTTGGATTGTGCTTATCATTCAGTTCTGCAGTCCTCCCACCTTTATGGACCACCAGTGTTAATGATAATAATGCCCAAACATTTCTTCTAAGCTTCATCGAAAACAAATGGCAGTATGCAAGGGCCACTGGTATTTTTCACCTTGAATCTATTTAACAAGCCAAAACCAATCCATCACCTTAGGTAGGCGGCCATTATACTGTATATTGTTTTGACATACAGTACAGCGCATGATTGTGGTTGTTTATCTAGTTCAGTGTATACCCCACCTACTGTCCGATGACAGCTGGGATAGACTCCAGCATGACCGCGACCCTCCCTTTACATTTGTAGGGAAACACCACTATGGTTTCTAGTTCTACAATACATTTGTTTAAGTCCCTATACAGCTGAATGTAAAATGCTTAAGCACTAACATTTTAGTTTACCATATTAATTTACTGTCTCATCGTTGTTTTGCATGTAAGAGTTGTACAGTACACTGTGACTAAATGGCACTTCAAAAATATGGGCCCCTTGGCATTATTTTGTTAGGGCCCCCAAATAACCTGGTCTGGGGAGAAAATAATAGTACAGTCAACAGCGACACAGAAAGCACACACCCCGAAAATCTGCAAATGAATCACGTCAGCCAGGATGAGGCGCTTATAAGGTCAAAAGTATATTATTGTATAGGCTATTAGGCTATATTAAAAATTTTGATTTAATTTACTACACATTTTATATTTACAGCTTTGTATATCTGTGTTCTATTTTGTGTGCTCTACATATTGATAGCTCTCAAAACATTTTTTAATTACGGTAAATCAATTTAGCTTTGCCATAGGGATTATATTTATGGTGTTTGTTAAAATCACTTACGGTATTTTCCGGACTATAAATCACATTTTTTCATAGTTTGGTCGGGAGTGCGACTTATATGTGAAATTATTAACACATTATATTGTATCTCTTTTCTTTTCAACGTCAGCAAACAATACACCAAAAACAACCACACAAGGGCGTTTTAAGGCTGCATATAAACCTGCATTACATATTGACTTTACAATAGGCAGAATAACATGTATAGTGTAAATCATTTCACAACTTATTGTAACCCACATAAAGAAACATAAAGATACATCCTAAAAGCTATTAAAATGCATGAATAGTTTCAACGGTTAAAATCTAACATTTTGATAAATAAGTAATTAAAATAGTATGATGAAGACAATTTGACTGTCTACCAATAGACATCAACACAAAATAGTGTACTGTTGCTTTAAGACACTGGCTGGGGTCTTGCATCACGTACGGAGCTGAGAGCGGGGAAGAGAACAAAGAGATCATTACGACTAGGGCTGTTCGATTTTGCCTAACAAGAAAATCCCGATTATTTCCTCTCAAACCCAATTTTACGATTACGATTACGATGTCTTTGTAAAATAGGAAGAATGAAAAATGAAGTATTTAGAATGTCTTTTCTTTCATCTTAATTTTACTTTCTTTGAACTCAAAATGCCAGTCAATTTAACTTAATACACAGAGCAATTGGGATTAACAGCATTTTACTTACACAATAGATTTCACATCTGTTCTTAATCAAACCAATAATGAAAGTGCATATACCATCTGAAACGAAATCATCAACATGAAAGAAGGTAGACAGTCAATTCTGTAAACCAAACAGTCTGTCAGCAAGTCATTTTGCCAACCAGCTAGTGACTAGCCTTTCACCTTTCTCCCTGGTCTTACTTTAACATAAATCAATGATTAGTTTAAAACTGTCACTCAATAATACAATGCACTGTCAAGCTTAAGTACAGATGCATAGTCATGACCAGAGGTCCGTTGTAGAGGAGAAAAAAAGTGACAACTTTCAGACGTTGAGTTACTTGCTCACGGGTTGTATTGTACATGCGGGGCACACACTACACTACAGATCTATATTTGCCCGATTTATTAACTAAACGCTCACTTGCCTGAGCAAATAGCAGAATCGCCGGTAGCACTGGTGTTGTTGTAGTTTTTCCGGACTGCTCGCTCGTGGGAGGCAGTGGAAATGCAGAGGAAACTACGGTGGCTTAGATAAACCAAAAATAAAAAAATCGAACGTGCCGATTTGAACATTTTTAACATCGTTTTATCCCGAAAATTCGGTTTCGATTCAAAATCGCTTAATCAAGCAGCCCAAATTACCGCCGAATACATGAATACTTTTGGAGACTTGGAAACATTCTACATGGTCGGGGATAAATAAAAGACTTATTTAATCGATCTACAACCGTTTTGGTGAGTTTAAAGTTATCTTACCGTAACTTTCTTGTATGCAACATGTGTTGAATGTTGGCTAAATGTTACCATCGTAGCTCGGTGGAAATGATGTGTATTTAGAGCACAATTAAATTCCTCCAAAAATACGACTTATACTCCAGTGCGGCTTATATATGTTTTTTTTTCTTCTTTATTATGCAGTTTATGGCTGGTGCAACTTGTACTCCGGAGCGACTTATAGTCCGGAAAATACGGTACATAGAATAAAAAGCAGACATCCATCCCATCCATCATCTATACCACTTGTCCTCACAAGGGTCGCTAGCGTGCTGGAGCCTATTCCAGCTGTCATCAGGCAGCAGGCAGGGGACACCCCGAACTGGTTGCCAGCCAATCGCAGGGCACACAGAGACAAACACACACACACGCAATCACACCTAGGGACGATTTAGAGTGTCCAATCAACTTACCATGCATGTTTTTGGAATGTGGGAGGAAACCGGAGTACCCGGAGAAAACCCAAGCAGGCACGGGGAGAACATGTAAACTCCACACAGGAAGGCCAGGGCCGGATCGAACCCACGACCTCTGAACTGTGAGGCGGACGTGCTAACCAGTCGACCACCGTGCCACCAAAAAGCAAACATTTACTTGAAAATGCAAAATTTGAATTAAAAGAAGCAGAGAGAAAATAAATCAGATTCTGTCTGCCTCTTTTAACAGGAAATATTTACTTGCCACATTAAAATAACTTTATACTTCCATTATAATTCTTACATATAAAAGTTTTTACCATGAACCGTTACCGCAAAGGGATTCAAATTATACCATGATATGGATTTCAGGCCATATCGCTCAGCCCAACAGTCTCCATTTGAACCAAAAAATATGAAAAACTATTTACATACGATCTTACATTTATGTGCAGTGAACATGCAATTAGTGTCAAAGTCAAAACATTTTGGATTTAAAAATACATATTTTTACAAACAGTAGGCCTATTACACATAATTATACATTTATATATTTATGACAGCAAGCAGTAGTTCTTTCTTTATTGAACCAGTTTAAAAAAAAACTTGAAAAACGGCTGTGTCTCTCACGCCGCCTCTTTGGTGTCTTTACATTATTAAAGTTAGCTTTTAATGTTTTGATAGTGTAATGTAATTTTCGGTCATATTTGTAAATGTTACTGTACATAGTGACTATTGCGCCGAAGCTGTTATGTCATGCCATGTTGTCATTGTCATGTATCAATATTTGAAGGTAGCAATAGAGCTTTATTTAAAGCAGTTGCTCTCAAATAACCAAAATCTATGACTGCAACTTGTATATGTGGAGAGGTTGACCATAGGCCAAGCAAGAGGCTAGATGATTTGTCTAATCCTTTTAGCAAATAAATAAATAAATAAATAAATAAATATCCTCTCATTTTTGTTTTATTTTTACATTGGCCTTGGCAGTCTTTGGACCCTCTGAGTTCATCTCTGATTCTTAGTGTAAAAGTCACCCTTTTGTGGTCACTTGCACCAAAAAAGGCAAGATTCCTCCAAGTCTAGTTTATCAACTCCAACAACCTCGTGGATGCAGGTTGGCCCCCTTATGTTTTGTCATCAGAAAACCAGCAAAAGTCACTCTTTTAAGCTTAAATTGCTAATGTGTGACATAAGGTGATGTCACTAAAGTGAGTGTTCAGCTTTACTGTGATGATGGGAGTGCAGGGCTCTGTTGCATGCTCTCTACTTACCACCATAAAGGGTCTACTTTTAGTTGCCTCCTGTATTTGTTACTTTGTAGTTGACCCAACATGCGCACCCTCACAAAGAGAGAAAATCACAAAGATGTGACAACCAAAGAGAGCAGGTCTGTACTTGTCACTTTATTGTATCTCAAAGTCTCCATCCTGGCTCATTGCTCACGGACAAGATTGGGTCGGAAGCCAAAGTCTCGCTCTGAATCACTAGATGTAATTAAAAGCTGTAATGTCTCTATAAAACTGATGGCCAGATATAGAGATAGACAGGGAAGGAGGGTGGAAAGAGGAGAACTGCGAATGAGCTTCTGGTGGCGGAGTCTGAGTTGCTGCAACTGTGCACCAGATGTTTTCGGGCACCCTTGTTCAGATTTCCTTCTTTTCTCCTCAAGTCAGATCACTGGAAGCAGACAGCATGCAGAGCTGCTCTCAACTATGTGCGCCACATCCTCCTCTATGACATGCATGTTTGTTCCCCCAGCAGCCTCGCTGAGTGAAATCTAACAAGCAAGCCAGTGTAATTCCTGGCTGAGACAGGAAAGGAGTGGAAACAAGACCAAGAAAAAGGGCTGCTAATGTGGTGACTTACTCTGCCTGTGAGGTCGATTTTATTGTTTCTTAGTGACTTTTACTTGTTTCTCACAGTCTGTTTGAGAATGTATGCATATGGTTCCTCATCTACACGGTGTGGGATATGATGAAAGCTTTGTGGCAGACTGGAGAATTGTCAGCAGCACCGCAGTGGAGGTCTGGCAGCCTGGCGAGCTTGGGTTATCTAAATATGAGGTGAAAAACCCTGACACTGGGCCTACTTAAAACAAGGGTTAGATCGATATACAGTCGGGTGACAAATTAGAGCAAGCAGCCAGAACATATTTGGCATTGATTCTACAAGTTTCTGGAACTCCACGGGAGCAATACAAAACCATTGTTCCGAAGATATTTCCTTATTTGGTGGTGGAGAGTACTGTCTCCAAAGTTGATCCAAAGTGTCCCAATTAAATTGAGTTCAAATGGTTTCAATTGGCCATTAAACCATTAAGTGGTCCATGTTCTATTTCAAACCACCTACGTTTGTTTCTGCACTCATTTATTCACATTTTATCCTTTGTTACCCGTCAGTTTCAGTTTTTGGATGTGACTTTCAATTTTTTGGAAGTCTCTTGTAACTGCAATATTTTACTATCAAGCCATTATATAAATCGGTCTGCATTATGTTGTATGAGCAACAGCTGCAACTACACACATACTGTATTAACCAAACATGTTTCATAATAAAATCATTTATGTGTGCATCATCATCTTCAATTTGTACATTAAGAAATATTTCAACATTTTCAGCATTATTTTATATGACAAGTAAACATTTTTATAACACTACTTATCACTCTCACTTTTTCTTTTTTTGGTCATCATTAAAGCAATGAGGACAACGGTCAAAAAAATGTTCAAACGAGCACCCTGGTAAATAGTAAATAACTTATTGTGGCATTTTGTTTGTCTTATCTTGGTGTCTATAGAAATGATTAACATAAGCATTTGCTGGCCCGCTCTGTCATTAAATCCCATCAACTTGTTGATGGATGCTTTCAAACTTTTTTTTTTTTGCCAAAGCTACTCTAAATAATAACAGATGGCTGAACTCCTCTAGTAACTTCACAACATTAAATTCGAATTAAGAATCTTCATTGTTATTGTAATTCATCTTTATTGCAGAGTACAACAGATATTGAGCTGCATTGTGGATTGTAGAATATGTTCACTGTAAAAAGTGGCAGATAACTGTATTTCAAAATAATAATTTTAGCTTCCAGGTCTCCTAGAACATATGATGAGGAGGGCGGGATACGCCGGGCAGGCTTGAGTTTGACGTTACGTTGACGTGTAACGGGTGTATAAAGAGTTTAAACTGCCCATCAAGTGCAATACTCTCCAAGGTCCGCTTCACAGCCTTAAACATGTCATGGGTAATATCAGCCCATATACTGCTCAGCAGGGGGAAATAGCTCCCATTTGCAATGCATGGGATTATGGGAAACATTTTACTTGTTCAGTGTATTTCTTGATGTCTTCTTCTCTCAGGTTTGCTGCTACTTTGTTTGCATAGTACACAGGGGTGTTGAAGGCACCTGTCCCATATACGCTCACTGACTGCTAAGCGGCTGTATGTGTCCCTACTACATTACTCGGCCGAATATTGACATTATCTCATATTAATTGGTGGGAAAAAAGGATTAGTGCCAGCTGAGTTTGTTTCTTCATGTGTGAGGAGTATTTCCACATGCTGATGGGACTTGTTGCAGTTAGAGCGCTGATCACAAATAATACAGTCTTCGTAGTAATGGGCCATAAGTTGTAGATTTTCAGGGGTACTTGATGCTCCACACGTGCAGTGTGTTGTTTGGGAACCTGGTCAACTCAATTTTCACAGTCTCCTAAGCATTCCGTTATGAGCACGTATTATGATTAAATTGCCTGTATTGAATTTATTAAAAAGTAAATGCAAAAACACACACTCCTTCAAAGTAGGCTGTAGATGAGCAGGCACACGTCACTGGCAATAATATCTGGATTCACGACGCAAGATAATTTCGCAATAAGTGTGCCGTATTTTCAATTTGGATTTCTCGGGAAATCTCATGGCTCATGGAAACTCCATGATCCGCCCACCTTCTATCCCTCCTCCACCAGATATTTGAAAGACCTCCACATTTATGGCTCACGCCTATGGTATGAAGATGGGTGCTCCAGACAGTAAAAAGCCACCAAGATCATGGGGTGTTTACAGTTTATATTACATTTCTGGTGACAGTTGATGCCAAAATGAGAGCAGCCTAGTATTTGTATACTGTGGGTATGACAGCAGGGGCACTTAGTAGAAAGTTAATAAGAGATGCTACATGACAACAAAGGGGCTCACCTCTACCAACTTAAAAATAGGAACAGGACGGTCACAGTTTTGAGTCGTGCTGTGGGAAAAATAGTTTGTAACTAGTTGGATGGATTCATCCTAATTACTGCTGAGGTACCTGAGAGCAAGGCACTAAAATTACATTATTTGTATGAAGTATAAGGACGTGTTTGTTGATTCTCTTTTGACCTGAGGTCTTCATCTCTACAACCAGTTTTAATATAGATTTAATCCAACTGACCGATCTTGTAAGCTTGCAAGGTGTGATAGTGATAAAAACGGCAATGAGTCACATTGGGATGGCCTGTAACCAGATCCAAACTGACCTGACAAGACAGGATACTTTTGAGGCCTTTTAACTAGCTCCTGTCTGCTAATATGGAGCGGTCTTATTAAAAGAAGATTAAACCATGGCTCCCCCAGTCACAACAGGCCACAATGTGAGCCACACATAATCACTGTGACAGAGAAAAAGCCAATTAGTGCTCCCTTGCTGTCTTGGGAAAGCACTTCTCCTTTGGCTCCCGCTGGCAGGGAGAACTGATCCAGATTGTCCGTGATATTAGCCTGGCTAGAGATAACCCTTAATCACCACCCATCATTCCATTGTCACAGAAATCAGAGCAGGACTCGTTATTCATGTACTAACCCTCGCATGTCTCAACATTCTGTAAGGTAGATCAAAGGATCATTGATTTGAACAAGGTAAGTACAGACAGTGGTGTTAATCTTTGAACAGTGGCCACAGTGCTTGCTCTAATCCAGACATATTTCTGATTTATGGACTAACTGCGCCATCACCTCTTTTACTGAGATAAGACAAACAGGCTCAATTTGACTCTCAAGACTAGTGTAGACGAGGATGAGCTAGTGCATACCATCGGTTGTAGAGACTTGCTGACAAGTTGTCTTCTCAACTTTACAATTCCAAAATGTTGTTTAAAGCGCGATGTTGACTAGTTGCTAATGTGTTTTTGTGGTGCAGCTCTGTTAATATAGTGCCATGCTTTTATTTTGAAAGATTGTCTTATGGGCAAGTTGCTAGGATCGTCGTCTGTTATAATGGGAGTCCGTTTCAAGAACATCCACCTCCAACATCCCCAGACACACGGCTGTGGTGTCCTTGAACAAGACATCGATAACCTGAACTGCTCCTAGCCTTTAAGTAACCCCATGTGTTTCACTGTGTGCCACTAACAGTTTGTGTGAAATATTATTGCTAGTGTTGTTCCGATGCCATTTTTTGGCCCCGATAATTCTAAATAACTGCATACTCACTTGGATGTAAAACCATTGCTATCATGGCTTGGTCGGACTTAAAAACCTTTGTGAAACAGGAAAAAAGACTAATACAGAGTTAATCCAGTAGAACCATATTGCCTACCTGGTATGGGTGACAATAAGTGGATAAACTCTTCTGAAACCTGAGCGTTTTGGCTCCCAAAGGCCAAAATAGTGCAATAATCATGTAATTTACATGTATAACAGTAGTGCAACAGGAAGTAAAATTTAATTAAAATAAGAAATAATATATATGAGGTATCTTTGAGAGAGATTGTGTCATTAAGGCATATCCGACGTAAGAACATCATACAAAAGCTATAGGACATTATTTCAACATGTAAAGCTCTGTCAAGGCTGATGTTACCTCCTCTGTTGCCAGAATTTGTTGAAATAAAAGTTTGTTTGGAGTATTAGTGACCCATCGCAACAACTTCCGCTTCCAAATCCACTTTCAAAACCAAAAACCAGCAGTAGAAAAATCCAACAAGTTGAACTCCAAAATCCAAAATTGAGCAGGGTTTGTTGTTGAGTTCCATTTCCCTTGTTCATGCTTGCTGCCGCCGCCGCAAACTCTTGTTTTATCAGGTTTGACGTATTGAACCTGGCCACTTTAGTTCCACCTCTTGCAACCTTTGCACCGCAAATTTTGCACTTAGCTGTTGTACTCGCTGGAGTTTCTCTGTTGAAGTAGTTCCATATCGCCGACATTATCTCCTGTACCCCCAAGTTTTTTTTTCTCTCAACATGAAAAAGCAGCCCCGCCATTGGTTAAGAGCGTCCGCTCTGGGCCAATAGCGACGGCTAATACTGAACAGTCACCACACACCAGTGCCGTGATTGAGCAAGATACAAGGCATTGCATTCAATGTAAATTGAGCAGGGTTTGTTGTTGCGGTCAATTCCCCTTGTTCCCCTGCCCCCGCTCAACATTAAAAAGCAGCCCCACCATTGGTTAATCGCGTCTGCTCTGGACCAATAGCGACGGCTAGTAGTGAACAGTCACCACACACCAGTGTCGTGAGGGAGCAAGATACAAGGCGCTGCATTCAACGTTCTTTACTAGTACAGCGTCGGGAAATGGTAGCGCTTGACAGTTAATAAGAATTATTGCAGAGCATACTGTACTCCTGTGATTTTGTTTTCCAATTATAATATTGCACTACTTTTTTTTTTATTTTTTATGACGTCATTAGTGGATGTCAACTTTCAACTTTCATCACATTAGTGTTGGCCTCAAAAATCTGAATGCATGCAACCCCTAGTTCATACACATAGCTTGCCGGATACTAAAACGGTTTTATGTTTTCAGCAGAGTGGATTTGGGCCAACCTCTGTAAAATGAAAAAAATCAGGAGCAGATATTTTGAAGCAGATGGTTCACAGACAATAATGACCCGGGGGGGGGGCACCACACTGTATATTAGCCGCAGACCCAGACTAGCTTCAGACAGACCCGGGCATGGATCCCTCCAGTCAAACAAATGCTCACAGGGTCTGGATCTGGATTTACATTAACCTTTGTGCCAGACTAGCACCAAGACAAAAGTAAATAAACAACTGCCCCTTTTCTGACATATCCAATGGGCTTCAACATGGTCAAATATGTTTTTCTATGTTGCCCTCTGGAGGAGTGATGAGGTAGTAAACAAAATCTTGCAGCCTATACAGTCTTCTAAATGGCAACAGTAGGATACATGGGAAAAGTGTGGCCAAAAGAATGAGATGATCCTGATGACAATAGAAGTAGTGATCATGTTTGTTAACACATGCATGGTATGACAGAGAGCATTTGCGGTGACAGCATCTTGGAGCTCAAATGACAGACGGTTGGATATGGGGCCTCCTTTGAGGCTCACAGCAAGAAGACTGTCTTTGGTTGCACATATGAGAACTCAAATCCCTCTCAAGAGCCTGATGCTCAAGTACAGGTATCAAATCCATTGGCCAAATCGAATCATATCGTCCATCTTTTGCATCCACCTTTTTTATATGACTCTGTTAGAGCACTGTGAGGTACATCCTGCCTCAACTGGAATCGGCTTCAGGGTGTCTGTGCTTAAGTACATTTATGTTTCTTGTTAAGAATAAGCACTTGCGATTTCTTTCTATAGGGGCGGTGTCATATCATACCACCCATAACTATACTGGTATAATTGTTCACATGATACAAAAATGCTGCAATACCTAAAAAATACCTAAATACCTAAAAAAAGGACCTCTGGATTTGTGTAGATTTTTGGCTACAAAAGGAGGGACTTACAACAAGCTATATTATTTGATTTAACACATGCGAGAAAATAATAAATCGAAAGGGTGTAACTACAAAGATGTTTCATCACTTAAAATGTACAGGTATTCAAAATTACCCCATGAACTATACGTAAAAGGATACGACAGCATATTTAGCTTCTGCTGACAAGCAGCCAGAGACCATTCAAATAAATACTACAGCTGTACAGCATGTAAACTGTAATTACTGCTAAATGCCTTGTGATAAAATTTTGAGCCTCATTCCTAGTTTCAAAACTGTTCAAAGGCAAAATCTAATGCTGATCACACGAAACACATGAACAAAATCAGAACATAAGAGATTATTTCAAACAGATTTTTTTTTCCCCACAGCTTCCTAAAAGGTCCCTTGCATCATAATCCATTGTTACAGTCTTATGCATAACATACAGTATATTCAAATGAGCCTCTGAAACAATTTAAGGCGACATCTATGCAGTTTGTCATTTCCATGCGATAGCTTTTGAAAGGCAAAAGCGTTAGAAATGAGTGGACTTGTATTTGGCGCCGGTGTGACGTGGAATAGTTGCTCATTATTCCAGTATGTGCCAAATTCGTGATTATTACACACACACTCAACTCGGGAAAAACTGACGGCAACAACGCACAGCATCTAAAACTTTCCAGTAGTTGCCAATCAGATGAATTGAGGAATATTCTGCTTCAATTTATTTTCGGAGTAACTCCTAAGCATTTCGGAAGCAATTTGACACATTTCCTGGAGGATGGCCTCGTCAACGCAATCATTAACACGCTACACATACACTTCTGGGTTTTAAGCAACATATATATACGCATTCACACACACACATTGATTAATCCCCTCTGGCGGCCGCGAGGTGTACCAGTATTAAAAAAAAGAAAGAAAAAAAAGTCAGAGTAAAATGTACTTTGTAAATTGAGAACCAGCCAGGGAACAAGGCTTCTTTCACGCTGCTCAGTCCCCCTCTGAGTGCACACCGGGTGGCTGCAAGGTCGCCGCATGTCAGAATGGAGATGGAAAAACCAAAATCAAACAAAAAAATCTTTGAAAAGATAGGCTGCAAAATGCCTGCGATGCCGCGGCCATTGTGACGATTAGCGGTCTGATAAAGGATGGATGGATGGATGGATGGAAGAAGCAAATCCTCGGGTGCAGAAGCACGAGTATGCTGCGATGCACTGTACTTTACAAAGTGTATTTGTAGCATGTGTGAAAGCTTACGTTGACATCTTCCACGAAATTGCATGAAATGTGCCAACCACAGCACAATTCTGATTGGCTGAAGTCTAACGGAGTCAGGAAAATGAAGAGACGGTGGCCACAAGACACCCACATATCAGAACTAACCAATCTGAGGAAAGCTATTTTACATGTCAATTTAAGGAGAACATAGACCCAATCGGAGCAAATCTTATTTAGCAGTTATTTCTGACCAATGAAAATAGCTTGGGAAAAGGGCATCCTCATTCCTAACCCAAATTATCTTTATACCTGATAAAAGGATATCAAGGATTATTTTTAAAATAAAATAAAGAGAGGGAGAGAAAGAGAGAGAGACCTGTAATACGTTCTTAGCAACAGGTGCTTTCAGCAATGTAGGAATGATCTGTTTTTTATTAACACTGTCAGAGAAGTACTCATTTTAACAATGTTTTTATGGTTGTGGTCGAGGGTTGTGCAAATAGGAAAAGGATTTGCAATTCATTGCGTTGTGTTTTTATTTACGTTTTACTCAGCGTCCCAACTTCAGTGGATTTGGGGTTACTAGTTGTGTAGGCTACGTCACACTAACAGTGAATGAGTCAGAATGTTATTTTCTAATAGTTGTCACTCACTTTTTGCTGGTGAGACTTTAAACGACCCCCCACGATAGGTGAATTTTGACTTTTGAATTTGACTTTATATTATTATCATTATTATTATTATTATTGATTTACCGCTCTATTCAACTATTACAAACCCCTTCACATGGTTCCCACCCTTCTAAACACTTTTATCACGTAATATATTTAACTTTTAGTATGCCAAAGAAGACAAAGAAGAACAACGATAGTCATGGGAACTACCACAAGTGGAATATGCTACCACAACAAGGATTTACTATTATAAATTAACCCACCGTGATTGTACCTTTTGGCTACAATGCAATGCGGGATTCTGATTAAAGTAAGCAATTTTAAATGGAATGTAAAAAATTAAATGCAGTTATTAAGCGGATGTTTCGTCGCCCTCGTGCTACGGCAGGCAGAATGTGCTCTGCTCACATTAATTTCTAAGCACAGCCTATAATCAGCAGGTCGGGCTTCAACTTTTTACTTTCCTTGTACTGTCTGACGCACTGGGCTCCAGTACTGTGTTTTTTTGGGGGACTCTGAATGACCGAATGGCACATTTGAACAACGTTTTAAGTTTCCGAACGGACTCCGTGAAGCAGTATTTACGAATGCACAGACGTTGAGGGAACTGGGATTTTGGGAGCGATGAGCTCTAATGTTCATGGTCTTGGTTTTTGTAAAACAAATTTCCCTTCAAAAAAGACAAAAAATAGATATAGTTTGACTGGTCCGATTAGAAGGAAGAAAAGTAGCCAGAAAAGTCACACAAAAAGTGAGGTGACGTTATGGCCACAATTTGAAAACCATGTGATAGAATGAAGTCACATTAATCGAAAAGTGAAGTAGTGAGGGAATACTGTATACCGATTGCCTTATTTAGCCACTGTAGCATCTTATTAGCGTAAAATAAGATTCTACATGGCCTGTAATAAGGCACAATACATATACTGCTAAACACAAATATCAGATGTTAACTTCATTTTGGAGTCAGGATCATGTTACATATGCTCTGTTTGAATTTAACTTTACAGTATATGCTAAGGAATGGTTGAAAAATATATTTCTTAACTGTTAACGCCTATTGTAATGTAATAAAATGACAATTTGAACTTCACGTGTTCAATCGGATGACAGTGGTTGCTACGAAATTTCTGCAGGCAATTCCTTCATGGCATTAATATGCAAGAGGGTCATGATAACTGTTCACACCTTTACCTTCCCACAGTGCAAAACACATACTACTGGAGCAGCTATTAACGAAGCCTGTAGACATTTCACAATACCTCACAAGCTATATCAAGAGTAGAATGCCAGCCGAAATTTAGGATTCTTAATTTTTCAAGAGATGGTCTCAAAAAATGTGTTACTTGTGAGCTTGAAAAATAGGAATTTAATCAGGAAAACAAATCTCTTTTGTTTTAATTATCGTAAATCACTGACAACAATCATTTAAAAATAAGTGATTAAACACAATTGTGAACTAGTAATTGCAAGGAAATTTACTCATTCTGAATTATTTCACTTTGACTCAAGCGGAACAAAAATTGGTGTGGTGAGATTCGATTGAAAAACATATGTAATTAATTAGAGGCTTGATAATGAATCAAATTTAATCTAACACAATAATTTGGTAAAATAGGCAATATTTTTCAATTCAGATACGCTTTGGAGGATATATAGATATTCATGAACAAAACTGAGTCAAAACGTTTTGTTTTCCATCAATCTTCAAAACAAAGTGCAATTATAGGAAAGGCATTGTATCTTGAGCTGGCAATGTTTACAAAGCTCTTAATTTAAACTGGCAGGATTCAAGATTTTAAATGATTTTTGTAAACACTTAGCCTCCCCCCCTAAAAAAAAATCAGTGTTGTAATATAGGCCATAAAAGTGAGATAAACATTTTATTGTGATTTAATAACAACGAACCCATCGGCCTCACAATACCTCCAAGTTTATTTGGTCTCCTTTTTCAGTCCTTCGCTGAGACTAATTGGCCTTTCTCCTATTAAAACTTGCACTAATGCTATCTGTGGTTGCTTATTAACGTGCATAGCATAAGTGCTTCAGTGATAATGTTTTTTGTTACACTATTTGCCCACAGCCATTCTCTTTTCTGTTATTTTATTTATTATTATTATTTATACATTATTTGTCTGTAGTTAATAAAAAAAATACCGTATATGTGCCAGCCCTATCATACAATTTTATTTATTCTTTGTTTAACCAGGTGAGGCAATTAATACACATTTCTCACTTGCAATGCTGACCTTAAGGCAACTTGGTGTTCACTGGCTTGCCCAAGAAGACTTCTACAGCGGACAGTCAGAGCCATTATTTGAACCAGTGACGCTTTGCTCACTGGGCAACCCGTTCTACCACCTAAGCCACATAAATGTTATGTGACATGACTCAAAGGTTATGGCAAGCAGATCAAACTTACACTGTACATATTTTGAGTTTTTTTCCAACTAAAGCCTCAATAGCTGGTCTATATTGTCGTACAGGTAAAAGGTTACAATCATTGATACTATATATTCCTTAAATAAGTATAAGCCAGTTGGTGGGAGCACAATACATTGCCAGACTTCAAAAGATTACTTAAATGCAGCTTGACAGTTGTATGAAAACAACATATGGTTGATACCATCACATATTTTATACATCCTCCACACAAAGGATGAACCCCCTTCTTTAGGGCAGAGTGAAGAATCAAGACACTGTTATTGTGGCAACACCAGCTGAGAACAGCTAATGAATCCCAGCAGTGTTAGCGATGTATGCTGTTTACACTGACCTGCAATTTACATGGAACACATCAGACACGGTTTACACCGCTCTTAACATTTGCTGTAAAAACAAGTTGCCTCTTGACATTATCTGCACTTCAGTTTCCATGCTTGTGTCTAGTTTCTCAGAGGGATTAGGTCATTCCAGACATAAGGAAAAGAATATGATCGGCCGCATCGTTCCTGTATGCCGCGACTAAGCTTGAAAACAGAGATCCATCAATAATGTTGAGTGTAATTCAGCTGCTTAGAAATGCATGCTCGGGTGATCAGATAAGCATTCCCATAAGTGATATACACTTACCTCTGCTGCTTTGTTTTAATTCCTCTCTCTGTTTAATCCACAAAATCCATATGGGGTTATATAATCCTGCGCTTAACAAACACAGTTGTGTATAGCGTCTAGAGAATTACGCTGATAAAAATGTTCATTTTTAGATTATTTTCCACATTTGACTGCTATAAATCCCTCTTATAGATTCCAAAGCTTATATTTCAAGTAGGTCTGGAGATGACTGGAGAGTTGTTGTTTTTTTTAATCTGCTCAAACTGGCTGCAACATGTCACCCATCACCTGCTTTTCAGGCCTCTCATGCGATGTGACAAAAGCAGTATGTCTCATGCAAAGCGATTATTTTTGATGACCAAGTCAATGTCTTTTGGTCTTTTTTAACTATTCTTCCCATTCAGCTTCAGCAGCCTACATTTTCTACATTGTATTTGTTTAAAGGAAAGAGTGTTAAGTTTCATTGGTTTTTGTCAAGTGGGGATTTTCACAGGCAGTTAAGCAGTAGGGAATTAATAACACATGCCAGGGTCTGAAATGTACAATACCTCTACTAAAGCATGTCACAAGATTAGGAACTGCTGTGATGTACATACAGTGACACTTTTACACACAGCTTTAAACCCAGACAACAGAGATGTTCCTCAGTCAGGAGAGATTTACAGTAAGCACGTTAGTGGGGAAAAAGTAGTTGTGTGAGGGATGACCACAGCGAGCTTGCAGCTTGTTTCTAGGAACTGATTGAATATAGTTCTGCAATTCAGACTTTACACTAATATTTCATCAGCACCTTTAAGTCAGAGATAATTCACCACAGTAACCATGCATACAAAAGAAGATTCTAATCTAAGATAGTAGTAAAGTCTCTTGAAAAGGTCAAGTAGGCAAGGCAAAAGGCATTGGGAGGCATGTGGGGGTTGGGGGAGAATTTCCCTGACAAACAGGACAGGCTCTAAGAAATGTGCGGTGGAATCACAGTTTCCAGCAGCAAGAGCAGAAGCAGCTCCTGTATCATTGAAATATGAGAAACCAACAGATTTTATTGAGGTTTATTAACTCTTTCAACACTTCACTTCATCATGCTTACATTCAATGTGCAGGAGTACTGCCCTCTATCTGTTAGGCATTTTGGTTTCGTTACTTGACAGCCTAAATGATATCTGCCACTGTAATTGCCTGTTTATTTGGTGAAATAAAGATTTTGTATTTGGTTATCCTAATGCAACGTTTACAAGGGTGTACATTAGGGTTTAGTACATGTATTTTTAAAAGCACTGTAAACTGAAGCCATCACACCAAATAGTGTGTTGAGCCATTAAAAAGGACTACCACAGATTTGACTTCTCATTTCATGACTTGACACGCATACTGTGTGCACCACAAATATCTCTCAAACTGACGGGAGGAAACAGAGGTCACCATTGAGGTAACCTGCAGATCGTCCTTAGGAAAGGAGGTGGGGGGAAAATATACCTCAGAGAGAAAACTGCCTTGAAGCCCACAATGGAAAATAACTGATATTTCATGCATGGAAACACCACAGAAAGCCCCAATAGCACAGGCGTAGAAAAAACAATGTGGTGTGTCTAGGTTACATGAGACAGGTGGAACTGTGAGCGGGTGGACAAGGTCTGTGTCTGGGATTGGAAGTCATGTTTTTTTTAATGTTTGTTTTTTAATATATTTGCAGTGTAAACTTTTAATCATTCAACTGATTTAGGAGGCTATGCAACTCACTTCAACATTGTTGTCTAATCCCTACCTTTTCTGCAGTGTCTCATGGCCATTTTGCACCTCCGGGACTCGGCAATGGTGGGACACGGTATTGTGTCCTTGGGTGGTTTCTTTACAATGTGCCGCGTCCGGGTCTCCAGACCCCACCTATAGCCGCAGGTTTTGTTTCTTCTGGTGCAAGCTCCCCATTCGCTCCACTGCCCGACCTCGCAGCCATCTGTAGACATACACAGTGATGTGCACAGAAACCACAGCAGAATGTCACTTAGAAGCAATACACAGACCCCAGATCAAGCTTTAGCACTGGGTGAGGGAGTGTTACTTTGGATGACAAACGCTTCTTGTTTGCAGTCTCCTTTTTTTTTAGTGTTTAGGGAGAAAAATTAAATAACCTACAGTATTTAAAACTTCTATGTGAACATGTGCATGTTTTTCATACTTGTGTTGTTACCTCCACACTCCATGGTGTCCTCCAGTGGGGCAAAGCCCTCGGGGCATTTGTCAAAGCATCGCCCTTTGTGTAGGTAAAAACCTGACTTGCATTTGGTGCAGAAATCTTTACTGAAGCAAGACTCACAGTTGTCTATCCTGCACCCTGGAGAGAGAAGGAGAGACATCAGGGTCCAGCTGATCGGTCCTCTCATCTGGAGTTGATTGAGAGCTTTGGGGTTTGAGGAGTGGAGTTCATGAAAGGATTACACAGTCTATGCCTCAGAAAAAGCTGCCAGTGCCCTGTGAATCATTTCCCACAAACGCACAGTGAATCTTGAGCTATTTTTCTTCTTTTGAAAGAGCAACCAAATGGTTTAGAGATAAGCAGAAACCCCGATGATGTCCTGCATGTCCTAATGACCTGCAGTTCATCAGCAGATTGCAACAGCATCTAACTGACATAAAGATCATGTATCCACTAAGTAGTTCGGTACAGATTAGAACAGTATAGTTCAGATCGCCACAGTACAATTCAGAACTGTAAACGTTCATCTGTTTTACATATCCCCATAGGTAAAGTGAACCAGATTGTGATAGATTATTCTAAATAGTGCAACATCAAACCAACAAAATTGTGTAAACTACCAATTAATTTAGTAAAGAAAGTGGTACATAGCACTGCAAACAAAGGCCAACAGTCAGCTTTGTCTAGATAAACACAAATTTGAATTCTTCTCTTTCAATTCCTGGTGTTGGATGTACAGTAAGTGTGTGTGTATATATATATATATATATATATATAAGAGCATGTCTCTCTCATATATATATATATATATATATATATATATATATATATATATATATATATATATATATATATGAGAGAGAGAGTTTGCTTTTTTTTTGTGAGTGTGGTGTGCAGGTCATGTGGCAAAGAAGATGATTGCACGACAGTGCTTGGTGCTTTCAATATCTGGAAACAAAAAACACAAGCAGCTTTGAGTTGCTGTCCTGTCATAACTCACTACAAGCTTTAATGGTGTGTAGTGTTCTTGGTATTTCATTCATGTCACAGAAATTATGTCAACCAGTCAGTGAGCTGCAATTGTTTAACGCCACCCTTAAGGCATTTCAAACAAACAATTTATTTCCATCTTTTGACACTGGTAAGCAAAAATTTTGTGCACCATACCAAATTGATTCTACAGTACCTGTAATGCTTGTAGAATCAAGGCTTATAGTTTGATACAGCCATCATTCGACTTCCATTTCGTCTAGAGATTTCTCAGGTACATTACCAGGTCTGGTCCTTGTGTCTTGTACTTTCTAAGTCAGTGCAACTGGGCATTAACTTTTAAACATTGTTACTGAGATTTTCCATATACTGTATGAAAGCGGAAGATGCAGACATTTGCACATGTATGTGTGACCCTTACAGGGCCCAGGAAAAGGAAGGCTCTCACAATCACACCCCTTAATTACACCATCTCCAGCTAACCATCAGGCCTCCTCCTCGACATTCCTCTAAAACGAGGGGGTCCCTCCCGCATTACTTTGAACCCTAAAGTATGGTCTCAGCCCACTCACTCTGGTCTCACGCTTTCCAGAGCAGTCTAAACAAACCATGGACACACACATGCGGAAACACACAAAGCAATCAAACATGGTTTGACAATTGATTTGTGTGACAAAGTTTCATAACATACTGAAAAAGTATTTGGTTATTTCATGTTTCCATAATGTTTTGTTGTTATTAAAATTATTTCAAAGAATTCCACATATACAGTGACTTTTTTTAATCCAATGCTATCCAATTGCTAAAACAGATCCAGATTTGAGTAGAAATGTGTGAATGTAAAAGGAGGTAGGAATACCTCTCTCCTTTTCTGCTACTCATCACTCCCACCTAAATAAAGCTACGCCGGGCAGGTTTAATACAAACAGAGCAACATTCAGGGACTATATGGGACGCAAATAAATCACAAAGCAATTAGAAAGCACAACACTGTCTTTTACCCTTCACACTTCCCAGGCCTGTCATCACCAGGGAGACTTTCAGCTCCCTAAAACAAAAAAAGAGGAATAATAATAAGGGAGAGAACATCTGGCAGTACTCTCCAGCACTCACAGCTTGTTGTGCAATCCTCAGGTATCGACAGTCAATAAAAGCTGGAGGCTTTACTGAACAAGATTAAACAAAAACAACAACTGCATTTTAGCAATGTAAAACAAAAATGCTTGGACAGTTTGTTTTCTAAATAAAAGATAAATGAGATAGATGAGGTGGACGGCATATCCATGAGCCTCCCTGGGAGTTACAATGCAAAGAAGGAAGAGCATGAGGGTCACAGGTCATCAGAGAATGGAATGAGTAGGGAAGAGATCATTATGACAGACAACTATCCCTCCGTCCAGTTATCAGGAAAAAGGCTATCGAGGACAGAGTAGGCTATCTATGGCACTGGAAAATCTCCCACATTGACCACCGGCGAGTCTGCCGGTCGTGTCAGTGGATTGTTCAGCAGCTCCACAAACAGATACAGGGGAGCGGGTTCATTCTCCCAGTGGGATTAACCTCTGGACCACCTTTAAAGGCTTCATCTAGGTGCCTCTGGGAAACTAATGAGAAATAATGAGGTCATCAGATCTCACTGATGGTCCGGTGTTCCTAGGACTTAAACATATTATCATCATTATCTTCCAGCCGGGCTCTGCCTGTGAATTACAACATTAAGGCAGGAAGATGTTGGCACTGTGAGAGGAAATTCAAAAGCTGCCCAGGCAATTTGATTATTGCGATGTCGTTGGTGCTACATGACTTTTGAATTCAGATGCATTTTAACTTGAGACATGAGTCATCAAGAGTCCCCTGTCACACAGCGGTACATGCTTGGCAGAAGCTTGAGTCTGAGGAGGAAGTGTACCAAGTGTACCAAGGACACGCAAAACCTCATGTCAGCTTCAGTCAAACTTTGTTCCTCTGCAGGTCAACAGCGTCAAGTGTAATCATGCCGTTTATTATAAGAGTATGCACTGCTTAGAGAAAGGGTGCTAAAATATCCTGGAAAAGACTGATTACTCTTCTGAGTTCCAGACCGGGTCTTTTATATACAGTATCTGAGCAGGATATGGTTTGTCACACCACTCATCTCAGACTCCTCCTGAAAGCCAACCAGACTTGATATTGCATAGCAGGAGTGTCCATTTCCTAAAAGATCTGGCAATGTGAAAAGGAAAACAAGCCCTATTTTTTCCATTCTTTGTATCCAAGCTGAGGAGAACAGCTCTGACCTACTCTCTAGGCCTGGGGTTTGGCTGACATGGAAGCTTTGGCTTGCTCACTGCCACTCAGCCATGACATGCAGAGCTCTGGATGGCAAGAGTTCACGGCAAAGGCCAGAGCTGCCATGTTCCTTCCAACTCTTCCCATGCTGTTTTTTTCCACATGGGTGCACCTCTGCATGCCAATGTCAAACTAGGTGAAGCAAAGACGGTGTTCTTGTCAATCACAATGTCCTAGAGAAGGAATGACGACAGCAGACGTTTTAGTGGCTCTACTTGTGCACGCAAACAAATCGTCCAATATATACCACGATCTCCTTCATTATCTTCACAGACTGCTGCAGCGCACGCACACACGAGCATGTCTGAGGTTCAGACAGTGGTCAAACACGGCATTTGTATGGTCACACAACAGCATGCATTTTCAATGTTTTAAAATGTCTGGCTATTGGCTATTATGTCCTGGGAGCAGGGCTTGGTTTGTTGGGATCATTATATTATCTGCCAAATCTGAAAATGTGGTTAGTAAAGCTGTGATGGTTAAATGTCCCTTGGTAAAGTAAAGAAGCCAAAAGCAACTGGTCGCTTTGATGGTCAGGCAATGCAATGTAAATAGCCGCAAACGTCTGAATTCGACTGCAAAAGAGAGGAATGATAATGGTTCAGAAGCATAGAGAGAAAATGCCATTGCTACCAATGTCAAAAATCCATCTTTTACACCTGAATTCATTTCACTCATGCCCCATGGCTGACAGCTAAGACCTGGGAGGGACAGTAACCTAAAATTAACATTTTTCAAATCTAAAATGCACTGATAAATACCCCCAAAAGAAACACCTATTCCTGTGTTGGAATCACATATGTTCACAAAAAGACCTGTTTTATTTAAACTGTCTCCAAGATGTTGGTGACACTATGTTCTGACAGGTTGGATGCTCGATGGCTGGATCTCAAGAAAGACAGTGAGAGGTATGGCGTGGCACAGTTCATTTTCACAGAAAACACAATTTTACTTCAACAATGCTTCCAAGATGTTGACAATCCTATGCCCTGATCAGGCTGGATACTGGTTGGCTGTGAATATCTGAGGTTTTTGTGTGGTTACTGAACACTACAGAGGGGTACGAGCAACTATGTTTGAGGCCAGCCTATATGTGCATGTGAATAGCAGCAGGGGGAGGGGGCTTTCTGGAAATTGCACTCATTATAAGCCTCTCAACGCATTGTCAAATGTAAAAAAAAAAAAAATAAAATAAATAAGGTTTTGGATATTGTTGACTTTCCATCAGCAGAAGAGCTTGTTTGCAATGGCAAAATATACTTTGGCTTGGGAATATACACTATATAAAACTGAGGTATTATGAAATGTGACACAAATTTGGATGCACCATATGACTATTGCTACAAATTTACACATTTCCTGTGGATTGTGGATTGACACCCACAAACATTGGTGTGTGGCTGCCACTGAGTGGATAATACTAGTATCACCGATAAATTTATCCCCACACTGCTAAAAGACACTTGTGCAAAGCAAGGACCCATAATAAATAGAGTAGACGCAGAGCTGTATATGAGGAATCAAAATTAATTTACTAGGAGCATGTATTGGGCCTCTTGGAATGCAAACCAAACTGGTTTGGGTTCAGCTTTTTCAAATAAGTGTTTTACAAATAGTCATGCGCTTTTCATCTATCCTACTAAGTCTTGGAAAGCTCAATACAAACACATACATGACATTTGGGCAACTGGTAGAATACAGTCACTGTTGACATTATTGTTATTTCTCCTCATCGTAACCAGGGCACCAAACAGCTTAACAAAAAAAGTATCTTACCATCTACTGTGTTTGTGATTGTGACCCGAGTCCACAGTAGCAGACAAGACTAGATTCAGACGGCCAGAATAAGTTTAGCAGCAGAACAATATGTCAGCACCCTCAATGTTGTCATAAATTACAGTTTAACAACCATGGCATTAACTTGACTTTGTTCAGCATTGTGAAATGTAAGATAAGATAAGATAAGAATGCCTTTATTGATCCCACAGTGGGGAAATTTTTCAATTGAGATGTGTTTTTTAAGTCAAAAACATTTCAATACATTTAACACAAGAAGCAGTTCCATCATGTCATTGAACAACATGTGTTATTTGCACACTGTCCCTTGGAAGTCTTGCCTACCTGCTGTAATATTCACTGAGCCAACAGCAAAATATACAAAATCTATTTACTGTATGAAGTACAGATGATAAGCATGGGGAACTAAGAAATTAGATCAGATCGACCTAAAGCCATGATCACATTAAACTTGGTCTCACTCAATCCACGCTGGGGACCGATTAAAAAGGTTATCGTTTTCAGGCTCCTAAACGCCACCTCCGTGTGGACCTAATGCCCAAACTGTAAATAACTTGGGCGGATTCAATGAAATGCGGTTTTGTGTGGATGGAGCCTAAATACAACCAAAGTGACAAAGACAACGAGGAACACCTGGACAAGACACAAGTGGCTGGGGGAGCTGACTGGAGGTCAACAGGGAACAAAACTAATTAGCAGCACAAGATGTGAACCACAAGAACTCAAATAAGTTTGAAGTTTCTTCTTTTCCAGACAATTTTTACCTGCTCCAACACACCTGGGACACCATCCTTCAACAGTGGCAGGTGGTGGAGCGCAGTTTTGATCTGGTCCGGAAGCCTTACTGTGAAGGTTTTCCCAACCCGATTATCTGTTTTTAGACCCGTCACATGGTATGAAAGCTCTGACAAAGGCTGAAGTGACAGCTGAAACTGTCAGCAAGATAAGAGAATTCTCTTCACTGGAAACATTTTTGCCTGGCTAAAAAAGAAACTTCAAGCCGGTTTTAAAGAAGACAAGAAGAACGTCATAGCGCTATCACCAAAAAAAAAAAAAGACATACTATAAGACAAAAGTAAATACAAGCAACAAAAATACAGATCATGTAAGGGGTAAGAACATTAGTGTGTTTAATTATATACAGTAAGCATTGGAACCGTAAGGCCAAATACTTTTTTTTCCCCCCAGTAGACTGAAAACATTTAGGTTTGACATAAAAAAATAGATATATGAGAATGACATTTCAGGTACATGCTTACACCTTGATTTCATACACAACTTGGAAGCTGGCATGCTTTTCTAGCAAAACTCTTACAACATCAAGTCTATGACTCATTCATCTTTTGCGAGGCTTTTCCAGGCTTGTCACCGCATCCTCATTCAGACTTGTGGTTTATTTTCTGAGTTCAGTCTTCTCTTTTGCAGGTAAAATGTCTGTTCTATAAGGTTGAAGTCCGGAGGTTTACTTGGAAGACTGAAATATTCCACTTCTTTCTCCTTCTGAACTTTTTTGTTGTTTTGGAAGTGTGTTTTGGGTCACATCATGCCGAATGATGAGTGACCTTCTGAGTTCACTTTACGGCAGCCATTATGTGATCTACTGTATCATCAATGATGATTACTGAGCATGTCTCAGGAGAAGCATTTCCATATACTATTACAGCCACTGTTTTAGAGATGAACTTGTATATTTGGGATCAGAAGCAAATCCTTTTTTTCCCCTCTCCAAAAGCCTTTGGGAAAGTTTGATCTTTGTCTTACCCCTCCATAAAATGCTCTAACAGATTTTTGAAGCTTGTATGACAGCGTTTGACGAATTCTAGCTTGACTTTCGTATTCTCCTTGTTAATTAGTGGTGTGCATTTTCTGGTATTGCCTCGGTAGTTTTATTTATATACTGAGTGACATGTTTTGGGGACTGAGAGAGCTGTTGGACAGGAGTTTAAAAATGTCTGCAATTTCATACCTTCACATGCACATGTTCTGACTCCTTGCCCTTTAAGGTGAACAAATAAAAACTAAGCATCATTGTACTTACAATGTATTTTGTTTGTCCAACAGGCACAAACCTAGAGGGAGGTCCTACTGCAACATGAACTGGTGGTTATGCTGCTAATATTCTGTGAACATATGTGTGATTTACTGCAATTTGCTGTATGTTGCCGGAAAAATCCAAATTGCAATCATTTTACGTTAGTTCAAGAAGTCTTCTCCAAAGACTTGATTGTGACATTCTCTCCTGCCCTTTGAAGATTATTGTTTATGTAATGACACTGACTTGTTTTTTTTTTTTAAGTCAGCATAGTTTGGTGAAAACATTGACGCAGCTTCCAATGGTTCCTACATGTTCATATTATTGTGCCTAAAGATTTTGGCACCATCCACTTGAGCTTCATTTTAGTATGTCTGCCAGGAGTTTGGCTCAGAGAAACATGACTTCAAGTTCCTCTCTGTTTTCATAAGAAACACTCAGCCAACACCTCCTGCCCCATGTAAACCCATAAAGGATCTCTCTCATTCTCTTGCTCAATCTCTCTCTCCCTCCCATTTTCTCTTTCTAACGTTAAAATAGTTATTAGAACAGGGTGCTATATGAGGAGGTGAGGGAGACATTCCATTAATTGACTTTGGAATCTGTGATTGGCTGGTGACCAGTCCATAGTGTACGCTGCCTCTTGCCCAATGTCAACTGGAACAAGCTCGAGCACACTCGCAACGCAAAGTGAGAATAAAGCGCCCAGATGGATGGATTCACTTTCGAGTTCAAGTTTAACAGGAATTATTAACATTTCCAATGCCATCTGTTATTGTTACGGTTTTACAGAAATAAAATACAACATGTGGAAGGGTTTGAAATTTTGCATGAAGTATAGCTTTCAAGAAACACAGAAATGATTACATTAACCATATTTACAGTATAGTTAATGTTCAAGTAAAATAACGGTTATATTATACAGTACTCATACATGTATCATATGTTGCTTTGTAACTGGAAAAAAAAACAGAAGGAGTTTAACTTTGTTAAATTAATAGTCACACAGATTACTCATATTTAAACTATTATTAATCTTGAACGTTATTGCTTTATCAAACTGTAGTCAAAATACACTTGATGGTGTGGAATCTGGAAAATTCATCTGTAACTGGCTTGATGTTCAAAGTCCAAAATTACTATGACTGCCAATAAATAAGACAGTCTGGTGAAAGTTTAGAATCCGCAAGCTTGCAAAAAAATTGCCAAGAGACATTAGTGTCATGCCTTAATGGTAATATGCGCATCATCTTTGTAGCTCAAACTGAATTTAATAACATGGTTAAAACTGCTTCTTCTCACTCTTTATGGATCAATATGAGAAAATATTGTGCAATTATGAAAGTCATTGTACACTAAACACACACACACACATATATATATATATATATATGTATATATATATATATATATATATATATATATATATATATATATATATATATATATATATATATATATATATATATATATATATATATATATATATATATAAATAAATCCTTACAAGTAGAGGTGGGAGATATATATCGTTATCGATATCATCGTCAATCTTGCTTTCACAATGTGTAATTTTACATTGTCATGTATTAATACTGCCTCGAAAAGCGAGTCAGCCAACGGCCGCAAAGTATGAGGAGATGCAGAAAAATCTGTGTGCATTGATGGCACAGGAGGAGGAAGTGATAATCATTCGCCGAATCAGCGGGCCGGACCCGGTCACGTGACTCTGTCCGCACTGCAGCCGAGCTGTTTCCTCCTCATTTCATGGAGGAGTGTCGAGCGGGGATTCAGAGCGAGGCGCGAGTCCACGTCGTCCGTAGTCTGTAAATGGTTTGGAGTTGACAAGACTGACGTCGGTTGAAATAACGTTTTTGGATGTGCCAAAACGGAACCGTGAAGAGCAATTCTGTTGCACCACGAGCCATATGGATTACGAGGAAAACTTGGCGACCGCGCAAGCACGCTAAACAAAAGCTTAAACACGCACACGCACTCAGAAAACAGTCGCCGAGTTGAACCAACAAATATAAACGCATGCACGCACTCACGCACACACACACACACACAGTCAAACATGACAGCCTGGATGTTCGGTTAACATTCAGTTTGCATGCTTTTATCACGCATCATTCATAACTAGCCTGTACTCCCGAGACATGTTGCACAAACTACGACGGTTTATTAGTGTGACGCCAGCATGCACCCAAACATGAATAAAGTCACAAGTCTACATTTCACAGCGATGAATGAGTGGGAAAATGCACTTTTCTGTAAATTTTTGTTTTCTTATTCAACTTTATTCTGAATATATTGGCCAATGTATGAGAATGGTTTTTGTCATGATGTCTTTTTTTCTCTCGCTGGGTGACACTTCGTCACACATCAAATAAATTTGTTCTCATTCTGATTGCTGCAGTTAACACCTTTTTCTCACTCTGATTGCTCTAGTAGTTGGCAGTGGTACACCAGAACTTACTGGAGCTCAACATGTCATATCATTATGGAATAACAGCAGAGACATTTAAATGACATACATATTCCCAAAAATCAATGTAAATCTATACATAATTTGTTGTTTTTTGTTGTTAAATATTGTCGTAGAATATCATTATGTTTTGCAGAAGCTGTACTTAGCAATTTAAATTAGATGTTGTTCACAAACGCTGCCTATCCACAATTGGTCTGTGAATCAAGTGCAGATTTAAAATATTTTTTGTAGAATATCGTCAAATTATCGTTATCGAGTTTTTAAAAAAAATATCCCATATCGACCACCCCTACTTATAAGGGTCGCGGGCGTGCTTGGGCCCATCCCAGCTGACTTCGGGCAGTAGGAGGGTGACACCCTGAACTGGTTGCCAGCCAATCACAGGGCACACAGAGACAAACAGTCACAGTCACAATCACACCTAGGAGCAATTTAGAGTGTCCAATTAACCTACCATGCATGTTTTTTGGAGTGTGGGAGGAAACCGGAGTACCCGGAGAAAACCCACACAGGCACGGGGACAATATGCAAACTCCACACAGGATGGTTGCAGCAGGATTCGAACCCACAACCTCTGCACTGGACGTTCTAACCAGTCGGCCACTGTGCCGCCTATATACAGTGTGTGTGTGTATATACACACTTTTTCTGGGAGTGTATGAGGAAACTGGGGTGGTGTGGGGAAAAGAGGTGTTAAACTGCAGAGTAGACATGCAGGACAAAAAAAATGGACAGTATCACTTACTGGAACACATATTGAGTTCGGGGCTGCGCATGCCGTAGTAACCAGTTGGACAGTCATGAAGACATTCGCCATACTGTCTCATCCTTTCTCTCCGGAGAAACAGGAAAAGTTTGGGCTGGCAGTTTACACAGCCGTTGTCTCTGGAGCACACTGAGCAGCCTTTACAGATGGGGTACGCTCCATAGCTAGCTGCAGGACATAAAGGAGAGGCAATTCAGCAAAGGAGGGGAAACAAATTTAGGACCTTAAATCCAACAAACTCAGATGTGTTCAGATGCTTCCGTAGCTATAATTGAAAAACAGTAATGTTCTCTGGTCCAACTCTTTAGATAGGTTTCATTTGCTTCCTGTTTTTCTTTTTTTACTTAGTAAAAATAACTAAACAAACCAAACCTTCGCAAGAAACTCAGAGTGCTTGCTTTTCTTCCCATCTTTGTTCTTACTGTGTACTTATGTGATGACTGCATTCACATCTAGGGTTGCCAACTCCCGTAAAAATAAATAAGGGACACCTCATCGGCAGGGACGGCCGACCTATCTGCCTTCAACTAGGGATGGGCAGATCGATACCAAAATATTGATATTCCGATCCAGAATGCTCAATTTTACTCAAACTAAAGTATTGATATCTGCAATTAATTCACATATACTGTTTAATATATTTATTAATCCATAATTTAGAATGTTGTATTGTCATCCATTCAGCATTTTTGCTATGTGTTGCCAAGGGCAAAGAGCTTTCTGCATTGGCAGAAATGGACTGCTGGCTCTGGTCCCACCCACCAGAATTTTGTAAACGTATTTGATTGGATGAAGAACGATCATGGTTAAGGCCCACAACTCATAGGCACTGCATGGAGTCCACGCCACTGTTGACAAGATGACATGGAAGTGATAACAAAATAGTTTGGAGTAGTTTGGTTCAACTGATGATGTGTACGCTCCCACTGGTGTGAGCGCAGCGGCAGCACATGTGGTTTTGTTTGCAGCTTTGTATAAAAAAAATTAAAAGTCACTTCCGGTATCAATATCAGATAGGTATCGCGATATTTGGTCCAGTATTACTTGGTATTGGATTGAATCCAGAATCACTGGTATTGCCCATACCTACCTTCAACCTTCATGGCGTGATTTATTTTTTTGTTGTTTTTTGTGGGTGAAACAATTTTTAACTATTCAAACCCGAGTTGAATAAGATGCGCATTTTTGAACGATATGAATACATTAGAAAGTTATTATCCAGAAATGTACTTCTACAATCCAACAAAATTCCATCCATCCATTATCTGTACCGCTTCTCCTCACAAGGGTCGCGGGGCGTGCTGGAGCCTATCCCAGCTGTCTTTGGGCAGTAGGCGGGGGACACCCTGAACTGGTTGCCAGCCAATCGCAGGGCACACAGAGACAAACATCCGCACTCACAATCACACCTAGGGGCAATTTAGAGTATCCAATCAACTTACCATGCATGTTTTTGGAATGTGGGAGGAAACCGGAGTGCCCGGAGAAAACCCACGCAGGCACGGGGAGAACATGCAAACTCCACACAGGGAGGCCGGAGCCGGGATCGAACCCACGACCTCTGAACTGTGAGGCGGACGTGCTAACCAGTCGACCACCGTGCCGCCTCCAACAAAATTAATTTCTCAAAATAAATATATCTCAAACAGAAGCCTTTCCTGCTTAACTCAAGACCATTCATCCTGTAACTTATGAACAGCTCAATGCCACATTATGTGGAGCCTATTTTTCCATTTATATTTCCTCTGAGATCTTGCTGCAGTGAGCAGCGGTTTGTCTTTGACAACTGCAGAGTAAAACGCTGAGCAAGACATGTCATAGTTGAGGCTCACAATGAGCTCACCTTTAATCAGTTCAGCAGAACATTTCTAAAAGAGAAAAATAATAAACCTTTTTTACTGTTTTTCTACTATATTTATAATTAAACTGTAGTATATCAACTTTATAATTAAAGTGTAGTATATCGGCTGCCTGTACAGTAAAAATTATGCATATAAGTTTGAACTTGTAATTTATGTAAGGTTGTGTGTGTGCGCGTGTGGGTGTGTGTGCATGTGTGTGTATTCTTTAGCTAATATTCATCAATGTCAATCAGTCAATCAATTACCTGTCTGTTTAATATACTCAATAATTTTTACTTGTTTATTCCACCTCAAAATTATTGTTTGTTTGCACAATGCTGACATTCATTGCACATTCCCATATTGACCTTGATCAGAGGGTTAAAAAAATATATTTGTTACATGCCGTATCGAGCTCTGGCGTTACCTGGTGGATAACAAATTTGTCTAGGGTTCCCCTAGTTTTGTTGAACCTTCCGTATGTCTCCACCACTGAAAGCATGTTTGTTTGAGGTCAGTCAATCCACCATGGACTATGGATAAAGTACGCAAGCAAACAGTGTAGTGCACTTGATAGATATGTTCTCACACTTTTTCGACCCATGTGTTTTCTGCTTTCGAGTCCTTTGTATTTTTGCAATCAATTCTGCGGAGGAGTAGTGCTTCTGTCGGTCGTATTGCTGCTCGAAGGTGTGTCACTTTGTCATTCACGCTGCTTTGTTTGTCTTCCGCCATCTAGTTTGGCAAGCGACATTACCTCAACACCAATAAGATAAGCGGATTCGGTATCGTCATACTCGTGTTTGAATATGCTGTCACCTCATCGGTCATAGAGCAGAGAAGGTCCTATGAACTTTACCGTAAGTTGTCATATAAAGGCAACTGTTGTTCATTAATTCCATTGACATTTTGCGGACTATATTTGGCTCTCATGATATTACGGGACAATGTGCGTCCTTTTACAACTCAATACGGGACGCGTACTTATATTTCTAAATACGGGACGATTTCGTTTTTTTTCAAGGGGCGGTTGGCAACCCTATTCACATCTGGCTAAACAAACCTCCAATCCATTTTCTATGCCACTTGTCCTCTTTGGACTCACGAGTGAGATGGCGCCTATCCTAGCAAAATTTGGATGACATCAGTGGTACATTCTGAACTAGTTGCCAGACAATCACAGGTCACTCGGAACAATCAAACAACCACTCAGACATAAGACACTGAACATGCACAACTATTAGCCTTCAGTAAACCAAACATGCATAACAATATGGGAGAAATCACACAAGCCCAAGATTCTAACCCAGAACCCCTTGAGTGTGAGGCAGACGTGCTAACCAGTATATGCTGCCAAAGCAAACAAACCGCAACTATAAAAAGAAAAATAACTAGAGTCTGATCAAAACTGAAGCATGCTAGTGTGAAACCATTTTGTGTTTTCCCAATAACCTTTACCATTTGCAAAGACCTAAGTATTGTATTTTTCTTTAAATTGCTTATATTTCAGTGCTACATAAACCTAAAGTGACCAATGAGTGATGAAAGGGATGGGAAGTGTCTGATACAATAACATCATCTTGTATATTCAAATGTGGTTGGCCAGAGTACAAGAATTGAAGAAAAAAAACATGCAGAAGCTGGATTCAAAGCAAGCGTCCAATTCAGGAATTTGTCACTCGTGCAAACCTTGTTTCCCCTTCTAAATGTTGATTAGTTCTGAATGTGATGTGAATGTGATAATTGTGGTCAGAGCTGGCGTCCACAACGATTCAGTTAAGAAAGTAGTCGAAAACCCAAAAAGCCACAGTGACTTTTCTCAGCTCAAGTTGCTGGTGGAAGACAACGAATCCAATATTAAGGAAGCCGTTTTCCACAATATGTGACTTTCTGTGTAATGTCCTTACATTGCATTCACCGGAAAAAGTCCTTGGGCAAATCCAGTCTCTTCAAATATGGGAAATGTCAGTTGATCCTCGCCAAGTCTTAAATATCCCAAGCAGTGACCACACAACAGTGCCGATCCAACTCGGAGCCCTACCACAATGCTTAATAAAACACTACACACACAAAAAAGTGAACAAACCTTAAAAGACAGAGCAGAGCATTCCTGCTTTATTGGTCACGGGTCATCATATTAGATTTCGCTAGACAGATTGAACCCGATGAACATGAGCGCTAATATGGCCCAGTTCAATCTTTGGTTTATAATCATGTGAAAGCCAGTCAATTGATGCTGCAATGGTCTCAATATCTAAAAAAATATTTACTTTTTTTTTTGTGTATGCAAGGAGAGTCTTTTATGGGGTATGTTTATTGCATATACCCTACACAGAATTTCCTTCATCTAAAGTTGATAAAACTAATATTAAGTGTCGCTAAAGTGCTCATCAGAAATGAGACCTAGGAAATCAGCGTAATTCAAAGTTCAATGTTAAATTTGCCAACCTGATTTTGAACTGCACAAATCAATCAGAGCCAATTCACCAGAAAAAAAGACTGTAGTTAGTCATCTGTTCAAAACGTTAAACATCATTGTCCGATGTTGTCTACTTTTTTCAAAAGTAGTGACAGTGTGCATGTGCTCATATGCGATATAACGCTAATGAAGGAGGTGTGGTCTAATGTGGTACATGATTCGAAGGAGAGTTCAGGTACCAAATGGAGATACTTGCTAAACTGTGTTTTAAAATATGTTCATGTTCATTGGTCGTTTAGCTACAACACTTTCAACATCTGTAATTTAATGAGGATATCAAAGTCATGATGTGGAAACTTCTTGGAATACCAAGAATGAGAACTGATCTATTTTATGGCTCCATTATGGCTCCATTATTGGATTTCATCATGTTGCGCAGGTGTATTGTAATGTTGTGGCTAGTGAGTCTTTTCAGCTGTTTTATTACATTTTCTGCTGCTGTCTTACACTTTGACACATTTCGTCATTCTCAATCTGCAGCAATAACATTGAATTTATATGACTGCATGTTAAAAAATAGTGCGCTGACTGAAAAGGAAAGACATCTTGGCAAAAGTAATGAACTGTGTGGCTGGAAAGTGAATTATCTGGCTTCTTTTGGGCTGGCTCAAACCTATAAATATTGCCTGTGTGCTATCAATAGAATCATTAAAATAATAGAAAAAAAATTCTCTGATGCTGTGGTCATTTTAGATCACTGGATGGTCAAACACAAAGGACATTAATCTCAGCAGAATATAACTTTTTCAGATGGCCCAGTTTCAGCCTTTATTTTGAGAAAACAGCAGCAGGTCACATAGCCTTGTACTGCTGTGAGAATTTGAATTGTACAATATAATATGTTTGATACTGTGCAGCAGATCCCGCATCCTGGATTGAGGGTGTAACTGGGGCAAAAAAGGAAAAGAATGGTTGGATAGAGTGGAGACAACCTTTAATACTGATCTTGGAGATTAGCTTGTATTTTTCTGTGGAAAGGTTTTGAGGTTCAGGCCACAGGTATGTCAGAAAGCAGGCCATATTTCACTGTGTCTGGAGCTGCACTGTCCCTGCGTACAATACCAGCTAGTGCACACAAATCCACCGGCAGGTTTCAGCAATTGTTCAATACAAACCACTTGTGGATCTAATGTCTGAGATGGAAATACCAAACTGAAACTTAAATTGAGCGGTAATCTAATAACTGTAGAAAAGACCTCTTTAGAAGAATTTCTGAACATTTGTGAGTGTCAACAAAGACGAGATGGGAGATGAGAAACTCAAACAAGCAGCTGATGGATGCATCGAGCATGACTGACCTAAATTGGCAGGAATATATCCTTAAACGTGTAGTGCACCGGGTCCTAACCGTGTTCTAACAAGTGGATGTGGTCTTTTATTGTTTCTTTTGGTACAGTACATACATTGAAGTGCATCTTTTCAAATGTCTTTGGCATTTTGACGCATCTCTGTGTCTTGCCTACATCATTTTATGCCATAGATCTTTTTTGTTTGTTTTATTTTTGTTTTCCTCTGTCATTCATGTTGAAACATAAGTGACTTAGATCTACAGAAGATGTAAGAAAAGTGTTTTTGGGGAGATTATGTAGTTGAGGTCTGCCATATTGAATATGTTCATGTTCTGGATATAGGCCCACACGCCATTTGAAGAGCCACTCCCTGTTCGATCAAGTGGATCGTTTTTGGTTTCAGCCACAGAATACATATGATGTGAAGCAAAACAAGTCCACATTTCCCACTTCTAACATTCAAAGTGAAAATTCCACTGAGCCTTAAGCGTTGTATTTATGAAAGACAGGGTCCATGCAATCATGGCAAACACACATCAGGGCAAACATCAGTGAAGAACCCCCTAGTGAAGATTTCTTAGTGTGACAGGCCTGCAAGGCAAAATAACTTGTATGTAAGGCCACTGGTCTTCAGGGACCACATTAAAAAGTTTTCAAATATCCTCGGTCTCATTCGTCAACAATCTGTTGTGACAGCTAGATTATGAATTAATGTGGTGTTCTTCACAGAGATTGTATTTGACGTTGGATTTACAAAGGAAAATCTATTGAATGTGCACAATAATTTTGAAAAGAACAGGTCAGCATGTTTAGTCTTATTTGCCTTCTTTTGACAAATTGACAAAACACACACACACACAAATGAAAGCCAGTAGCCAAACTAGCTGTTATTGAAGCTGATTTCAATGAAATACAGTCCCCTCCAAAAGAATTATAAAAGAAATTATTTTATTTGTGTGATACTATTCAGGTTTAACACCGACAGATGAATATGCAAGTAGAGATCAACATTTCTGCTTTATTTCCAGGTATTTCCATCTGGATCTGATATAACACTTAGAATAGAAGCATTATTTGGAACAAAACACCACATTTTTAGGTGGGCAATGGTGAATAATAAAAGCCTTTTACCACATGACATCATCAAACTATTCCATTCTTCTTTTGTCTTTCTTATTCCAGGCTTTCAGTTGTTGGTTGTTTGGGGTATGGTCATGTTTACTTCTGCCTCTAGAGGTTGTTGCTGATGTCATATAAACCTGTTGTTTGTTAAATGGTGTCAGTTAATAACTGTCGTTTTTATTGGATTTCCCATTTGATGTCAGGTTATTTAGTACACCAGTGGTTTGTTTCTTCTTCAGGCAGTTCCAAATGGTTGTACTGGCTATGGCCATTTTTTGTGCAGTGGCTTTGATTTTCCAGCTTTTCTCAGTTTCACAATTGCTTGTTTTTCCACCCTTAGACAACTTTGATTTTTATGTCAGGTACATCTAGTTACCAGAGGTGGGCATTCTGTCTGACCGACGGACCAGTCCGTTTGTGGTAGATGCCTGTTTTGCTGACGTTAGATGGTACAGTAGACGGGAAACTTAAAAAAAAAAAAAAAATGATTAACTAACCATAGACGGAAGTGGATTTTGTCCGTCTGTGTAATCATAACTAACCTACTCAAGTCCAAACGGACCTCACTATCCATTATTGACAGATGGTAGTTTTGCTGAAGAGAGACGGAAACAGACGGACCCTGACTGCAGTGACGGTATATGGACAGCAGGTGGCGGTATGCACCAAAGAGAGTATCATCAGTTTCTCAGGATGACAAAGTACAGAAGTAAGTTGATTTGAATACGAATACAGTTTTACAGAGAAGTTCTTGTGAGTTAAGTTTTACATTTATATTCTTATTTTTGGAAAGAGTGGGGTTAGGAGGTTGTGAAACGGTATTTTGCCGCCCACCACACTCCATTTCAGAAGGTGGAGTAATGCACCAACAGTTGTTTGCGAACCGCTAAAAGACGTAGAAGAAGTAGAAGAAGATAAAGACAACCAGTATTGTACCTTTGGCAACAATGTGACATGGGATTCTGGTTAAGGTAAGCAAAACTTTCAAGTAAGTGTAGAGCTGTTTGAGCAGCAAGCGAACACATTATGATGTATGGAGTGCACTTCATTGACCATTTTAATCAAATCGGTTCAGGTAATGGATGGATGTAGGGATGGATGGATTTTTCATCTGTGGGACGTTTTTTTTTTTCTGGATTGAAGATAGACGGACTGGCAGGCCTTTGATGTTTACTGACGAATGCGCAGTTAAAATAACATGACGGACTGACCGATAGGCGGTTACTGTTTTTTTTGGCTTGAAAAATGGATGGATGGATGGATGACGGACGGGTACCGAGGCAGCTGACGGATGACGAACAACGGCAAACTTTAGGAAAATGCCCACCTCTGCTGGTTACACTATGACAATAAAAGTTATCTTAAAAGGGAAAACCTAAATCTGTTTCTGAGTGTCAACATTCAGTGCTAATTATTGTTGGATGATCAATGTCCTTTGTAATAAGACAAAATAACAGCTAAAATGAAATCCGTCTCATTTTAGGACCCTGGAAACTCACTGCAGCCGGACTCAATACATCCCCTTTTAGGACCCCTTAGCCGTCGCCCTCCGCTGCCGCTGAACCCGCACCCCAACCCCTTGCTGAGTCATGTTAGAGGCAATACATAGACGGAGAAAAATACTGCCACCTCTGCTAAGTCTGCCTTTTTTTTTTTTTTTGCGTTTCCCGTCTACTGTTTATCGCCTCCAAAATGGGCGTCCTTCATAGGCGGACAGGCGGACCGGTCCGTCGGTTAGACGGAATGCCCAGCTCCGAATATTACCATACATTGGGAGTGAGCCGGGGAATGTGGCTTCGTTCACACTGATCAGTCCCACTCTGAGTGCTCGGTGGGTGGCTGTGATTTCTTCGGGCATCACTATCCAGGTGGCAAAGTTTTTCTCCAGGGGAACTGACTTCTGCGGACGGCCCGGTACAACCCGGAGGAACATTTTCCCACCTTTATAGTGCTCAGTTGTACTAATTTTCTTTGGAATTTCATCTCCCTGGTGATTCTGTGCGACCTTGCAGAGGGCACTGACCAATGTGTGTGTATGTTTGACTTGATGTGTCACTTAAAACCTGGAAATGTATTTGTCGTTTGTGTGAAAGCTAACCTTGACGAAGCCATCTTCCAGGAAATGTGCCAAACACAGCACAATTCTGGCCCACTGAACTCTAACGGAGCCAACAAAATGAAGAGATGGTGGCCACAAGACGCCCACATATCGGGAACTAATCAATCAGAGAAAAGCTGTTTTCCATATCAAATTAAGGCGAAAACAGACCCAATTGGACGCTGGACTTTTAACTCTTCGTATGAGCATGGATTACATTAGACTTAATGTATCAGTGGTTCTCTCCAATTCCTAAATTCACTTGAGCGGTGGCACATCTGAAAGGTTGCATTTACTTCAAACGAGAGTTGAAAAAAAATATATTGGAGCACTTGTAAGTCAAAGTATCACTGTACTTACCTGCACTTATTAACAGAAAACCTGTTTTGGTTTTTGAATGTTAATTTTTGACTTCTAGAGTGTGCAGGAAAATGAGTGGGTGTCAACCAGGTAAATTTGGTTTGAAAATCCTCATTCCTTTTCAAAGTGGTGAAACCTGAAGCCGTCAGTGAAAATGATTCAATAAGTACATTAATGCACTTCATGATTCAGTTTATTTTTTCTCATTTTATGACAGGTGTGTTTACATTATGGTCAACTACATACACGCATTTCAGCCAGCTTTAAAATAGTTATTTTTTAGGTGTCCTTCTGTTAGTCAATTGAGGTTAGGATTAAGATGTTAGTTTGAAAATCTGGTAATTCATTTATGTGTCATTGTTGGGCCCACAAATGTAACATAATGGCATGCTTGAACCACTGCACTCTACAAGCAATAAATGGCTTCCAGGTTTGCTCTGAATGCTACTAAAGGGCAATTAAGTATGCAGTGAAAACCTGACGAAACCCCAACTCCTTACCAGGTGCATTTTATTCAGTGCTGTGAAGCAGGATTTAACTGGGTTAAGGACTGCCGAGGCGGCACGGTGGTCGACTGGTTAGCACGTCCGCCTCACAGTTCAGAGGTCGTGGGTTCGATCCTGGCTCCGGGCTCCCTGTGTGGAGTTTTCATGTTCTCCGGTTTCATCCCACATTCCAAAAACATGCATGGTAAGTTGATTGGACTCTCTAAATTGTGAGGATAAGCGGTATCGATAATGGATGGATGGAAGGACTGCCGAACTTCAATACAATTCAATACGAATATCTTTCTTCAAGTTACCTACTTTTACCCATGAATGATCAAGTCACAGACTGAGCAATGCAATCAAATGCAACTTAACTGTTCAGTCGCATCGTGCAATTTGCGTGGTAATACTTACTATTAATTATCGACCGTCCTCAAATAGTTTGACTGTGATTCTACATGTCAAATCATAAGTGATCACTGTCAGGTTCTACGATGCCTCATACAGCACAGCTGTTTACGGAAAAAAAATGCAAAGTTCAATCAAACAATATTTTACAAATTGGCACACTAGGTGGATGAAAGAAAGGGAGAGTTCATCAAATTATGATTTCCATATGTTCTCAAGTTTTACATGCTGGCAAAATGCGATGTAAGTGAAACCAGTAAGTACTTGCATCTTCTTTTTCTCATTTCTCACCTCCATCCATCCATCCATTATCTGTACCGCTTCTCCTCACAAGGGTCGCGGGGCGTGCTGGAGCCTATCCCAGCTGTCTTTGGGCAGTAGGCGGGGGACACCCTGAACTGGTTGCCAGCCAATCGCAGGGCACACAGAGACAAACAGCCGCACTCACAATCACACCTAGGGGCAATTTAGAGTATCCAATCAACTTACCATGCATGTTTTTGGAATGTGGGAGAAAACCCACGCAGGCACGGGGAGAACATGCAAACTCCACACAGGGAGGCTGGAGCCGGGATCGAACCCTCGACCTCTGAACTGTGAGGCGGACGTGCTAACCAGTCGACCACCGTGCCGCCTCATTTCTCACCTGCTGACTTCAATTTTTCAGTGTTTTTATGTGGAAGGGGATAGTTGCTTTAAAATACTACACTGTTACATTATAACGTCCTTTTATTACCTTTACCTCAGTTGAAGCTTCAAAAGAGTGTGCTCACTTTGATATTTTTGTCCACAGTGCTTTTTTGCCGCTCATCCTCGCTCGGATTGCGGCTGTCTTTGGGTGACAATAGTAGCAGGTCAAAGATTGATGTTCTCTGTAGAAGGCATTATATACACGACAGACATAGAAGCTTTCTTGAAGTCAATTTTTGTTAGTCCAACTCCCTTGTTAGCCATAAATGGTGGTATAAATTCATTGGTGCTCCAGTTAAGTGCATAATGAGAGAGTTTGACCAAGACATCACCCCACCCAGCCACCACTGAAGATGGACTGAACCCATCTTCAAAGCAGACCAACATCACGCCAAGTTGTGAAAAGATGCAGAAAAAGTAATTGAACTGACAACTGCCACTAAAAAAATTACACTTGGCTAAAAAAAACAACAAAAAAAACAGTTATAGGAGTGAGGCATGTCTGATGAAGGCACATTGTTTTTTCAATATAGCAGAAATATGTTGTAATCTTTTCCAGCTGGAAATAGTCAGGTTCTATGCTCTAAGGCTTTTTTCCCTGTTTACTTTTAACTGATCATATTGTAAGCACATGTTTATAATTTCGGACTGCTATGCTGCTCACAGCAATTTAGCAGGAAAAAACTGAGAAAACACATTTGGTGTGAGAATTATTAGCCAGGCCAATAGAGTCCTGTTATCCACTGAGTGAGGTTTGAGAAAGAACAGACAGTCAGGGTCAAAACAGGCACTCAACTGCAAACCGTGGGCTGAATTAAAATTTCGAGAGCATGTTATAACACAGGGGTGGGCAAACTACGGCCCGTTTGCCTTTTTCATCCGGCGCGCCAACGATTGGTAAAGATTGCTCAAATCGAATATCATAATTGTGACAACATTCATTTGACCTGTAATGCCCGGTGGCGCACCACCAGGTGGCACATTAGGCGCAGTCATACGTTGACTTGGGCTGATCCCTGTTATTAATGTGCTTCTGTTCGGCACCCATCAGCAGCAATGAGTGGGAAAAAGAAAAGAAAAATCGACAGTGAGTGCCGATTGTTTAATAAGGAATGGACAGCTAAATACTTGTTTACTGAAGTCCGGTCAAAGGCTGTCTTATTTGTCAAGAAACCGTTGCGTTTTTTAAGGAATACAACATCAGCCGCCACTTTTCTACCAAGCATGCTAATTATGCTAACAACCAGTCAATGCCAGAAAAAAACGCTACTGCACAGAGACTGGCTGCTAAATTGCAGGCTCAGCAAAACACCTTTGTGCGACAAGCTGCCATCCAGGAATCAAACACGAAGTTATTTACTGGCATTGAAATTAGCAAAGACCAGTAAGCCTTTCTCCGAAGGAGACTTTCTCAGCATGGTGGAGACAGCAGCTACTTTGTGTCCTGAGAGCAAGAACAAATTTGAAAAAGTAATCTGATGTAGATGTAGGTTGGTGTGTATACACATGTGTATATACACATGTTACTGCGTATATCTACATAGGTTTGATTCTAAATGTTTGCCGTCAATGTTATACATTAATGGCCACATTACGCCGCCGCCCCTGTGTGACCTATATCTTTGCTACTGTAACAATGAAAATTTCCCCACTGTGGGATCAATAAAGGCATTCTTATTCTTATTCTTATTCTTATTGATCGCACAGGACAGTGACTCGCCGCATTGAGCTAATTAACGAAGATTTAGCACGCAAGCTAAACAAATGAGCGGAGTCATTTACATTCTATTCTTTGGCACTGGACAAAAGTAATGACATAAAGGACACTGATCAGCTTTTAATTTTTATCAGAGGGATTGATGACAAGTTTGAGATAACGGAGGAGTTTTTGGCCATGGAATCCCTGAGGGGGACAACGAGGGGAGAGGATTTGTATAACAGCGTGTCGGCGGCTATGGAAAGGCACAAGCTACCTTGGAGAATGCTCATCAATGTTACCACAGATGGATCGCCAAATCTGACTGGAAAAAACGTTGGATTGCTCAAAAGAATCCAGGACCGGGTGAAAGAGGACAACCCTGAGCAGGAAGTAATTTTCTTACAGTGCAAAATCCACCAGGAAGCCCTGTGTAAATCTGTACTGCAGTTTGACCACATAGTGAAGCCAGTTGTAAAACTCGTAAATTTTATTCGAGGGGACTTCAGCATCGTCCGTTTATTAAGTTCCTTGAAGAAACTGACGCCGATCACCAGGACTTGCTTTACCACTCTAATGTCCGCTGGTTAAGTTTGGGGAAAGTGTGTCAACGAGTGTGGGAGCTCAAACAAGAGATTTTCTCATTTTTGGAGCTACTTGAGAAAGCTGACGATTTTCCTGAGCTGAGTGACACAGATTGGCTTTGTGATTTTGCCTTTGCTGTGGACATACTGACATACATGAACGAGCTGAACATGAAGCTACAAGGGAAAGACCAGTTTGTGCATGATATGTACACAAACATCAGAGCCTACAAAACCAAGCTCGCCTTATTCTCAAAGCAAATGGCGAACAAGTCATTCACTCATTTACCCACACTGGCGACACTGAAAGAGGCCCCTTGACACACGAAAAAGCACAGGAAATTACCGGATGACCTGCATGAAGAATTCTGCCGTCGGTTCCTTGATTTGGGAAAAATTGGCAAGTCACTTCAGCTGGTTTCATGTCCTTTCACACAAGAGCCTGAAACCGTGCCAGCAGAGTTGCAGTTGGAAGTGATTGATCTCCAATGTGACACTGTCATGAAGGAGAAGTTCAACTCAGTTAAACTAGATGAGTTTGATGCTTCATTAAGTGTAGCTAAATTCTCAAACACCCAGAAGATGGCACAGAGGATGCTGGTGTTGTCTGGCTCTACGTATGTGTGTGAACAGACTTTTAGTGTGACGAACACCAACAAAGCACCCCACAGATCCCAGTTGAGTGATGAACACCTTGGATCTGTTCTGAGAATTGCCACAACAAAACTGACACCGGACTTTGATGCACTGGCAAAAAGAGGTGATCAACAACATGGTTCCCACTAAAAGTTAATGTAAGTAATAACACTGCAATGCCTTTTTTTATGTTTATGTTTCATATGTATCCATCTGGTGCTGACCCGGCCCGCGTGTCAAATTTTTCAAATCAATGTGGCAAAAAGTTTGCCCACCCCTGTTATGACAGAAGCTCAAGGGAAATTGGTTGGTTTTATTCATCAGATTGTTAGATGCAGGTGTTCAAATTTGGCTGGATGCAGAAGACCCATGGGGAGTGTAGTGATTCACTCAGCTCACTTTAGTGGAAGGGAGCTAAAATGTAAATTCCACCAAAAATGTTTTAAAAGGTGAATCACATTTCAATATTTGAGACAATGCTCTGATAACAAAAGTATAATCATGATGAAAATCCTCACATCAAGCAAAGTGTACTTCCAAAATGTCACATTGGAGGGTCCATTCTTTTTTTGTTGTTTGCGTTTTATCACTGGCAACTCATGCAATTTGTTCCTTCAATTGAAAAGCAAACTACCTGTAAATGCCATTAGCCCAAAATGCCTTCTTTTGCATTCATCTTTTGTTTTACGACATCTTCCTGTCAAGAGGCACATGCCATCAGACGGCATGTGCTTTTCATCCTTGCAATCGTGATATCCACAACATATATTGTGTTTGGACAGAGCAGGTGTAGGAGCACTTTATGAGACTAAAGAATTAAAGCACAGTAGGAGTTATCTGATGACTTACGATGGCAGACTGTCTCTCTCTGGGTAGAAGCAAACATGTGGTTTGCTTCTTGCCAACTCTTCCATTCTTTTGCCCATACATCTTTATTCAATCTTTCTTATAGAAAAGAAAACAGATGTTACAGTGATTTGCCCCAGTTGAAACCTCACAAGACATATAAATCAGCTATTGAGTCAATACAAAAAACACATTTTCGTCAATAAAGATGATACATTTCAAACATAAGCTATTGCTGTATGAAATTTTAGATTATGACTCAATGTGGAGATGTGTCCAAAACACCTTCAGGCCAGTCCAGAGCCCATGAAAGTTACATTTGCAAGTTATTAGTTCAGCTGTGCAGTAGGTGTTTGCAAAATAAACTCAATTTGTCAGGAAATTACATTTGATAAGGAACTTCATTTATCTGACACAGCAAAGATTAAGGGGCTGATTTACTAATACAGTATCCCACATAGGGGTTGTTAAATTGCATGTTCACACACTCGAACATATTTAAAACTTTAACTTTAACATTTCAAAACTGCTCTGGTAAAGGTCAGCATCAATTGCCACAATGACCTAAATGCAAAGAGGCTTTGTCATCCTGTAGGTGATATGGCATACTTCCTTCTTGGGACTGACTCCAAGACGGGTCTAATATCATTCAAAAGCTCCAAAATTCCATTGTTGAATACAGCAAATGCAAATTTTTGTTTCTGGCATTTCATAAATGCTTACACAAGCATAAAATATCGGTTCATCCCATCGTCTCTCATTTTGCCTATGCCTGATGGTTACGCACAGCAGTGCCATTTGCATCTGCCTTTCAGGAGTGGTATAGTAAGATGCAAAATTCATCAGTGCAATTCGTCTTAGGTTTGATGTACCACATTGTGCATACTAAAACTAGTATATTTGCATTTACTCCTCGCAGAATGCGCAAAATGCACTACATGGGAAATTTGCACATTTGGCAGACGTAATCTTGGGTGTGCCCGGTTAGTAGATCAGCTTCCATTTGTTCTCATGAGAAATCAAGTTTACATCCATTTTTGCATGTTTAAACTTTAAGTAAATCAGGCCATTCGTTTTTATATGTAGGTGATGGTGCTTTAGGATATGGACAAAAAAACAGCAACCTATATTTTGGACTAACGAATTGGGAATGAGCTTTCCACAAGATTTTGGACCTGGAAACTTCTAACCCATTCGCACCAATTTAACTTTTGTGATATATGATGACACAGGTATTGGATTAGGAGGCCTCTCTTTCAATATGTTCCAAAGTTGTTTAATTATTTTTACAAGCTTGTAATCCTTAAAAAGCGTGAAGAAACTGCATCCCAGGAAATACAGGTGAGTGATCTGCCTTGGCTTTAACAAATAAAACTCTAGTCTTGTTCGGAACACAATATCGGTGGCTAATGAAAGGAAGCAGGGGAAGTTGGAGTTTTAAATATTACATCCAGAATGCTCATTGAAATCTGCTCAAGCTGTGAGAGAAACGTGTTTCCCTTCACAGGAGAGAGAAGAAATAGGTGGGTAGAGTGGCTCTGATTAGGCCACATGTTGGTAATTCACAACACATAAAACTCACACCTAATTTTCACACCTGTAGCTCAACTTGCTCTAATAATAAGAGTCTAGTAATAGTCTAATAGTCTAGTAATTCACTCACTCACTCACTCACTCACTCACTCACTCACTCACTCACTCACACAGTTGAATGTGTCTTTTCTGTGGCTTTGCTTCAATGTCGGACAACAATAAGTAAATCTCAGGAGAGGATCAGTAAATTGATTAGCATGCTCTGAATATTTGCACTCCATGTAGCCTTGCTGTCTTTCTCACCCGAAGTGCTGATCGCACTGTCTGTACCATTTGTCATAACGTTGACAAAACTTAGCACCACTTCCAACTCTCGCATCTGAGAACCAAAAGGTGTTGGATGTGAATCTTCCCTACATGCCAAAAAGTGTAGGCTCCAGATGGGAGATATATGTCTTTTGACCAGGTGACTCTCAAAATAAGATTGTGAATCATAAAAAAAGAAAAGGGTGGGGTGGGGGTTTTGTACGGGGCGAATTCTATCGGAGTATCTTAAGTGTGCTATTGTTTCTTCCTTATTGTCAGTGCCAGGAGAAGTAGCCAAATCCATTGAACAATAAATCGTTTCATGGATCATTGTATCATTGGATGGGAAGAAAAGTGTTTTAAACAAATATCTCTATACAAAAGTAACTGGATAGTTGAAGCAGCAACAACAACTGTAAAGGCTGGTGTTCACCAAAACATGACATGATACAGTCAAGTTTGCTATTGATCGTAATCTAATTATGTTATGTCACTGTTTTTTAAGATGTTTCCATGGTAACAACTAAACTAAAACAATAAATTATTTCATGGTGTAAACTCATTATAAGCCGTTTACTGGTTTTTTTTTGTGTGTGTGACTGTTTGCGTACTTTAATTATTTTGACTGGTTTATGTTCAATTGTTATGTCTTATTCTTATGTTGTTGTTTTTTTCCTGATCTGTTCTAACTGTGTTGTTTTTTGAGTGTAAAGTGTTGAATGCAAATAAAAACAAAACAACACCCTAAACATAACATTCATCACACATTCTTGTTGGCCACAACCATCTTCTTTCACACAGCTGGCAACAAGGCCCAACATGATGACTTCTACAAACTTCTACCTCATTGACCTTTTAACAAGATACACCCAAACACCCCTCCTCTCCCACCAAGGCCAGGAGGGAGATCTGAGGTGATCACCAAGGGTCAAAAGTGGAGCGCACCACAGGGGGACAGATGGCAAAGTCTTGGTCTCTGTTTCACACATGGTGCTTGCAACAAAAAGAAACTAACATCAAAACCTTAGTTATCCCACCCAAAAGCAGGGATGACTCTAATATCTAATATACAAGGTCCTTCATTTAAGTGTACCACCCACCCCACCAATTCGCCCCCAAGATTAAGGACAGAAGTCCAAACTCTTTGATGTGTCCAGGGTGAAATAATTCACTAAGAGGTGGCCATTAAAAAAAAAAAATCCTGATTATTTTGATATAGATTGAATCACGATTATTCAAACGATTATTCATTGGTAGATAGATCAATAATTATTCAACAACTAAAATTCAACTACTCAAAATAAACTTACCATGATACCCTCATGCCTATTCATCCCTGCATATATATATATATATATATATATATATATATATATATGTATGTATGTATGCATATATAAGACAAAAAGAATAGAGAGCTCGAGAATAAAGTGTTCAACATGCAGGGATGAGTAGGCATGAGGGTATGATGGTAGGTTTATTTATGTGTGTGAGTGTATGTGTGTGTGTGTGTGTGTGTGGGGGGGGGGGGGGGGCTGCACGAATAGCCGGTAATTCGGACGTTCATATTAAAAATGCGGCAAATCAAAAAGCTAATCATTATTTGCGGACTCAAAAATCAGATGTGATGTCACTGAAAACGTCAGTTACAGACTTAAACGATGTGGGAACGCCAGTTGACACATCTTAAAAGTAAAAGTGTATGGAGTCTGTACACATGAAATCATAGCTGATGTTGTTTTGACAATGCTATGAATCTTTCATGGCAGCCCGCAAATGTTCTCCAGTTATTTGACATGAAGCAAACCCAAATGCGCGTGTTGATCTCTGGGGCTTTTTTTTTCCCGGTTGTTAGTCGCCAAACTACGCAAGACTTTTTTAAATGATACAGGGGTAGGAAACGTACATTTCACACAGGCGTCTGTTGGCGTAGATATCTATACATAGAGCCTTCACTTAGAGTGGCTGCCGTGTTGAACAAGGAATCCTGCAATGGTCTCTATGTTCAAGCCACATTTATAAAATGACACATGTGGCTTGTAACATAGCTACATGTCTTCATGTTTGTGACGACACAATCCCTGTCAAAATTGCTAAAGAATTCAATGAGTTGAATGAACTTGGAGCCAAACACACCCAAGGTGGCAGCTTTTTGTACATCATCAACCAGCTAAGGCTAATGTCTATAGTCTCCGCAGCTAGCAACCTTTAGCATGCAGGTTAGTCATCCAGCATTCAGGATGTTTGCCACGAGGACTACGCCAAAGCCTCTAAGATCAGGGGATTGGGGACCTTAAGTACTTTTACTCAAGTATCACTTCTAAGTATTTCTTTCAAGACTGGCCATACAAAGTTGCAATGGAAACGGATGACTTAAACTACACATGAACATCTCCCTTAAGACTTGTGATAAACAGATGAATTGTATCCACACATCAAGCAAGTGCCTGGTGCTTAGTCATCTGGCTTCACTGTTATTTCATTACCGCAAAACTGCTCCTTAATGGCTGGCACTACCCGGGCATTGTACCAGCAAATGAATTGGGTTGGAACTCCAAGCACAGGCCTTAGGACCATGTGTGTGTGTATATTTCATCTGTGCCATGTGGGAATAGACTCTTAGGATGAACGCCATGAGGCAGGAGTGTCCAAAAACGTCCAAATGTATCACATCAAGCAAAATGAAAACAATGATGTGCAAAGTTAATTTCCTCTCAGGAAAGTGCTGTGATTCTGGGTGTATAAATGTAAAGAGCTGCCATAATAAATAATTCACTTTAAGCTTCATAAGGTGTGTGCAGACACAATATGTTCTTGTGAGAATGTCATTTCAAATAATGTAGAATTTAAGCAATATATGTTATCTGGAAATTAGCACATTTTGCAGCAAGATGTTGCAACAGAATGCACAACATTGTACAATGATGAAGACATACTAAACTGAAAATGTTAATAAAATGATATATCATTTAGGTTCAGATTAGAATGTTTGGGTTAGGCCTGTTTATGAGAGAGTGGGTGTATGATGTTTTAAAACACACAAAAAACATGCTACACTGCTGTTAATTTCAGTTTAAGAGTTTAAAATGTTGCATGGAAGAGTTCATTTTATCTCTATTTTCCATACACAGCGTAATACCAGTTTGAAGGGCTGTCCAAATTTGTTCTCCGGTGGCTTAGCCTTTCAGTTGGTATTTTTGCAGATGGGCGCAACCTGTTACAGCATGTTTTAATTGATTGATTGGCGTTTTGCGCCATTGTAGCCGTGAATACCGGCAACTTGATTGGCTGCTAATCGAAGCTGCTATGCTCATTTCTTTTAAATGCAGCAAGTGAGAGGCACAATGGTCCTTGACATGGCCGAAGAAGAAACTGATTTGCTCAAAGTCTGGCAGCACGTCGAGATGCGCAAAATAGTTTATAAGGAACTGCAAACAGGCTTCCAGAGGTGGATGATATTAAATTGGCTAGGGAGATCACAGATCTGTGGGTAGGGGGGATTTTAAAAATATAATAAAGTTGATAACGGGAAATATATACAACATGCAGGATATGGGGCTCTCGAGGACCAGAGTTAGTGACCCCTGATTCAGAGGGTTCAATGCATGCTGCTGAATGAAATACGATGTCATCCAATACAACCCTGCGGAGCTCAGAATCCGTCTGGCTGCATCCTGATTATGTTCACCAAACTCACATTAGACTTACAATGCCCCCAAACTTAGACGGGGTTAAAAGCAGGTGTACGAATTGCAGGAAGATGAACCCAATTCACAAATAGCCGATCAAGATGTGCTAGTCTTCACATTCAAGTGCAGTTGCGTCTATGAAAATAGAGGCCTTCATGTCTGTCTTGCATGAGGTGACTCAATGCATTTCTTACAAATCTCTAACAGAATCAGATACAAACTGTGTCCCTCTTGTGCCTTCAGACCACAGTTGATTATTCTCACATCATCAAGACAGTCCTCACTACTCATGCATATGGATGCATGCACGCACTAGCTAACCAGCCCCATATTGTCAGCTGCACTTCACTCCTGTCCACTACCACAACAAAGCAGTACCCAGTTAGAAAGTAATTAGCCAGTAAACATGTAAACGACACAACCCCTCTCTGAAGATAGCCAAACCGTGTAACTCATGTTGCTAACAGCTGTTTACTTAACCAGGACTGCTGCTTGTGCTAGCTGGCCCCAGTCCAAATAAAATGACATACAGTTAAGAAGTCATGTAGCCAAGTGTATATGGTGGAGTTTCAGTGTTGATAGACTTATTTTCTGTTCAACAATTGTCTACAGCATAAGCCATTTTTATTTAAAGGGACACTTGGGTGAGCTTAACATTGGCACTTATATGATAGGTTTGCATGTAAAAATGACATCAGTACTAAAGTGCCCCCCCCCCCCCCAAAAGACTCTGTAATGATTTACGGTCATTGTTTGTGATTGGATTTACGACGAATTTCCCCGCCCCTTTTTGGGGCGTGGCTTATGTTACGTTTTCGACCTCAGCTGGCATGTCACGGGAGGGAGCCAAGCGTGGTAATATTGCTCGCTTTGTCAGTTCTGTTGTCTAAAACGGCGACCGATCGCCACCAAAATGCAAATGCACATTGCTGCTCTTATCCACTTCAACCTGTGAAAGTACAAAAGTGTTCTGCACAATAGTTTGGATTTATTGACATAAAACGTGATCTCATCATGATCACCTCCACAAAATCCAAAATACCTTGGCGATTGCTCCTCCACTTTCACAAGCTGAAGCGGACAAGAGCATGAATGCGCACACGAACCCCGACCGGTTATATTATGTAGCGATGCTAAACTGGTGGCAATTCTCAGGAGGGAGACGGCAGCTTGCAGCAGCAGCAGGCAGATTGGAGGTTTACGCCCCCCTCTTCCCACCCCGGCTAAAGGTAATAGCGGCTAATAGCAACAACTAGCTTCAGGTCGTTAAAACAAAAGGTGTTAGCACAACAACATTAGCTCCTTACTTTGCGTCCAGCCTGCGTCAATCTTCATTTCGCGGGATTGCCTCCCAAGCAGTTGCCAATACACCGCTTGCAGACGCCAGAGAGTGAACAACATCGAACAAGCGTCAATGTTCAGCGAACAATAAGTTCTAGCGGGGCTGACTCCACAACCGAGTGTGGCTGCATTGGAACGTACCTTTTCGACTGTTTACGTCCCAAATTGGACGGCCTGTTATCAGTCGAAAAACTGGGGCCATTCCTCATCCAAATAAATGTGCACGTCTCATTTCCACTTCAGTCTCTATAAATATCCTGACTGGTGTTTAATGCCTCACCCGCCCTAACCGTGATCAGCAAAGAAGCAGTGTTTGTTGTTTTTTTTTAATTAAAGAAGCAGTGGTCCCAGCCTATGTAGCTCTGCTCACTTTCACATTTCCTCATTCTCATATAAATCAGCCATGGAGAGGTTAATCCTTTTGATATGTTGAAGTGGGCATTAGTAGAGAATTTATTGATAAAATAGAAAATGACAACTATTTTCATTTTCCTGGTCAAAAAATGTATAAAATGAACTTGTTAGTGAAAACATGGCCATCCCGGCCCCACCGTCTCTTTAAGGGTGACAAGCCCTTAACATTTGTCAAAGTTTACGTTTTTTTTCTAAAATCCAAAATCAGAATATGTTGTCTCTACACAATTCCGTTTCAGTAAGTCATGTTACATGCTTACACATATGCTTATGTCCACAACTAGACAGTGTATACATTGGCTGTACTGTATTCACAAAGACAACAACAATGACAACATGCATTTAATGCAAGTACAGTGGTTGAAATTAATCCATCCAACCATCCATTATCCAAACTACTTATCCTCAAAATTTTAAAAGCATTTTTTTAGTGCCATCCTTGGGTGTTGAGGCAGTGTGCTGTCTTCAAAGCTTTTTTTTTTTTTCCCCACTTGTGGATCTCATCTGGAAGGATTGGCTAGTGTCAGATACTGAGGCTGTTTGAATGGAAAGTCAATGCTGAACAAAAAACAAAGGTGAGGAGATCAAAACATGAGAAGACACGTGGACATGATGTATCACTTTGGTGCTCATTAAGTCATCCTATCTCCTTGTTTCCTTTAGTTTACCGTGCAGCTGTTGATTATTTCAATTGTGCACTTCAACTACTGCACTACTACTCAAATTTGTGTGAGTCGTTTTATTTGGGCCATTATCCAGGGCTATATAAACAGCCGTTGATATACAGATGTATCTAATATTTTATACCTTAAAATAACGTTGGTTTGAGCCGAGTTTCTGGCTACCTAAAAATCTTTTCACCCAACTCCACTCGCCCATTTTATGTTCACCAGATGGTTGTGATCTTTGCTTGCTGTTTGGTTTCCAGCTGACAGCGAGTTCATTGGCACTTTTTTCTTTTGTTTTTACTACTAACAGACATCCAAAACAATAGAACCAAGTAAGTGACAATCTTGCTAGTTTGAGGGACAACTCTCATGACATGTTGTCAGTCATCTGATCTCCTGCTAATAGAAAGTACTTTCCGAGAGGCAGTCAGCTGCTTTTGGCTTCCAAAGTGAAGCTGAACTCATAGCTGTGATTATGAGGAAATCTGGTACGGGAGAAAAAGGATAATATTATGCACCATATAATATATCCACTATATCTGAAAGCCAGTTTCAAAGCAGAGTTGTAAAAACAAAGCATTCACAGGCAAGGTGCTCTTGCAGAAAAGAATACACTTTACTCCTTCTCATTACATTATTGATCCAACAACCTTGGTGGGTGCCTCTTCAAACCAGGAGCGTCAAACTCATTTTGTCTCAAGCAAAATTTTTATTGGGGTTTCCCGCAAATGTCCGTTGTGGACTGTGATACCATATACATATATTTTCGACTCATGATATTGAATGTGCACATCAAATTGATTGCTAAATATTCTTTTAAGTCAATGAAAATAGCTTGTCCAACTGTTGCTTCAAATTATTTTAAAATGGGGTTTGATAACATAAAGAATGCTTATAATAGTTCACCTCTCATCTTATTAAAAGTGAAGACAATTTAAAATTTTGCTTCCCATTTCTCACAAAAAGCATGTAGTAGACATACATGATTTGCTGTAGTGTGCCACATAAAATGATGCGGTGCTACAGATCTGGTCCATAGGCCTTGAGTTTGATACTGGTCTGTGCATTAAACAGACTGACGCATGTCTCATCAATTGACTCTCCCACTGATACGGCCTTTGTATAATAACTTATGTTTCCAATGTGCCTTTTATTATGACCACTTAAAGCTACAGCAAATGACCCTCCAAGACCTCTTTACATCTGACAAGCACGCTACGTTTCCCCTTTCTGTTACCCGCCCACCCCCACTTACTCTCTGAGAGACAATGAGCTCAGCATCAAGGCCCAGTAATGACTCCCAGCCTTAGTCCTGATTAGAAACATGCCGGGTGCTTCTGCACTCCGCAGGCAGCCATGAGGCCCCCTCACAACACAAGGCACAAGAGCTTTGAGAACAGAGCTCAAATAAATGTGTAAACCTCTTCCACCATTTCATTCATTATTGCTCCTGTAGCAACTAGTCCAACACTAATCCCGCAGATAAGCTTTCAACTGGCCCAAAGGTGTCCTGTTACCAACATTAACTTTAAACTATGTCTTAATCATGACATAGACTCAAGATAGGCTGCTTGCAGTCCCTGACTGGAGCATCCTGGTGAGTGTGAATTATAATAATAACAATCATTATTATTATTATATGTATTATTATTATTATTATTTACATTTACCAGCATTTAGAGTAGTTAAGGCTCATACCACTAGAAAGCCACACAGATATAAACTTATTGTATCACTTAATTCTATACACATCAGACAGCAAGTGGGCAGCTGCGGGGGTTAATGCGCCCTTACCTTTCTTAATAGCCATATTTGCGTCACAAAATTACAGGCAAGCTCTGCAGTGGGATGCTTTATTGCATCTGACCAACTAACTTCCTCTCAATAACAAAAGCATTGCATGCTGAGCTGTATTTTGATGTGGTGTGTCAGTATAATTAGAGGTCCCATAAAGGCAAGGAGATGGGGGCGAAAGGGAGTCATGTCCATCTGTCAAGTGTTAGGGAGGTGGGCACAGGGTTTAGCAACCAGACTTGTTCACAGTTTTAGGGCAGAAGCTACTCAACTGATATTATTATTCTTGCACATAGTGCCAAAGTGAATGTGTGCGTGTGTGTACGTGCACATGTTGATGCAATGTCTCAAGGGGCCTCATGAAGTGTAGAATTACCATGCCTCACAGATCAATAAGAAATGGGTAGTTATCTGCATGCACACGGGCGAACACAATATACGTACAATGATATGAATAACAACAGCGAATAGCATGCACTGCATTTTCTAGAAACATTAGACACTAAAGTTACAAGTTACAAATGCTGGCCCCCAGAATGAATCAAAGTGACATGGTAATTCAATACAGCGTTTCACGGATTGCTACTCACAAATTCACCTACAGTAATGACGATTTTTTTTTTTCTTTTGTCTGTGGAACCTGTCCTCGGCTGTTCGCTGAAAACTAATCTATTCGTTTCAATGGTTTGACGCACTTTCAATAATACTTTAAGATGCCACAAGAGGGCACCAAAGTAGTAATCGTGTCAAGGAAGTGTGTTGAAGTGATACATCTGACTAATACACTAACTTCTTTGTTTTTTGGTGAGGATCTTAGTTTTAGCCCAGATTGCTGAAGGAAGTTATGGAGAGTATTGGCCACATGTGCTTGTACAGTACATGTACTAGTATGGCAGTTGTTAGAAATCAACTAGTGGGATGGAGTGACCACAGCAACGCACTCTTTTTCTCTGATGAAATCCAGTAGATTCCTTCTGCAAGGGCTAGTGGGCAGGAAATGCTGAGATCTCAAACTTTAAAAGGAGACCAAAAGTAAAGCTTATAACTATTTTCTTCTACCTCCTGACAGCACATTTAGTTTGACAAAGTGTAAATTTGGAAGGCAAACTGAGAACAGGAAGTATTTCAGATCATGCTAGTTTTTTTCTGAAAATTATCAAATGTCGAATCCTCTTTAATCCTGTTTTTTCACCTACAGAAAGCAACGGCTGTAGGTTAATTTTGCAAATGTAAATCATTAGGCATGATTGCTGATGTGTGTTGTCAGACAAATTAGTTTGTTAAATTTGTGTGTGCGTGTGTGTGTGTCGGGGGGGGGGATCAGCGTGCCCATATTAGGAAGTGCTGACTTAGCAATGATCAATTTAAGGAGGAGGAGGAATACGCGAGTGACAGAGAAAAGTTAATAGCTCAGCAGGAACTTGGATAGTTTATTCATGCTGTTACTTGTAAATATGTCCACCAAAATAACACTAAATCACTCAGCCTATTCCTCTCCACATGTCTGAAATCACATAACAGTTGCGCTCGAATAGAACATTTTCAAATTTGAGTTGATTTACCGCAGGGCAGAGGTCCTCTTGCCGCACCGTGCCGCCCAAAAATGCTCCACTGGTCCCCGACTCCCCGCCCCCACCACATACACAATAGATGGGTTTGATGACGGCCCGCTGTGCCTTGCAAAATGCAGTGTGAAAATGGCTTTACGCTGTTTGGATAAAGATTTTGTGTTATCCATTGCTCTTGCTCATGCTCACTATATTATGTGGATTATTGAAAACCTATGAATAATTTAACCTTCAATTAACCTTACATGCATGTTTTTGGGAATGTGAAATGGACTACACAGAGAACACTACGCACTGAGATGTTCCAATGCAGATTTTAACCAGGTGCACCTGACGGTGAGCCAAATGTGCATTATATTCCACACAATACACAGTAGAGAACCAATCAATAAAACTTTATATCTAACATGAACACGCCAACTACCCTTTTTTCCCGCCCTCTCCAAAATTGGAACACATATCTCCTGACTCTGAGGAAGACAAGCTATCCACTACTCAACCTGGGGTATAGCCGGAGGATATCGTATACTCATAATGTAGTCAACTTAACTATATTATATGCCCATATATGGTTGTTCCTTCCTGGAGTTGTCAGGCAACTATTAGTGAACTCATAATTAGCAATATTTTTTTCTACCTTGCATCAGAGCCAGACCACAGCTGCATCTATTTTTTTCCAGTAGAACAAAACTGTTACCTTAACACACAGTTATCTTGGCCTGAAAACAAATGTATTTATGTTATTAGTTTGGTCCAGGTGTGTATTTAGTAAACAGCAAACTGGTGGAAATTGGACTATTTAAACAATTCCCATGATCAGATTAATTGGGGGAAAACACAATGGTAGCCTATTGTATCCGCACCATTACCTTTGCACAGCTCGTCCCTGAATTCTTTTAGAGTTGTGTATTAGTAATGTGAGAGGAAAGTAGTCTGGAAGTGCCTTTCACTCCAAGCCCGAGGGCTTTGGGCAGCTCTCCTACCTGTGAAACACTTGTATGAGTCATTTTTTCAAAAATACGCCTTTTGTGTTGTTGTTTTATGTGTTAGTAATGATCCACGCATTAGAAATTTTATGGCCCAATAAACTTGAGACATTGGAACCAAATTGGCTGGTCATACTTAGTAGCTTTATGAGGAAACATATTGAGGTGTAATTGCCTCAAGGGAGCATGCACTCGAGGGAGCAAGTACACGGTAGGTGAGATTGAAGCAAATCTTCCTTGCATTCAATAGGGACACTGAACTTCTTGTCTGCAGTTACAGAGTTTCCAATAGCCACGTTAATATGCGGGCCACATAAGCATTTGCATAATACGTTCATTTTATTTCAGATTTCCGAAAAATCTGGTTTTACACTGTGGTAAAATGTCACTTAAAACAAAAACATCTGTTTGGCACTAAACTTAGCCAGCATATGGAGTCCCGTCATGATAATGATTGAGAGTGGAGGAGAAGATCCTCTTGTGTACCTCCTCAACCCTCCCAAAAAAGGAAAGAAAGACAACTTCCATGTACTGTTTTCTATATAAACTCACTGGACATAATATTAAATACGCCTGAACAATCCAATGAAATCCAAAACAACCACTATACAAATATATACTGTAGACAAAAATGATAACACAAAAATACTAATATTTTCCTATTTCGATTGACGTGAGTAAACATTACTTCAACAATTGTTTAATATGCTGGTTGTACTTTGCAGTAGTGTAGAACTACACTGCATCATAAGTAAAGGTGTTTCTAATATGCTTATTTGGTTAACTACAAACACTGGAAAAATATGTTGCAGTGGACTATAGATCCACTTCAAAAAATATCTGCATTCAGATTATTTTATTTTGTGCAACCACTTGACAAAATAAAATTGAATAAATTCAACCAGCATTTTTTTCAGTGTAAGAGAGAACAAGCCCCTCCATATGATGCAACATACTTTGTAGTTGCGTACACAAAGTACAATGACTACAGTATATTAGACATTATTTGGTTAAAACCTCTATGATAGTGCAGAGAATCTTCACAAAGGCAAGTAAAGGCTTTATACAGCTGTCACATTGAATTTTATTAGGTGGCGTGTACCTACTGTTATGGCCAGTAAGGCCTTCTTACTTGTATGTGGGGCAACTGCCAAAGATACAAATATCAATCCTCCAGCTTCTTCTCTTATATGAATATGTTTCTTGTCCATTTAATTTGGTTAGACATAATTTTATTCATGGGAAAATTGGCACAATGGATCATTTTTGAAAAAACATGGCCTTAAAGAACTCTGTCACTCTCTCTCATAGATAGTTCATGCCACTGCATAGTTTTGCCTCTGCCGGGACTTTCGGCAGTGTAGTATGGCATGTGCACACTGAGGAGCCTTTCACCAGTTTCATCTGATACGCTGTGACTCCAAGCGGGAGCTGATGCTACAGACAAGGTCGACAAGCGCGGGTTAGTAGGTCAAACAAGGAGCTAGTCTTTTGACAGAGTTCGGAGGCAGGGTCAGACTAATGTAATTTATCAATACAGCACAAAAGTGATTCATTGTCCGTCATATCGACTGTGATAATCCACAAGATAGGCCGTGGTCATCATTGCCTAATGTGTGAGGAGTTGTCAGGAGAAGGTGAATAGGGTGCTTGTCAGACAGAGTGTGCATTATTGTTCTGGGCTTGATATACTGATTCGAGCACCAAGAACAGGCACCTGCAAGATGACCTTATATTTGTCAGCTGTTCCGCAACTGCTTCCTTCTCTTGCACAAACACACACACACACACACACACACATTTGGATTAATGGAGGGGCCTGAGAAAAAAAAAGACAAGAGTTGTGTTGCTGGCGCTCGAGTTCAGGTCAAGACTCTGCTCTCTGTAATCCCTCTCAGGTGATGCTGTTCACATTCAGCTCGTTTCAGCTGATCTGCTTAAATATGCCTTCCTCGCCCCGTAAAACTCCCCCACCCTTTTCTCACCAGCAAGGATGATGAGAGTGAGGGAGGGCTGCTGCTTTTCCTCACCCATCAAAACCTCAGCTCATTTTTCAGCCTTTCTGCAAAGCCATCAATGTGTCAGTTAGTTGGTGCCACACAAGAATAAAGTCAACAAAGCTTGACAGTTTTATGGAAAGAAGAAGGTCAGGATGCAGGGCTCACATCACCTGGATTAGACGAGCATCATGTGAGAGAGCAGTGTCAAAAGACATGCCATCTGAAAGGCTGCCCTCCCTTTTTCCAAAGGCTACAGTGGCAATGTGGGTTATAAAGCAGCCACTTGGAGCATTCCCTCGCTCATCAACATATTATATTGCACAGAAGTGCTGGGTTCCAACATTAACACTGCCAACCACAAACTGGGGATTTTGTGTAAGCTTTCAGCACACATAGGCCTGGTTTTCTGGGCCAGGATGGAGAAGAACCGTCTGAGATTTTATATTGGACTTGCGTACAGTATGTCTACAACTACTTCTTCTGTGCGCTTAAATGGGCATAACTTCAAACTGAAACATTCAGGGGTAAAACACTCAAGTTTTTCAAGTTGGAATGGTTTCCAACTCGAATGCTTGTCTAATGTCTGCCCTTATTATTCTTTGTTGAAATAAGGGCATAATCAGCTTCACGTCATCGCTATTTTCTGTGGATCTTGGCATCAAAACACTTCCCGCAATCCTTGTACCGACTGTCATCAGTGGTACAGTATGTTGTGCTTTTCTGACTTCGCTCACTACACCCTGCTAGGCCACAGTTGTTCCATCTAAACACTTTCATCCTTTAAAACATCTGGAGATGCAGTTCAGCAACACATCACCGTGCATTGACCATAAAATGATTGCAAATGAGCTGCAAACGTTTGGGTATTCAAATTCCGGGCTGCAGGTTTGAAGGGGTTAACAGTATCACGTGGCAACTTTTCACCACTCTGGCTGCTAGTACATATTCATTACCTGTTTAAACATCTGGGCATCTGTGTTTCTCCTGGCAGTTCTACTCAAGTGTGATTTTATGTAGTCAGCAGGTGGCATCATTAACCAGCGGATGGACATAACAACTGTTGTCTTGTCGATAACCCTTTTTGTAAGGGGCAGAATAAGGTACAGTGTCATCTACATGACAAAAAAAATCATAAAACAAAAAATTTAATGACACTGAATACAAGATGCAATCTACTGTTGTGCCCGTTGAGCCCATCCCAGCTACTTTGGGCAAGAGGCGGGGTGCACCCTGAACTGGCCGCCAGCCGATCCAAGAGCAGATATAGACAAACAACCATTCAAATTCATATTATGGACAATTTTGATTCTTCAGTTAACCTCAGCTAAGGTAGTTGATTAGTTAGTTGATTGTCCATTGTATACTATTATCATACCTGTCAACCCCCGGGCTGTGCTGAATCTTATAAAAGTTGTAATTTGTCCGTACATTTGTTTAATCTTACATAGTAGGGGTGTAACGGTACGCTAAATCACATTTTGAGATTTTAAAAAAAATGTTATACAGCTTATACAATTTGAAATGAATTAAAAATCGCATAAAATACAGGGAAAACGTACAAGTTGACAGGTATGCTATTATACTGTTTTCTTTTCTTATAAATTGTATATTAGTTGCATGTTTTGAATTTTAAAAAAATGAATTTTAAAAAAATGTGAATCTATGCATGTTTTGGGAATTTTGGGGGAAAAATTGAATACCCACGCAGAGAACATGCAAACTCCACACAGGAAGACCAGAACCCGGATTTGAACCCCCAAGCTCTGTACAGTGAGGCAGATGTGCTAACCAGCAGGTAAATTTGTGTTAATGACTGTGCTTAAGATCTCGATGGCCAAAAATAGAACCCCTTTATATCGGTTTTGAAAAATGTATGACATTTTTGTCAGAGTGTTGATTAATCTCTAATACACCGACTCCTCCACTACAAAGTGAAATGATACATTATAAATACAGTATATCAATCATAACATGTCAGCTGGGATACACTGTGGTTGTCTGATAGCCATAATCATAAAAGTCACATTTTTTGCTGCCATTCTTAATCGATTTTTCTAGTCTACCTTAAGAGATGTCTGGTTATTGTATATAACATAACCAAACAGAACGTTGTGTCATGCAGCATGAAAGCTCCAAACATTTTTAATCAAAAATAGCACAATCACAGTCTCGACTATTTAATTTAAAGCATTCTCCTTGAAATCCGAGCAAGATTGCTCAGTACAGTATACCCCTTACAGCTCACTTGGTTATGTTGATACATGCATGCATCACATCAGTGGCAAAACATTTTCATGCGTGTTCCAAAAGGCACGAGTGTTGTTATTGTTACATATAAAACAGTTGTGCTCGGGAGGAACAGTGTGGCCAAATTGAGTTTCAAGCGTGTCTGGGACTCAACACTGCTGAACGATTTGGATAGCTCCTGGTACATGCCAGACAGGCTGTGTATAAACCTGTCAAAAGAACGTGGAGGACTACAAATATACTAGAGAATTTTTTGATTGAACGATCTCTTATGATAAGCAAAAACAGCAGGCAAAGACCAAACGTTTGGGTTGACTTTCTCAAAGGGCGCTTGTGCCCCATTCGACCAAGACACCTCCAAGGGATTACTTTGATAAGTCACAATAGTTTTTCAAACTGGAGACAGTTCATTTACTTTGAAGTCTTTTTAAAGTTAACCTGTGCCCCCCCAAGTCCAGTGCATCGCCCCTCACAGTCTCACACCTTCTCACACACGCCCGCACACGCCAGCTCCGTAAGCGGGAGAAAAGTGACAATGATTCTAACGGCCCATGTCTGACAGGGGGCGACAATGTAGTATTTTCAGGCAGGGGGATCCCAAAGTTATTTTTTTTCAGAGAGCCCCAAATTTTTGGCGGCACTCCTACGCAAGTAGCAAGTGAAGCAATGGTGTGTTGCCAGCCAACATATTTAGGATGTTTGAACAGGACAAAAACACAAACATAACTCCTAGACGCTATCTAACAGAGTCATTCAAGACAGAAGAACAGAGGAACACAAACAGAAGGGTGAAAAAAACGTGTGTGTGCCAGTACCCCGCAGTGCTTCTCTGATTATTTGCAGATGGACAGTGGAGGGCTTTCAGAGTGTGGAGGTTCCCCCTGGCACGCAGTGCATATGATTAAATCTGTGATTGCCATACAATTTACAAGAACCAGCCCCCTCCCCTGCCTTTGAATGAGTTCTCGAGAACATTAACACACAGCAGGAACTGTACCAGTTGTCCAAAAGTTGACTTTAAAAAAAAAAAAGAAAAAACAGCCAGAGCCAACACCCATTGGGCGCCCGAAGGATCCGATGAGTTATGTCACAAGTCTAAAGAGGACTTGGCTGGGGCCAACTCTCCTAATCCCACTGTCTCCTCGTTCATTGAGGGTATAGAGCAGTGTTTACAAAGAGGCTGATCCCCTCCTCAACTTCGCCTCCGCTGAGCGATTGTTATGCGGGTTTCCTACCAACTGTTCAAAGTGGTTATGAGATCAATTAAAACCAGCTTAGGGGGCTTGACTGGAGATGTGCAATTCATATGTCGGGGTAAAGGGATTTGTATCCATTCATTAAATAGCTCTCACCATAAGAGCCGCCTCTCGCCAAGGAGATGTGACGCTATGGAGCGATGCGCATCAGGAACGTTTTGGACAGAATCACTTTTAGTCCTCAATAATAGGACATGCACCTTTAGCTTGCCTTTTATTTTATTGTGTGTTTTATACTTTTAACGCAATTAGAATAGTTACACTAATAATGTTTTCAAACTGCACGTGGCCGGCGTATTTGCGCACATTTTACGCATACCGGCAGCGGAAAAACTCGACAACGACACCTTTATAAGATTATCTCATGCTGTCGGAAGACTAAATGTTTGACATTCTCTTACTTTCCGTTTGTTGTAAGATTATGGAATGGTACTCGATGTCGTCTATGCCAAAACGCACCTGAGCGTTGTCAGAACCAGAAATTCTAAATCAATTGCGTGTTTACTTGTTGTGACGCCATTGTAAAAGGCGCCTGTAAAATACAGTATAGCACTGTGAAAATTAAGATTTAACAGCATATGCGTTGTTGACCAGTAGTCACTATCTCGATGGTGCAGTATGAAGCGGTAACTTTTACCTCTTTTGTTTCTCCTCCAGCGTTGTGACGGCGCCTGACAGTTGCTGTACTCCATACAGTTCAATACTATCAGGGCAAATGAGAAGAGTCGAAACTGCATCTGGACGGCTATTAAGTTGTCCGGACCCCGATTAAAAAAAAAAAGGGGGGGGGGGGTGCCAAGCGGGCTTGCGATGAAGACTTTGACTCTGTAAATGTTCTCCTCGAGTTCCTTTTAGTCGAGCTGCAAATTTGTCAAACATCAGACGAGATGCGACATAGCAGGTCGCCAATTGGGATCATTTTATGGCGCGAGATGATCCTCCGCTGAGTATCAGTGTCCTCGTCGGTGCGCTGTGGAGATAATCACCAATGAGATTAGTGTGATTAAAGTGTGACGAAATCAACACCTAAGCAACAATGACGCGCGAGGTGATAGAATTTGGATTAAAAGTCACCAGAAGAATAAGTGGTTTGTGTGGTAATTTGTTGAAACGATGACAAGTAGACCAACAGAAATAAAACGCCCCTTTCAGGACCGTCGCGCAGTCGTGCGTAAAAGTGAACAAAACGCTCGGCGACATAAACTTGCAGTCAAATTACCTTGCATCGGACGAAGTGTTACTTCGTTCCGGTTCCGTTTTAGGTTCCCCTTGAGTGCAAGTGCAGCTTGGGAACACGCAGCATCACTCCTTGTGTGACAAAACTTGGGTTTCCAAGAAGAGAACAGAGGTCCAACAGAGACGCGTTGCAGCGTGCATAAAGTGAATGAGAGGAAGAATTTTCCCCCTTTCAATAAAACTCTTAGATTCCGTTCACCTGGGTTTCTTCAACGTTTGTCACGTAGAGCAATGGACACCAAACCACGCGTGGTTGTACTTGGACGGATAGAGAGCCGCAAATGCGTGGCATGTGCGTTTCCGCGCGCTGCTGAGGTTGAGCGGTGACTGACTCCAGATTGGTCCTGATGCTTCTGCCTCCTTCCTCATATAGAGCCGTGCTGATGTCACGCGTGGAGATTTCCAGTTTTTGTGCTTCTTCTTATTTATGATGCTGAAGATGACATGTCGTATATTCGCTCCCCTCCAGCCACCCCCACCCTCTTGTCTTGCACGCTCACGACTGGGTGCGAGGTTGCTTCTGGGTGCTAGTGGGCGTAAAAGAGCTTTTTGAGCCTGTTGATATGTAAAACAGCTTAAGGGCAAAAAGTATATTAACACACACACACACATATATATATATATATATATATATATATATATATATATATATATATATATATATATATATATATATATATATATATATATATATATATATATATATATATATATATAATAAAATCGTTTTGGAGGCTGTCTAGATTTGGCATCGTGACTGCGGGAGCAATTTACATTTTTCCTGTACAATCGCCCATATCCCAAAGAAGATCCCACTTCCTCAATGCGAAGTTCTAGCCAATTCTTTCCATAGAAGTTTAGCCGGATCAAAAATGTAATAATGACATACGTTTCAGACTAAAATTTGCTCCACTGTTAATTAGAAGTTGGAGGTAAAAAAAAAAAAAAAAAAAAAAGGATGTGCCTAATGTGCGTAATAAGATGAGTCTGCCAGTCTCGCCACGTCGTTTTATTGCATGCCAAGGACTAAATCCGCCACCCGTCCCCGAAATTAATGTAAATCGTTATAGAGGCTCAAGTAGTTGTGGCTCGTGCATAAATCATTGAGTAATTTAAGGGTTTTCTTCAGTTCAAGCATTTAAGGCTGACCCGTGTGACCTCATAAATGGGTACAATCTCAGGCGTTGAGTTCTCCTTCAGTCAGACCCACCTTGCCGAGGGAACGACACGATGCTGGCTGGCTCTCATCCGCTTTCCAATGACATTCAAACTCTGGCAACTTGTCAACTTTGAAGCTCTTTCAAGGAAAATTTGTGACTCACGAGTAGTGTGTTGCACTCGTGTAATGGAAGGTAATAAAAAAAGAACCTTTCAGTTTACATGGTCTCAAATGCGTAGATGGGAAACAATCAGGCCATAATGTTTTAGCAAACCCAGCAATTACAGAAGTCTGGAAAGCTGATGGGGCCACAGGTAAAGAATGCTTTACCCGATTCAGCCACTAGGTGTGGCACTTAATCTTTCATGTATTTCAAGGAATGAAAAGCGTTTTCAGTACCCGCACGTCATCACTCCATATATCCATGACAAACAAACATAATTCGTCAGGGGAGGTTGCATGACACCACATACTGAGGGGTAAATAGAAAAGAAATGAAATTTGACTACATTTGCACGTAAAACAACAAGAAAAACAGTGAATTGAAATTTCTCTCCTAAGGCAATAAAACATGAGTAGGTTTCTATTTCTTCACTGCAGGGACTAATGAAAATAACTTGAAACCCTCTAACACTATATTAAAATAAGAACCATATAGATGTTTCCTTGCCAAAACCTATAGTGACCTTTGTCCTATCTTTATTTACTTATTCAGAGAGCACTGATGGACATTGTGGTTAGGAGGCATGCTATAGCTGCAGGCAGGGCGATTAGTTTGGTTCCTCACTAAAATAACATCTGAGAGTGCTTTGTTAAGGTGAATGTGATAATTTATGCCTTAGGCACATTTTATTTTCATGATGTGTCACTGAGACGGGGATGGCAAACCAATCACTTTAGTCTCCTTTTCCCTTCTTTGCTCTGCAACCTCCCTCCCTCTCCTTGCAGTGTACAGATAAATCGAGATGACGTCAGCATTTGGAAGATCTGGCTCCAAGCCCTCAATGCCATAATAGCAATGAGGTAAGCTGCTGTATACTTTCATCAGATATAACAGAATGAATGTGTGGTTTTTTTGTAAGAGTTGTCAGTAAATCTATATGCCAATCGTAACAATTGATGTATGCATGTTTGAAGTTTTGTCTGATACTGTATTGAAAACCCGGTTTAAACACAACGTTTGCAAAAAGGGGGGTTGTCTTAAACAACCTTCCCAGCAAACTCAGGCATATACAGTGGATATTAAAGGTCTACACACCCCTGTGCAAACGCCAGGTTTTTGCAATATAATAAAAGGAGACCAAGATAAATAATTTCCAAACTTTTTTCACCATTAATGACACCTACAACCCGTACAACTCAATTTAAAGAAACATGAAATATTTTAGAGAGGGTAAGTCAAAACAAACAACTAAGTACTAGCGTGCACACCCTTAATTGAGACCAATCACAGTCAAACCCACTATTCAGACAAATTGCTTTCATGATAAAAAACAAAACAGTCAGCAAGCAAGAAATTGCAGGTGATTGCACAACAAACTGTAAGGAAAACAGGCCGGTGCTGGAGGACTGCATCTTCATTCTCTGTGGATGCTGACTCAGCATATAATCAAACAGTAGTGAATGACATTAAGCTGTGCAGTAGAACTTCCCTCTTTGGGAGGTTGAATGCCTCAATTTCTCTTGGAGCTGCCAAGCGCAGTTTATTGCAAAAGTTTTAAGAGAATATACATGTAATAATTTTATCATATTAACACAGCTGCTGAAAATTCATCTGTGCTATACGCATTCAGTGTACTGGTGATCCCCCCAACTCCCCCCAAATGGTGTCGGTTTCTTCTCAAAGAAAAGCCAAAACCTTTCAGGCCTTGGCTAAGTAAATACTTTTTTGGGGGCCGGGGGCATCTCAACAACCAAACAGACTATTTATTATTTCCAGATTTTTTATGTAGTCATACAGCAGGTGTAATTGACATCAAATTCTCATTGAGTGCTTAAACACAAAGCATGGGGAAGCACAGTAAAGGCAGGAATGTGAAAGAATTGCCTGTTTAAGGGAAATTGCGATAAAGATAGAGAGAGTGAGTAGCAGAAGACTGAGTTATGAGAAGGTCAGATGTAGGGAAAAGCGGGGGTGGTGGAGGCGACATTAAAAAGATTGTGACCGTCTGGCTAATGGTTCTTTATGACTCCCTCATGTCCTCAAATGGTCAGAATGACTGGCAGAGATTGTGACCGCTGGTAACTGTACATCACTTCTGTGTGCCCCTTCAGCTGACGTCCAACTCAAGGGGACTGCCACCGACGGTAAAAGTACCACTTAAACACCATAAAACCAATAGACTAAACAGCCATTCGTCATTGGAGCTCACACATACAACGTGCATCAAACACAGGACTTTTAACTGGCCCACTCAATGACTCAATGTATGCACGTTAAATCCTCATCAGGTATTACTGTTGCAAGAACGCTTAATCGCTCAAGCCTCAACTGCAGAATGAAATAAGACAGTCACTGGTGAAGCAGCTTTGTTGATTTAATCAAATTGGTGATTTGAAACAAGTGTAGAAGCGAAAGACAGAGGGAGACGAGGGGGCATGTGAGTGCAGCACAATGATTAGGAAACATTTATCTTTGAGCAACTAAAGGTTTCCTGACCTGGCAACTTGGTGTCTGGAAGAAAACAAATCATCAAATTAGACCATTTGGAGATCAAACCCATGTTTTGGTTGTTGATCGTGGGAAATGTGAATAGTAACAAATGTGCAAGCAGTTAAGCTCTGACATTTTCCTTGTGTGTGTAATGTGTGTGTTCTGTTGGTAAGCTCTGGGTGGCTGTGGGCTGACAGGGACCTTGAGCAGCTGGCCCAGATGGCAGGCAGTAAATGTTTTCTATACAGTGTGTAAGTGATTTGTTACCTTAAGGACATGCGGATATAATGGAGTGCTGTTTGTTGTTTGCAGACTGTATTATCTAATTATAAAATCTCAGTAATGAAGGGGCATTTATCTGCTAGTTAATACACACATATATATATATATATATATATATATATATATATATATATATTTATACACATATACATATACGTATACTTACTACGTTCACACCAATTCCCTTTGGAGCGTTTCTGGTGGCGCGTTTGTATTGGAGTCAATGTAGTTCGCACGGGCGGGCACAGTTGCGTGCGGGGTGGTGCGAATGATGCGTTTAGGGCGGTGGGACGAAGCGAAGCGCCGAAAATCCGCCCCATTCGTCGCGTATTAAAAAAACTTTTTTGCCATTTCGTCTCACGGCAGCCAATCAGGATCGGGCATACTACATCACACACAGCCAAACAGCGTCCTGTTCACTCTGCGGCTTTTTTTTTCCTTGAACTTTACCAAGACAGCAATATTGTAAGCATTAGCATAGTGTGTGAAAAATGCCGTCGTCATCTAGTACTAAGCGAAGCCCCTCCCCTCTCCGCTGTACGCGAATGAATGGCTACTTTTAAGCAGCATGGAGAAGTGAAAGCAGACAGAGCCAAAGATATTAGTAATTAGTGAAGCAATCGGCATATACATAGCAACATCTATGCACCCATATGCTTTAGGAGCTGGGCTTTAAACGTTTATTAAACATGCTGGAGCCCCGTTACACTGTTCCATCCCGGGCGCATAATAGCAAGACCGTGGTCCCTGTCATATACAATCGCTCAAGAGCCGTGGTGAAGCATGAGCTATCCTCTGCTGCTCTTATAATGAAGTTAAAGTTACTAGTTGGTAGAGCTGGGCACTTGACCCTTTTTTGCCCGTTTGGCCGCAACCCTCTACCCTTGACCAGGGTACCCTTTCAGCCTCAACCCCCCGCTCTTATTCGTAAAAATGATCACCCTTCGCCTATATATATATATATATATATATATATATATATATATATATATATATATGTGTGTGTGTTGTCTGTTTATATGCAAGACGGGGTAAGGGGTGCTCTGATTGTGACTCAATGTGGAGGAGGTAAATTGAGCACATCAAAAGCCGAAGAGTTAAAAGTTAACATTCAAGATGTCTGTTGAGAACACGACCTTGATGCCGTCAGCTAAAGCAACAACCCATCATTCTACTTTGACAGACATGCCTGTTTTCAGTGTTGGAGCTATGTGAAGTAACAAGTCACATCTCAAGTTCAGAGTGTGTGCATGATTATGATATTCGGGCTAGTTGTAGTACTTGGACCAGTCTACATACCACTAGAAATCACAAGGTCAACATCAAAAACACACTTAAATGGGATGACTGGACCCCGAGCCACCCATTTGCAACAAGTCCTAAGTGCAGAGGACTCTGGACATTGAGTCATGATCACCAAAAGCCAATATGAGAGTCCACCTTCTTTACATTTCTGAGTTTAGTCACTGTGTTCCGGTGTCAAGCAGTACAAATAATGGATGGATGGATGGATTCTACCTTGTCATTAGGCCTTTGAAGAGCAACTGAGGGAGGAAAGCATCAGTACTGTTGAACTTGCTCTTACTATAGCTTATTTCCTGCAAAGAGAGCTTTTGTTGATGGTTCATCAGCATTCTTCAGCCTTCTTCTTCCGAACTGATCGTTTGAGAGTCTTAGAACAGATTTCACGTTGACTTATAGCCATTTGAACAGTTAGGCAATGGACAGTAACCTTTACCGGCAGGGTAGGAGCAAAGCAAAAAATCTAGTGTTTCATAAAGCATGTGTACTTTGCGTTGCAGTTTACCTTATTATTTTTGCAATAGATCCACTTTCTCAATGTTCTTGATAGCCAATATTTAAATTTAAAATGAGTATGTATTGGTCTTCTGCATCACCTTGATCTCAAATACATCCTCCTGTAAACATAACACAGTGGCTTCACAATTCCAACTCACATCAACTGCCGGCATATCTAGATAATTCTATGTCATTGTGTGGACTGAGCTATGGTTTACTGATTACAGAGAATGTGGAACAACAACAGCATGGAGACATGGACCAAACATGGCAAGTTAGTCAGACTTGGGCAAGTCTAAAGTAAGTTTCAAGTCATAACCTTCAAGTCTCAAGCAAGTCCCAGGTCATGGTTGTCTTGGGCAAATCAAGTCAAGTCCATTCCTGTGATAAGTCAAGTTAAATCACAAATTACCGGCAATGCCATCTTCATAAAGAGAGCAGAGCAGTAAGGTCAAATAATGACCTTTTTGGGCAAATTTGTATTTAATGCACTCAAATTCAACATCACTTTATAAGACCCAGGCAACCATTCACACTCACATTCACACCACAACAGAGCGGGAACTGATCCTATGCTACCTGCACCGAAGTCCGGAAAATGTACCACTACACCATCAGTAACCCTTTGCCCATCGTCTATTTTATAATGTGCATTTATCCATGATCTATAATAGTATATTCATTTACAATCTATAATTATATCATGTTGTATATTTGTCCATAATTTACATCAATACCATACTGTACATTTGTCCATAGTTATATCTACTGTCTGTCTGTCCATAGTGTATATACTCCAATACACCGGTCAATAGTCCTTGTACTAATAGTATTGTTGATATTAGTTGTTTACCATTACACACTGTTCAACCTGTGCACTTTACTATACAGATTTTATATGAACTATACTGCAAGATAATTGTTGTTTTTTACATGCTGGTTAAACACACATAATTTACTTACATTTATCTTGTACATGTACTGTATATATGTATACATGTGTCCAACGTCATGACAAAGTGAATCCAATCAAATGTATTCACAGTCACTTTATGAATTAATATTCAGACATGTGAAGCCAGCATAGTATAGGCTAGAGCTGAAAATACAGTATGTTGCTTTAAAAAAAAAAAAACAGATGTCAAACAGGAATGGAAGCTGTCATTCATGCTCAATCCTGAGATGTAAGTATTTCATGACATCTCTCGGGTACCACTTTTTTATGTTTCTACTCACTTGTTATACATTAAACGGCCCCTCATCTACAGCATTTGTAATCTGTGTCATTCTCTTCCGACCGTTTGATATGTGACACGTCAAACTCCCCCAAAAATGTTTGATTTGGGGTAAAAAAAAGAGTTGTTAGAGATATTTACCAAAACATCCAAACATGCCTCTGGTTCTTTCTCAGGTGTCAAATTTGTCTCCAAGCATGCTACTGCTGATCTCGAATGATATTATGTATGTTTAGAAAAAAATGTGATTTCAAAAGTATTGTTTGTTTAGCTATATCCCACGTACATACAACGCTGTTATGGGTTGTTGTGCTGGCAAAAAGGTGGACCCAAGTGCAGTGCAAGTTCAGAATGTACTCAAAACAAAATGTACTTATTTTTGCAAAAACAAAAAAAAAAGGAAAACAATGCACTTTGGAATCATCAAGAAGCCTCAACAACAAGATTCAAAGTACCAAACAAACCAGGAATGGACTCAAAAATCGAAACATGGCAGGTCCTGACAGAAGCACCAACAGAAGTAGCAATGAACTAAATACAAATTGACAAGACAACAAGGAACACCTGGACAAGAAACAGGTGACTCAGGGAGCTGATTGTTAGACATAAGAGACGAGGTTGATGAGCACAGGTGGAAACACAAAACCTAATAAGTAAGACATGCGCCACAAGAAGACATGACATGAAACAAAATACAAATCTTAACAAACACCAAGATCATGACACAATGCTATGAAGAAGAAGACAACATAAACATATTTTTTCAAGAATATGTTCAATACAGGCTCACTAGTTGAAAAAAGGCATTCTGATAAATATTACATTTGTAAGATAAGAGTTAATTCACTCGTTTTTAGCCATCTCTGGGGGCGTCCATTTTGTCACTTCTGTTGACTGAAAATGACATCACAGTTGCTCAGGGCTCAGCCAAGGACCAATTCACAGTTCACCTGTTTTCGGAAACCGTGTCATGATTGGTTGTTATCTGAATCCTGACAAGCTGTGATATAATTTTCAGTCCACAGAAGTGACAAAATGGCCGCCCCTTGAGATGGCTATAAACAGGTGGATTTTGCTGCTGAACTCATATTCCACAAACGCAATATTAATCAGAATGCCGTGTTTCAACTAGTGGGCCTGCTGGGAACAAATTCTCGAAAAAAATATCTTTGGGTTGACTTCCTCTTTAAGTAACTGTTTTAATGTCTTATTTCCATATAAACCTACAAAAAAAATGTTACCTGGCATGGGCCAAGACTTTGATACAGCCAAACATGAATGTGTCACATTGGAAGGAGTGAGACACAAAGGTGGCTGGCATATTATAATGCAGCTGGCTTCCCTTGTGGCTTTCCAAACAGCTAGACTCCTTCACTAACCACATCTAGATCCCCCCACACACATTTCCTGTCCCCTTTCCTTCTCACTGACCCCCAGCACCCTAACACGCCTACCACATTTCATATAAGGGCCCCAATAAATATCCCAAATCCAACTGCACACTGCCCACAATTACTGCAGTAATCATATCGCTCGTCTAAAAACAAAGCCCTTAACTTTTAAACTGCTGTGAAAAAAAAGACCCACAAATATTACACACACAAACACATCATTATACAGTATATTGCCTATGTGTTCGTCCAAAATGATAAGGGTTACATATCCTATAATGAAACAGTTCCCCCCACTAATGGTCTTGTACTGGTTCATTAATCACATCTGGTGAAAGTACGTTCTCATGAATCAGGCCAGTGAGGTAGAGATGGGCGATGCCAGTGAATTTGAATCCTACCCAATACCAAGTAATACTGGACCAAGTATTCCGATATAATGATTGCATATCATAAACTATTGCATCACAGTGTCACAAGCCAGCATTTAGTCACCCGTGACTCGTATAGGCTTGATTACTCCCTATAAATTGTGCCCAATAATCACCTGCCCACAGTCATCCCAGGCTTTTCACCAAACAGCAGTCATGAAAGGCAAGAAGTTGTCAGAAGATTCAGAAAGAAAGTTCTAGAGGAGCGTAGAGATGGACAAAGCTATGCAGCCATTGCAGGTTCACTCAATGTGCCAAAAAAGTACAGTTGCAGTACTGGTCCAAAAATGGATGTGCCATGGTACCACTGTGAACCTTGGAAGAACAGGACGTCCCTCCAAGATCACAGCAAAAGGCAAGAAGAAACTGCTCAGGGAAGCGAGAGCAAAACCCTACGTAACTCTTCAAGACTTGAAGAAGTCTCGGCAGGTTGCTGGGAGTAATGTACACAAGTCTACAATATCACACACGTTACACAAGGAAGGTCTCTATGGCCGTGTTGCAATGAAGAAGCCATACCCGAAGAAACAACATCTCAAGGCTTGTTTGCATTTTGCTACTACACAACTGAAAAACAGTCCAGCAATGTGGGAAAGAGTGATGTGATCAGATGAAATGAAAATGGAACTTTTTGGCCTGAACACCAGGAAGTATGTTTGGTGCAAAACCAACACAGTTGATGATCCGGCTGATGAGCTTGTCCGTGTACAAAGGACTATGGATAGTGTTAAATGCTTTGACATCCTGGGGAAGAACCTCTTCAAGTCTGCAAAAATCCTGAACCTTAGGAGGACGTTCACCTTTCAACAGGATAATGATCCAAAACATACAGCTCGAGTGACACGAGAATGGCTCAGGACGAAGAAAGTGAAGGTTCTAGACTGTCCAAGTCAAAGCCTGGGTCTTAACCCAATAGAAAACTTGTGGCAGGATCTGAAGATTGCTGTCCACAGTAGATCACCAAGGAACTTGGCTCAGGTAGAGCGGTAATTCCATAGAGTGGGCGAAATTGTCCAAACAACATTGCACAAAACTCATTGCTGGCTATCCAAAGTTATTGGAAGCTGTTTTTGATGCCAAAGGAGCTGCAACCAAGTACTGAATATTATTTTATGACTTGGTGTGAATACTTTTGCAACAATGAAATACAGACTTTTGCAATCTATCTATAATAAAAAGTGCTTATGAACAAAAACAGTGATGGATGGTTGAAACACAATTTTCCTTTGTTCTGTGCCGAGAAATATAGTGTTACTCATGGGTATGAATACTTTTGCAACCCACTGTGTGCATATATATATATATATATATATATATATATATATATATATATATATATATATATATGTATAAAGTAATTGCAACTATCGATATTTTAGCTTGAAGATCGATACTTAAAATTTAGCACTCTGGATCGGAATATCGATACTTTGGTATTGATCCGCCCATCCCTACAGTGAAGACGTTGGACTACCCAGAACAGTGTACCTGCTCTCACACAGCGTCCCTCCAACCATAAAGTTGACACCCATAGACTTCCGTGCACACTCTCTTTAGATTTATTTATATTAGTCACTATTTTGATTTCACTACCGCTCAGCAAAATAGTGACTACAGATGGGACAGTGCCACTGATTTCTAAATATTAAGTTGGAAAATTCAACACCAGAAGTACAGTAGATGGGGGCATTCAGTTATGTCAACGTATGGCTGTATGGACACAAACAAAACACCTTAGCACTTAGTAATGCAATAGTTTGGTAAGTTAAGTACAGGGAGTTCTCAATTCACGAACAAGTTCTGTTCCTGCACTAGCAATGTAACATGAATTTCCGTGTATGTCGGATTTCACCGTTAAAGTCGAAATTTACGTCAAAATACTTTGTATGAAAAAAATAAAATAATAAATAAAAAGCATAAGATGCTGTACTTAGCATTACTGCTGAGAAGTGGATGGAGATAGAGGTGAGGAGGGCGAAAAAGGCAAAAATACTGCCGGCGCGCAGACATGATCGAGACACTCTGCGTATTGCTCAACCGCAAGAAATGCTGGTCTTTGTAGTACAGGAAGTGCCTGTATGCGGAATTGCCTTGTTTGGTGAAAGTAACAAGTGGAAATGACGTCCATTTGAATCATGACGCCGTGTGCCACGGTACACAGTGGGTTGTTCAAATGCCGGAGCAACTCTGTCCGCTCAATCATGTAAACGGGATATTCCGAATGTTTCAGGAATCTGAATTTTGACTTTAACCCGAATATTGACTGCATGTAAACGTAGTCACTATGGTGCTGTGGACAAATTGGAGGAGGAGGGACGGGCGTCGTAAAGTCGAAACGTCGTAGGTTGCATACATCGTAATTTGAGGACTGCCTGTACACAAAAAATATACCTTGTAGGATTGTGATGGCCATCATCTACTGTGCCCACAGCAGCCCCATTTGGCTGCAATGTAGGCCTCTGTGGGATGTGGCCCAGTTTTTCTCTGTATGCAAGTCCTGGTAAGTTTTCTCAAGGTCTACCATGGTACCATGAACGACTGCGGGGGAAATGGGTTGCTGAGTCGCGGAGGCTACAAAGGCGCACTATGGGTCGGCCGGTGGTCCACTACCACGGATGGAAGTACATTTCCTCCCGGCCCGTCACATTCTGGTGTGGGGTCACTCACATTTCTTACATTCTGATCAACGTTTGATATGTTTTTCACATACTGATAAGGCTCTCTATGGAGAATAAGTGAATGCCGGGCAGCTTTGGAAAACGTTTGTGGCCTCAGAAGACTCAGATACTCCGATTAAATTCCCATGCCAGGCACGGCTTTATACCCCGCCCAGACTGTGAATGGCAGACTGGAGTAGAACCAAGTTTTGCTATGCTAGTGTCATGTTTTGTTGTGTTTTACTACGGCCGACTAGGTTTCCTGTGACACCGTGACTGCCATGACACAGTTATTGATAATAAAAAAATGTGGCCAGGCATTCACAGCAATCATGGCCTGTCATATTTGACCATTCACCCACGTTGTCTCATTTCCATCCCATTTTGTCAATGGTGGCCTAAATTCTGATTGCCGCGATTGCCGGGAACCTAGTGTAATTGTAGCATTAGTAGCCCAAAGGCCAAATACAGACAGAGGTTAGAGCAAGACTGAGCAATACAGTATGGCTAACATAAGATGCCCTCAAAACATGTGGAAACTGATGTATGACAACAAAATAGCTACAGTGGATCATTATTGGGGACTTAACAAGAACGGAAAATGTGCCAGCTGTGAAATGACTCAGATTTAGGTTGTGATGTGCAACACATGTTTGACTATTACAAAATGACACTATTAACACCATGGAGACTGGAGATGTTTTGTTACATGTCAAGGTCACTCTTTTTTTCTACAGTCTCAGATGCTGCCATTGTAAACACAACGTGTTTGACACTCATCAAATTAGAGTCATATGCCCAATAAACAGATGTCACATTGTAACATTTTGAATGTTCGAAACCAACTTCCTATTGTAATTTCTTCTCCTCTACCGTATATGAGGTGCCCTGAGGACTAAGTCCTCTGTGCTTTCACCTCTCTTGGACCTGCAGAGATGCATCTGTCACTCACAGCATAGCATAACAAACACAGACACACACACAACACAATTTTAAATGTTCCCTTTTTAGGGAAATGCATGTATCTTATATTTATTGTAATTCTTTACTGGGCTACAGAATATTACGTCTGATTGATTCTGTTCACCTAAATTTGTTTAACATCCACCATGACAAATCTTATTAAAATGACCCATCAAAATCAGTGACAATCAATGACAACTCATTTATAATGATTATATTGCATTTCGTTGAACTATCAACTCATTTATATTATTACTACATTTGATTAATATCTATCGCTGACTCTGATTCAAGCCACAGAATTAAATGATTGCTGTGCAGTGGTTCTGGCTGTTTTGTTTGGCAATTTAGTAAAGTGGGGGCACATGTCAGTCAAGTCCAGGTCAAATGCGATGATCAAAACAAACACGATCTGGTTTCCTCACTGGGGAGTCCAAGCTCACCCCTAACCTCTCTACATGTGTGCTCTAAAACGTTAAGACTCGAACACAGAATGCCCGAAAGTGCCCTAGGCCTTGGCCTGTACAAAAACATATTCCTTTAATCTAATTTATAAGAAGTCTGGCAATGTTTTACTCCCAGGAAGAAGTGTGTGTATTAGTGCTGGGTTGCTTTATGTCATTGTTTTAGACGAAGTTGTACGAACGGTCCCTGTTAGACTTCGACCTCACAGAAAAAAAAACGAAAGCAATGGAAGGAAAAGCCTAAGACTTAAAAAGAGCAACTTGTTAGAGGGAGCAGGGAACGGTTAAGAAACTACACTATTGACATCTATGTGCCCTTAAGCCAAGCAGACAGCCTCCATTACTGGTTTTATTTTACAAAACCATGATCCTCTTCCTTAGGGGAGATGAGATGATTTTCATTTCGACCCCTTAAACACTCCCGAGCTTTTGACTTCAGGCAAGGGGACTCCAGTGAGTCTCAATGCCAACCTCACACATAGAAAAAAGGGTCAGACATTGGGATCTAATTCTGTTAAAAGAGAGAAGTACTTGGAGCATCCATATCTGAAAATAATCCCCCCTCAGCACGCCTGGCCTGAAATTAATGCATTGATAAACACTAACATATGATATTGTTTGGAGTACTTCAAGCCATTTGGAGCGACCTCACTTTTAGCTTGGGTTACAATTGATTTTTCAGGGAAACTGAAATGATCCTGTGGTCTTTTTCTAATGATTCAGATGTGAGGTGGAAAGATCTTCGGAGTTACTTCCAAATACACGCGACAATCTCTCAAACTGCTTGTGATGTTTTTTGGGGACAAATAATAACTAGGTCTGAAGCATTTCCTTGAAGAGTAAAATGTTCAAAGGGACAACAAGTGTGCTTTGAGGTCACAGTAAGATCTTGTCATTGATATAATTGGTGTAAACTAATGTTAGATTTCAAACATGGATGCAAAGCCCAATTTGAAACACATGGTGGTAACTGAAAAGTCTAGACAAAGGTTGTTTGTGGGTGTAGTATTTTACTGGACAAAATTACTTCACATGAACTTCTGGTCTACAATATCTCAAGCTACAGGCAAAAGCTGGCTAAACATCTTTCAAACCATCAAAGTCAAAACAGCTGTAAAAATACCCACATTAAAACAGTCATCAAATTCAATAGTATTGGTTTGAGCGCAGGAGGCTTTGGATGCTGGATGTCCTGAAAACACGATGCTCTCTCTATTGTAATATTATTTCATCTTAATTTCCCTCTTGGGATTAATATATTTTTGTCTCTCTCTCCATCTATCCATCCGTCCATTTATCTGTCTCATCCATCATCTAGCCGTCTAAACTATCCATCCATCCATCCATCCATCCATCCATCCATCCATCCATCCATCCATCTATCCATCCATCCATCTATCCATCCACTGTAGCTGTGCACTTTCCAAACCAATGCACGCTTAAACTCTCTAAAATGATTTCCGATATGCTTTTGTTTTGCATACCTTAAATAAAACTGTGTTTGGTAGTATATTAAAAAATAAAAAAAATGTGAAAAGAAAATAAATTGTAAATTCACTTTCTCTTCCAGTGTTTACCACTAACATTGAGGCCCTCAACAAGCAAATGGATAAAAAAATAAGTGTGCCAGAAAGAACTAGGACTCCTAATCAATTCCATACAAGAACTAAGACTCCTAATCAATTCCGTACAATCTGCAGCTTAAAGATTTTGAACGTCCCTGATCATGTTTCATAGTTCAACCTTGACTATAACAATCAATGAATTGCAAGAATCATGTTCAAGTCAGGAGAAATATTCTTCAACTGCAATACTGTTTGCTGTTCTAGTGCTTTTTATGAATTTAAATTAAAATTAAAATTAAAATTTATAAGCATTAATCGCAAACGACTTCCAATTTGCCGTTTTTCTTCTGAAGCAAATTTTTCCTTTAGCAAACAGTGGATGTTAAATTTCTGTATTTTTCGGACTATAAGTCGCGGGTTTTTTCATAGTTTGGCCAGGGGTGCGACTTATGCTCTAGAGTGACTTATGTGTGAAATTATTAACACAGTATTACTGTCATGCTTGTTATTGCTGACTTATATTGTTGATGTTTTGTCTCCCTCTCCAGGCGCTTTAACGTAATTGACTCTGTCCCCAATATTTCTAACTTGTCTTCTTATTGGCAGATTTAATCACGGCACCTCCGGTTCAGAGTTCACGTAGTCTGCTAAGCGATATGTTAGCTTGTAAAATGGCTGTAAACACGTCAATTTAGAGGTGGGCGATATATATCGTTATCGATATCATCGTCAATCTTGCTTTCACGATGTGGAATTTTACATTATCGAGTATTAATACTGCCTCTGACTCGAGTCAGTCGACGGCTGCAAAGTATGAGGAAATGCTGAAAAATTTCAGGAAGACTTTTTAAAGTTACTGTATTTTTTCATTATAAAAAGAGTTTTAATATAGTTAGCAATAATTGTAACTGTTATTGTATGTATTTTTTTATCACAAAAAGTGTATACATGTACTTTAATGACAACTTGTGTTTAACTTGAATACTTAGGTGTGTCATGCGCTATTGCTGCTGAGTGTTTAAAGATTTCATTGTCTTAATAATTTACATAACCAAGAGACCTTTATTGTTAGTGTATATTTTATTCTGGTGTAATTTCTTAGAATATCACCCGAATGGTTCGCTATTACTTTTTTTTTTTTTTTAAATTACCATTTACTTGTCATCTTTTTAAAAAAAACATATTTAAAAAAACTTTTCACTCCCTGTTTGTTCCTGGGAAAATCACCAAAGTATAGATTTTAACTGTCACATACATTGTTCTTACACAATCCAACCGTTCAATTGGGCATTTTTTTCTGCCTTTCATTCAAGTGTGTTGGTCAAGAGTTTAACAAAGTCAAATCTGCACTATTTTTGTAGCCTGATGCTGATTTCATCATGATGAACTGCCAAACCCATTTTTGTGAAAAGGGAACATCAAAGGAGACAACTGAGAGGAAGATAATAAACTTCCTCTAATATTTTTTACAGGAGATAGAACTGTCAGGTACAATGCACACACATCAGTAACCATACGCAAATCACTATTCAGATTGTCCTGAATTACTGTGTTTTATGAAGGCAAAAATAACTTGCTTCCTTACAGAAAGTTGTTTTAACTTTTTTTCATTCCACTTTGATTACCGGTATTTGAAACCTGATAGATGAGGAGAAAAACAATACAGCGGGTGAGATGGCACCTCTGTCCATCCAACATGTCCTGCAGTGGATGACAGGCCAATCCCACATCCCCATCCTCCCTGCACAGAAAAGACATTTCAGCATTATATGCAAGTTCGACCACAACTGCTCAGATCGGGTTGGTGCTCACACAATTTGCTACCCGACTGTGAGTGCTGTGACCTTTCCAGTACAGCATCTTAGCACTTTTACCGACTTCAGAAAAATTCTGAGTAAAGCCATACGTTATGGTGGGGGATTTCATAGAGTGTAACATATCTTTGCTTGTTCTACAGTAAACTTGCTGCTTGGTTGTAGAAAAAAACAGCAGTTCGTTCACATGTTCATACCTGAATGTTATTGTTGGTTTGCCAGAAAATGCAAGACTTGCATGTACAGGTCACGACTATGGGAATCAGAATGTTCAAAAGGGTTAACTGTTCTCTGAGGTTGTAGCAGGGTGTCATCCTCCAGTGGACACCGTATTTCAGGAACCACAATGGCACTGTTAGTGTCTTCCCTTTGCACTAAGGCACTCTCCCAGTCAATCTCTGGATCTTGGAGTTCCTACGTTAGTTAAAAGTTAAAGTCCCTATGGTGTGTGACAAAAAAAAAATGTAAAAAACGGATGTACTGACTCTCTAAATGAAATTCTACCATATCACCATTCTGTCTGTAGCTCTTTTAGATTTGCCTAAGTTACAAAATTTATAACTCGATTAAATTAGACTTTAAAAAAATGCATCTCTTAAGTGAAAGCAACTTAAGTATGCTGTTTTGTAATCTCCCACCTAAATATTCATTTATTTTAAATATGACCTTTTTGTCTTAACATGTAGTTTACACTCCAATCGTGTACTTCAAGCCTCTCTCCTTCATCGAGATCCTGAAAGTGTATCATACACCACAGCTGATCAGGACTGAGACATCCCTCAGTCCGCAGTGGATGATTGTTCCATTCTCTGAGAAAAGACTCAAGGTCTGCATTAAGTCGAGGCACAAAGATGAAGTGCACGCTCAAAAGGTGAACCACATCAGAGATGTCCAGTTGTCCATCTTCTTCCAGAGAGTGAACAACATCATAGTATTTGCTCGTGATTGTTACCCAGACATCTCTCCAAAGTCGCTCTATTCTGCAATAAAGGTTTAATTCGGTTTATAAACTGAAAATTGAAAAACAATACATTACACCGAACAATTATGCTGCTACAACAGTCTTATCAGCAACGTAAAAAAAAAAAAAACTCTGGTTGTGAACGCTCTTTCCAGAGATAGCTTGCTCTCCCTGTTCCTCTTGTGGAAAACATGAAATGTGCGATGTCTAGATTCTCAACACCCTGATCTGCTCTTACCCTATAAGAAAAAAAAAACAATTGTCAAAGATCATTTTTAACTTAAAGGGACGGTTTTCACTAACAAGTTCATTTTATAAATTTTTTGATCAGGAAAATGAAAAGAGTTGTCATTTTCTATTTTATCAATAAATTTGGGAGAAATTAGGAAATAAGTGACTTCATGAACAACGCCCCTTGTTAATGAGCAGAATGGCCGCGCCCCCTACCGTTCTATCCTTGTTCGGCCGTAGTCACGGGATGAACCGATTCCAAAATCACCATTGGAAATCATTGTACTTTCATTGCTTATAACGTCCAAAAACGGTGATCAATTGGCACCAAAATTTATGTGGACATCTCTACTAATGCCCACTTCAACATATCAAAAGGATTAACCTCTCCGTGGCTGATTTATATGAGAATGAGGAAATGTGGAAGTGAGCAGAGCTACATAGGCTGGCATCAGCGCACACTGCTTCGTTCGCTGTTCGATGAGGGCTTTTGTCACTCTCAAGCCGCTTCACTCGGGCAGAAGGGGGCTGCAAGCAAAAAGCAGAGACACCACGCACGACTGCTTGCGAGGCGACATGAAAACGCAGGCTCATGATCACCTCCACACGCTGGGCGGACAGTAAGGAGCTAATGTTGTTGTGATAACGCCTTTTGTTTTAACGGCCTGAAGCTAGTTGTTGCTAAACTTCCGCCATTCCTCCAATCTGCCTGCTGCTGCTGCAAGCCGCATCTCTCTCCCTCCTGAGACACGAGTTTAGCGTCGCTAAATGTCAGAAATATAACCAATCGGGGTTCGTGTGCGCATTCATGCTCTTGTCCGCTTCAGCTTGTGAAAGTGGAGGAGCAATCGCCACAGTATTTTTGTTTTTGTGGAGGTGATCATGATGAGATCACGTTTTATGTCAATAAATCCAATCTATTGTGCAGAACACATTTATACTTTCACAGGTCGAAGTAGACAAGAGTAGTAATGTGCATTTGCATCTTGGTGGCGATCGGACACCGTTTTAGACAGAACTGTCAAAGCGAGGATTATCACCACGCATGCCCTCCTCGCGTGATGTAGACCGCTGAGACCGAAAAGATAACATAAGCTGCACCCCTTTTTGGGGCGTGGAAATTTGTCGTAAACCTAATCACAAAAAGGACCCTAAATCACTACAGAGTCTTTTGAGGTGAGCATTTTAGTATTAATGTCATTTTTACATGCAAACCTATTATATAAGTGCCAATGTTAAGTTCACCCAAGTGTCCCTTTAATAACACATCTTGCTGAACGGATCTACTTTCAAGTTATTACAAAATTAATCAGTAATTGCTTTGTGACAATGTATATTACCGTGAAGCCATGATGCTGGATTGTGCTCGGGAAGAACGAGAAAGCATTTGATGATCTGTTGTTTGTCGCATCATGCAAGTACAAGATCTGCAATGTATGACAATAAATTGTACATAAACTTTAAGGTTGTGGAGGAAACTTAAATAACAAGCGTTGGAGCACTCAGTGTTTACTTAATAATGACTAATGGGAGAGTCTGAAATGTTCATCAATCCATTTTCTGTACCACTTATTCTCACTAGGGGTGAGTGAAACAACAACAAAATCTAATTTCTTTGTGACATTCCACTAGTGCATCTACAAAGCTATCTAATTATCGTGCAGAGTTTCTACAGTTAAAGGCAAGTTAAAGTAAAGACTTTTCAAATTCCATTTGAAATTAAATTTAAGACAAATTTCTCAATGTCCCACGTTGTTCTAAGTTGCTACAAGTTCATAAAGTAAAGGTTGTGCATTTGCCTTAAAAAGTCATAACTAAAATCACATCAGTGTTTTGTTGGTAACCCTAACAGCTTCCAAGGTTGCACGATATTACAGGTCATTCTGAAAATTATGTTATTAAAATGTTCATTTATTTTGAGATTTGAGGCCATTTACAATAAATATCCTACTTATCCTTACTTACGTGTTAACATAAAACTTCTGAAAGATTAATTTAAGACATTTTAATGGCATAAAAAGCCTTGTTTTTAAATTCAATACATTTTAAGACTTTTTAAGAATCCACAGTAACCCTGTCTTCAGAGTTCAAAATTTCCCACAAATCTCTGAAATATTCAAGTACCCGCAGCCACATATGAACTACAAACCAATATTTGTCCTTTCAATGAGCAGGGAAAATATTAAGCATTACTCTTTTCATATTCTTGTGTGAATTGGAAATCAACATTTCTAATCTGTTTAAATCACCCAAAAAATTTAAGCAAGTATAATCACTTATATCTATGTAAACTACATTCCCATGCAGCATTACCCACCTTTTGTGCACTTTAAAAACATTCAGCAAAACGATCAAACTCTCAACATGTCCTTCATAATATTACCTTCCTTGAGTAGCCATCAACTCCACCAAATATCACAATATTATACCTGGGGAAAAAGGATAGGGGGTTACATAAAGTGGAATAATTGTAGTGATTTGCAATAACAATTTATTTTACATTACCTTATGAGTTTATGATTTGTGTCAATGTGGACCAAGGAGAGAGGGCCACGCACAGTATAACTTCTTCGCATAACGCATCCGAGCTCTGCTATCCGCGTGAAGATGCCTGCAGCATCAACACGGTGCATGGACGCCATCATTCTACACCACTGTACACGTATGCCCATTGAAACTAAACGACTTTGAACCATTCTATAGCCAGCATTTGGCATCTGATGTTTAACAAATGAGATTATGTTGTCAAGCTCTTCACTGTGCTGTATTGTCCACTTACAGCCAAGCCAAATTCTTGCATCCTCCTGAAAATTGCTCTTGAGACACCAAGGCCTTTAGCACTGCAGGAAACTGGAAGATGTGTGTCCAACAAATACGGTAGTTTTTCCCTCTCCACAACAATTTTGGGATGACCAGGCCCAGATCCAACTTCTGTCTGTTGTTCAACTGTAGGCATAGAGGTTTCTCTGATTTCTCTTTCAACAACAAAATAGAGATCTCTCAAGGCTTCTGTGATCTCTGATAAATCTCCATCTGTCCAGAGAATGAGTCAAACAGAATAAGCGCATGATGACTCAGGAACTCAAAACAATCCAAATTCAACGGCTGCTGATTTAAGGCTGACTGCAGTTTGTACAGAAGTCTCTCCAACATCTGCTGCATCAGCTGGTCCTGTGAAAATGACAAGGATCTCATTAACTATTTACAAATGTACAGTATAATATAACAATTAATACATTTTGGAATGTTAAAAGTACCATTATGATACCCCATATAAAAGCCAAGTGCAATTCAATAATATTAAAGTGGAAGTCAACCAAAAACATTTCTTTGCAAGAATATGTTCTGTGTAGTTCCACTAGTCTAAACACGGCATTCTGGCTCCCCTGTTCTCTGAAACTGATTGGTCGTTCGGTGAGCACTAAGCAACTGTAATGTCATTTTCAGTCGAGTGGAAAAATGGTCGCCCCCGGAGATGTACAAAAACCGGTGGATTTCACTGCTGAACTCGTATTCCACAGACGCAATATTAATCATAATGCCGTGTTTAGACAAGTGTTTAGACACATTAGCACGTGTTTTATATTTGTGTAAATGACAACTATTTGAACAGTATTCGATGAAAGTAAAACCTAATTAGAAAAGCAGCTCTTGCTTCTAATTCACAACAATTATGCCAATTGGCAGTGGCTGGTTAGCTGACATCGCAGTAGCTGAAATTAATTGGTAAATGCATATTCTCTATTAAGCATGAGCAAGCTATTACAAAAACATTGTCATTACATCATTAACATATATGAAACAACTGTGTATTTAGTGATTTTAAATACTTACATGTGGATGTGGTGTGACATTTCTCAGTCGCTGCTCAGTTGACATAATTGAACCAGACTAAATGCTAGCTCGGACAGCCAGCAACAAACAAAAAAATTAAGCTGCAGGTGTCTCAAGGGACAATAACCTTAAACCAAACAAAGATACTTGGAAAAAATATATACTTTTGAATTATTACCACAACAATAAGAACAGTAAAGTGTGTTAGAACCAGAAGAACATCGTCTGTTTTGAGTTTGAGGCTTCCCTGAATCGTACTTACCCCTGTAAGATGCGATTGGATAATAAACAGCCAATCAGAAATAGCCCTACTGTCCGACCCCTGATTGGTTAAGAATTGTGGCACTATTATAACGCCCGAATCGCAAGCGTGAATCAGCGTATTGTATGCTTAGTAGAGAGAATCAAGCGTAAAAAAACTATCTTGTGCGTGCGTGTGGACGGTTTTGTACACACGAA